>NW_015161948.1:1260467-1268729 GCF_001447785.1 Gekko japonicus | reverse complement strand
AACAGTGTAACTAATCGATATGAAGATTAATATCATAGCTTAATCGACCATGTTCAATGTGATTTTAGCATTTTTAGATATAAGCGATATCTAAGATACTGATATAAGTGATTTAAATGATCCCCTATACTTGGGGTTTTAGTTAGCAGTGGTTTTCTTTCCTTTCTCCCTTAGATGTACTTGTCCCCCCCCCTCTTTTCATTGTAGTTTGTAGTCTATAGAAAATACAATAAAAAATCCCCTCCGGGGGACTAAAAAAATTAAAAAAATAAAGCCTTGGCGACTGAGGGGAACCTTCACATTCAGAGGCACTAATCCTTTGCATCCCAGAGCCAGGAGGCAACATCAGGGGAAGGCCCCGGCCTTGATGCCCTGTTGTTGGCCCTCCAGAGGAACTGGTTGGCCACTGTTTGAGACAGGGTGCTGGACTAGATGCACCATTGTCTGATCCAGCAGGGCTCTTCTTATGTTCTTTGGATTCTCATGCCAACCTTAACCACTAAATATCAGTCAGGTACCCTAAGGGTCATTTTGCTTCACAAACCTCTGAATTATACACTATTCCTAACAACCCAAATGCAGTAATTAAAAAGTGGGGTTTCTAGGCACCATAGAAAAATTATACCTGAAATAAATCTGCTCAGCTATTAAGATAAATACAGTAGCAGCTAATTTAGCTATGTTTCATATAAAATATTTTTTTAGTATGACAATGGTAGAAAATATTCATGGAATAAATATACAATGCAAAAACATGAATTCTTGATATTTGTTGACCAACCTAAGACTTCTCCCTGTATGAAGCACTTTCTAATTAAACTGAGCTCAGCAAATCTATATAGTAGGAATAAAGTAACCATTCCACCATCCTCAAGTCACTGTGGGATGATCAGTAGACTGATCAAACAATATTAATACAATTTGTGTCATATGAAGTATCTCATTAATATAAAAAGATGGTTGCCTGTGGAGTCTCATATATACATTGCCTGTGCAATGGAAATTGACTGTTTAAAACACACACACAAAATCATTTTTAAATAAAGAAAAATCTCTGAGAATATTACAAAATAATCAAATGATTATATAGAGGCAGACTCTCTCTTCCAGGTAATCTTATCTTTCTCTAAGCTTTCCATACAGCAAACGTTGATTAACATAATTGAGAGCAACACTACTGCCAGATCAGATGAGCTTTGGGCTAAGCTAACAAGTATCCACTTTAATCAGCAAACTGGAAGGTAGTAAACTAAGATGGAACAGAAATGCTCTAATTTTGCGTGCAGTGCAACAGATACATAACACTCACAAAAGCAAGGTGGGAGTAGGTGCTTATTGCAGTAGCAAGCTTCCCACCAGAAAGATGTCCAAAGAAAATGCAGGACCAGTGATGAAAGCGTCAGAGGAATTACTATGTTCTACAACATTCTGAAAGACTTGGACTGCTCCCATATGGTAGGTACAAACATGCACCCCTGCCACATTCCATATAGGAAAAAATCCCCTTAGCAAAAAATTGAGTTTCTTCGATAGAAATCTTATTGGAAACAAATCTTGAAAAGATGCCTTGGAAATGTGGACACTGAATGCTTTGTTGCAATTCCAAAACCATTCCTCATGAAGAGGGTCCAAACAGTTTCTAGTGTCTGACTGTAACAGTATGATACTAAGCATGTGTCTTCTTCAGTCATAAGCCCCACTGAATTTAGTAGGATTTATGCCCAGAAAAATGTGCATAGGATTGCAGCTTCATACACTTGCTTCAAAGTGACACAGTTTAATAGCCAGAATGTATTGTACAAACTCCCAGGCCATATACTTTTAACCACTAACAGAGCCTGCTTTACAGCAGACAACCTAGAATTCTTTATTCTAGAACAGACAGACAGTTGGATCTGGGAAGTTGTGAATATTTATATTTATTAAAATATCTATATACCAGTTTCTGCTGACAGTGGTGGTTTCACACTAGCTACAAAAAACCCAGGCCTGCAGCAAATAACAATTAAAAGCCAATAAAACAGACAGGACCAACACAGCTACACAACTTCCCTCAAGATAATAACCTTTGTATATAATTACTGCCTAATACCTGCCTAAAGAGGCAGAAAGTGGTAGGGACCTCTACACCTCTTCTTGTGGAGAGCATTCCACAATGCTGGAGCAGCCAATGAAGAAGAGTGGGCAAGTGAGGTGGCTAATCTGAGGGTTTGAAGGGAGGGCTCAGCTAGGAGGAGGCCCTGGAAGGATGCAAGCTGGTAAACAGGCACGAATGGGAGAGATAGTAAGTTGGCTCCGGGCTGGATAGTGCTTTAAAGATCAAAACCATCATCTTGAATGGAACACTGAAGTGCATCAGTAGGCAATGAAACTGCCCCCAAATGGAAGTAATAGGTGGCTCAACCAATAAGTGAGACACTCTATTCTATACCAGTTGTAGTTTCTGGATAGTCTTCTATGGCAGCCCCACATAAACATGTTGGAATAATCCAGCTCTGAGGTTACAGAAGCATGGATCAGTGTGGCCAGGTCCATGGAGCTCAAGAAAGGGAAGGGAGATCATTTCCATACCAAATGCAGCTGACAGTAAGCTTTCTTTGCCACTACATTTACCTGATCATCTATCAAAAATGCAAGATCCAAATACCCTAAACATTTTATAGAGGTAGCCAAATTCAACGACACTCCAGCTAAATTGGCAGGTGGCCAAGTTTAGGCAGGTAGCTGGGGCAAGAGGCAATAAATGTAATTCAAACGCACTCCAGGGTCAAAGCACAGATATTCAAAAGTCCAAGCATCACACCAGAAGGGCTAATCTGAAGAACATAAGCCAGGTCATAGTCCCAAAGGTCAAGCACACAGAGGCCTGAAGCATGGCACATCAGCACACAAGAGTTGTAGATGAGTTGCTTCCACACTGGCTCTTGTTTTTCTGGCGGCTTTTATCAGGAATCATTGAAGGCCCAGTGCAACTCATCAATGGCTGAGCAGCCTAGGGGGTTATTAGACTTGATCCTGCAGTAACTCCAACTCACATGCAGAGGTTGACCAGTGCTGGGCTGCCAACTGCACACTACAGCACCGCTCCTGGGCCTCCCTCCAGGCCCACCACATCTAAGTGCTCTGGCAACCCCAGGGTGAAGCTGGCAACCCAAGCTGAAGCTGGCAATTGAAAGGCCACTGTTTCAGGTTCAGATACTGGGCTGCAGGACTGAGGGCATGGCATGCTGACCTGAGTCTGAGTCTCCCCCTCTGCATCTGATGGAGTTCCACCTTGTTTGGTGGATCTTCCTGCAGCATCTGAGAGCTGGGGTCAGCATCCTCCATCTCTTCCTCATTCAAGGATGTGTTGGCAGGCAGATCCATGACACTAGGACAATCCCAGCCAAAGACTCCACCTTACCAACCAGCATCCCTTCTATCTTGGCTGGATTTAGTTTTAGCTTGCTCTTGCTCTGCCACTGTACAGGCACACAGACCTCAGAATTTCTTGATTTGAAAGCACTCGGAGTCACCACTGGTTATTAGAGATGTACATTAAGAACTTTTCTAACAAACTTCTGAACTGAATCATGCCCATTGTTTAAGGTGTATGGTGAGGACATAGAGTGACTCAGCAGATATGTGTCAGGTACATCACCCAACCCAAACAGCTCACTGATGTTCCCACCACTGCATTTGAAATAGCAGGTCTGAAGAATTTTCTTAGCGACCTGCTTCATAAGAGTATTTTCCTGATTTAACAGTTTTCAGAATTGTGTCAATTTGTACCAGAAAGTGGTTCTGTGTTTGAGAAAGCTTTGGCGAAACGTGGTCTAGTTTAGCTAGCTCACCTGTTGGCTGGGACTGCAGCCGGGACCGTAGCAACCGGAAACCACCACCAAGTCTTTATTCAGCATGGAGCAAAGAATTAGCCATTGCCTGAATCTGTACAAGTGGGATCTCCAGTTCGGGCTGGGATTGTGGCAGGGACCGTGGCAACCAGAGACAACCGCCAAGTCTTCATTCAGCACGGAGCACAGGTTTAGTCATTGCTTGATTTTATACAAGTGGGATCTCCGGTTGGAGTGAAAATCATTCTGACAACCGTCTTCAGAAGCTATCCTTGAGCTTATGTGTTGACTAATAATTTGGAGAATATTTTTCTGCTGATGAATTTTGTATCCCCCCTATCAGATTGTTATTAATATTATTACTAACCTGTTGTATCTATATCAAGGAAATTTATAACTTTATAAATAACACACAATTCAGATTGGTTTTCATTTTCTATCTTTATTGTTTGCACGTTATACATTGGGGTGCTTAGGTACATATACATGGTTATCTTTTGTTTCATATGCGAGCTGCTGTCAGGCAGAGGCAAGACTATACAATGGTGGGGGGAATAGGGGCAGAGATTCAGACTCTGTCCCCCACCCCAGTCAGGCAACTCACTTGGTTTGCAAACTTGCTAGGTGTGCTAACTACCCCTCCCCCAAAACCAGACAAGGCACTACAGAAGGGCAAACCTGTTGCTTGCTTACACTGGAAGGCTGCAGATGAAGGAAAGGGTAAGCTACACTGCATTCCCACCTCCTACCTCCATGATAGGCAGAGCAGGATGCCTGCAGGGGAAAGGGGTAAAGGCCTTACCTTCCTTTTCCCTGCTGGCTGGAAGGCCACACATGGTGCAGAAAGGATGGTTGAGGCAAGTTTCTGCCCATGAAAGGCAGAAACAATCAAGACGACCTGTGAGACATCTTTGATAAAGGGTCCAGGTTGTCTATGTGAAGAGATCAGTGATGAAAATCAAATTTGTGATATTGCAGTCTCATCTCTTTAATTCATTGTTTGTACAAATCCCCACACATCTACCCACACCTTGCTATTAAACCTGGCAGAGGACAAAGATTTCCCATATATGATGTCTTATTTTAAACAAAAATTGAGCATGTAGGTGAAAGAAGTTAAACCTTGCTCCATCCCATTCCGTGCTTCAGTGTTTTCTGGATTATTCTCCCAGCCCTGCTGACTTCCAGTACTGGAGCCAGACTGTGAGAAAAGGATTGAAAGCGTCAGCCCATACTGAGGTAAGGTGCAGGTGCGTGAGCGTTCAGGATTTAGTTCCCCTTTCCTGCATGCTCTGTTTTTTCCCTTCACCCATTTACTCACAACAATGTCCATACTGCATTCAAACTCTAAAGGAGAGCTTTGTCTTTAAAATAGGAACACTTGCTCCTGTCTGTAATTTGGCAGAGAGGATATCTTGGACAAGGGTTGCAATTTGCAGGAAATTTTCATCCCCGCTATTGGAGAAGACGACTTAGGTTGCATTCATATGCACAATTAGCCCCGACATAGGTGCAAATGCCAGGTGGATTTAAAGGGCGCGCTCAAAAACAAACATCTGGGAAGCGTCTCACAGCTGTCAGCAACCTGTGTTGCTCTGCCGCAGAAGCGGAGTAAACAGACACCAGGGAAAGTCCGGTAGCAAATGGGTTGCTATGGGCCACTGGTTTTCCATCAAAACCAGTGGAAACAACTATCAGACTGATTAACCAACAAGAGTGAATCCCACTATTAAAGAAACACAGATTTTTTCCCCCAAAGGCAAAGAAACTGATTCCAGGTTTTTTTTAAAATAGTCACATGCTGTTCTGATGATAAAGGTACAATTTTGAAACTACTAATACTGCCTTACAATGTAGTGCAACCATAATTCATTATCATCCTGGAGGGAAGAACTGCCTTTATATATATGATGTTTGTAAAATATGACTTTGATAGCTTATGGTGACATGATTAGAACATATTCAAAGCCTGTAACTTGATGAAAGGGAAATAAGTGCAGCAAGTGCAAGATGAATGGTTGTATATTATATCTCAGCCAATCATAATCATCCCCCAGATCAACACAAAGAATGATATGTGATATGAAAATTCAAGTGGGTTAGGACAAAAGGCACTAGCATGTCTCAAACAGTGGCAACAACAAATTGCTAGTTTTGTAGGGAAAAATCAGAAGAAGAGGTCCCTCACTTTACCTCTACTTGCTTCATCAGAATGCTTTGTTATTCAATTGGCAAAAGCAGCCTCGGCTCTCAGATCACTGTTAACGCATCCAAACTGTAACAGTTTATAAGTCAAATTACACTATTGCATTCTTAAAATGAACAAATAGTCCTAATTTAAATTGCAACGCTGCTTTTCAATCAGCTGCTCTAGACAAATAATGAATTTTTCAAAAAGTAATTAACCATTCACCTGATTTGCATTCCTCATTCACTTTGGACCACTTGGATTATCAAGAGTCCTTCTAATTTTGTTCTTATTATCTCCCTAACAGGGAGATTTTCATAAGGCAAACAGGAGGCTTTGGGCAGCATGAATCTTCCTCAAAGCAAACATTTCTAGCAATAGACAGGATGGAATTACATTTTGATGTGTCAGGACTTAAAGAGGATGAAGAGAGAGCTAGGCACACATCATACTTGGCTCGGGAGCAAATTTTCCCTATTGTCTTGGATTATAAAAAGCAAGGGAAACTTAATTCCAATTTAGATTTTTCCTTTGCTGTGTAATGCTCTACTGATGGCAGAAGTACCAAAACCCTAAAAACATTCTTAAATTCAAAGACTCTTTGGTGCTTTTCTATTTAAAAGTGCCATGAAGCCAACAAAGCACAACAGAATGGAGTTGGAAGGATTAAATAGACCTGTTTTTAAATCCCACTCCAAGCAATCCAAATTTATAAACCACAGCAGAGATGAATGTAAGGAAGTAGGGTGTCTGGGTTTTTTTTAATCACCACCCTAGTCCAGAATTGGGATCAATCCTATGCTACATAGCATAGAACAAGGAGGCCAGGAATGGTCGATTTACAGCATGAGGAACATAAGAGGCTTAAACACTGTTATGTGCCATTGGGTTGGCCCTCATAAAAGGTATTACATGGCCTGTGTTCTTTTTGGGGAGTGTTACTTTGGGAGCAACATAGCTTTAAACAACTTCTTTCTACTTTTATGATAACTGATTCCAGCCAATAAAGACAAGTATGGAGACACACAATGGCAAACAACCACTGAATGTCTCTTGCCTTGAAAGCCCTATGGGCCACCATAAATTGGCTGAGACTTGATGGCAAAAAAAAAGCATAATCTGGATGCTGATTTGACTAGCAAAAGAGTGTGACTACAGGAATACCATGTGAGATTTAAAAAACCCACATAATTTGGCTTCAATTGACTTTATGTCTGGTGTGCAACACTTTTAATCTATCACCTGAACTGATAACAGTGACTTTCAGGTGATTTCTAGCTCCTCATTCAGTTTTCAGTCCCAAATGCCCAAGAGCCAGTTTCTGCTTGATGGGGATGTTCTTCTGGTTAGAGAGACTTCTGTAGAGTTGTTTTATTGCATCTTGCTTGGGGTAATTTGAAACCAGCTCCACTTGAATCTGCTCTGCACCAAATACACAGGTACAGGCTTCAACAGGACGTAACAACACATCCTGAAGTATTTTCCCTTCCTAAACCAGTTAAAAACAATTTTTTGTAACATCCAGCCTGAAGAAGAGATCTGGTGAACTTGAACGCTCACACACCACTATGCGTCATTGGGCTGTCCCTAACAAAAGGTTTTACATAGATGGTGTTCTCTGATTAAAGCCCCAAGTGAACAGAAAACGAAGGCTTGACCTAACAGAAAACAGCAAAGAATCCAGAGACTGGAAAGATGGGAAATGTCTCAGGAGGCAATAGGTATGCTCAGAAAGCAGAAATATGCCTTGTGATTCATGATAAACTCAGCAAGTGCCAGATGAGTCACTGGGGCTTCTGGCATGATGTCAGCATAGGATTGCCAGGCTGATGCCTTGAGATGCCTTTTAAAAGCACCATTGCTGTGAAAGGGGAACTGGTTGCAATCATCTCCGCCCTCGCCTTCTACTACCTCCTCCTCCTTCCTGTTGGAGTTAGTAGTACTAATTTGATCTCTGAGCAGATGGGGCAGGAAGAATGGGATAGGAGAGCCGCAACTGTCAGAGACAGAGAGGGCTTCCAAGACGCAACTGTAATCTGTATCAGTTTCTAGAACACGTATATTTGTCTGGAAAGCCTTGGCTCACAAGAACATACCATTTCAAAGGAACAGTGGCTCTGCAGAAGTTGTCCTGTACTTGAATGCATTAAAGCAAGTTCTGTCCACTGCCTTAGGCTGGCCCATCTTTTTCATATAGTTCTGTCAGCTGGACTGGAGAGATGCCTGATTTAGTAACTGTGA
>NW_015161948.1:1233769-1260439 GCF_001447785.1 Gekko japonicus | reverse complement strand
AACTAATGGTTGTCAGCTTCCCCTCCCTTTTCAGACAACTGCAGTATAGCAGTTAAACAGCACGAAGCAGAGATGGACTGAGCATGCACCAAGCCAAAATCACTCCAGCTTTAAATATATACATCTTTAATTTTGTGAGCCATGCTCTATAAAGGACAAGTTGCACAAATAGGCTGCCATCACCTAAGCCTCACTATCACATGGCTCACAGATCAGAAAGGTGTTTACAGGATTATTAATGTCCGAAGCATATTTCTCAAAATGGTTAATAAATCATGGATTGATGAATAGATCACTCAGCGGTTTTATGCTAGAAACATATTCACAAAGTAATCGCGAAACTGCTGAGTGCAATATTCATCCATCCATGATTAACCATGTTTTTCAACCATGTATTTTTATCTGATTTTCACACCTATGAACAGTTTGATTTTATAAGCCACTCAATTCCCTTATGTATTACTAAAATTTTACTTATCAATTATTATGTACACTATCAGTGCACACTCAAAGATCAGACAATTTTATGAGCTATGAAACTACGGTGTACGGCAGCCTATACCACATTCAGTCTTTGTTAGCTTTTGCTAGAGTGAGGCTTAATATTGTGGATGGGATAAGTTCCCTGACTGTTTTGCTTCTCATTCTACTGTGCAGTAATGGTGCCCACCCACACCTTTCAACTCCTTCCAGAACTGAAATTTCTCTCTTTCAGATCAGCAAGCATCACAAGCAATGATGGCTTTAGAGTTTAAAATGAACAGTTGGGTCAGGAATGATATGCATTCAGATACTTCAGATTTTTAAAAAAGTACAAAAAACATGTAGTCCACAGATTAATAGTGCACACTTTAACGCCTGACATCTGCATCCTTCATGCATTAGAGATAAAATGTGTATATCAGATTAAGCCAAGACTAGTACAGCAAGAGGATGGAAATCCAGTGTAAAGCAAATAACATTTCCTGCTGTGGGTTACAGTGTTGAAGTCTATAAAAGCGCAAGGGGCACCTTTGGATAACATCTATATTAGAATTGCAAATTGTATTTTGGGGTAATGAGTTTGCTACTCATCATCTCTAGGGCTGCTCAGGGAACTGACAAGTGCAAGAGGCAAACAAGCGCTCATTGCAAATGGGAGGCGAGGTGGTTTTCAGAAACCTTCCAGGGTTAAATACATTTTCCTGGGACATCTATTCAGTTTAATGCATTAAAGACACTGCAGGACTCTCAATGTCCAAACATATTCTTTCACATAAATATTTCTTAGCTTTTAGGAAAGGGTGGCATTAAAAACAATATTTTGAAAAGAAGTTTGATGTTGTCAGAACATGTACCGCCATGACCAAATCATGCCTTCCAAGATTTAAGCTCAGGGTACCTGGAAGACTGCCTCCACCCACAGTAAATTTTAATAGTTTAAGATAATTTAAATTTTAAATACATTTAAATAGGTGTGAACATTGGCCATGTGGTTATATTTGATCTCCTGTGTACATACACAGTTTCAGTTTTATAATTAGCCCCACAATACCATAATAATTTATGTGTAAAGTTCTCAAAGCTTCTAATTTATACACAACTGCACTTGGAGTTACCAGTGGACACCAAGTTTAAATTTTGTACTATTGTCAATCATATCTAACTCCTTAGGTGGACCATTTTGCAGAATATTCACATTTATATCTGAACTGTCATTACACAAAACACCTGAGATTCCTATGAGTTAACACACCCTGGAGAATACAACTAACAGCATCTGTAGATCTGAGACAGGATGTGCCCACGGCTACCCACAAAGAGAGATGAACCGGTTCCCAGGCTGTTCTTCACACTCGAAGCAATTCCTGTCTCATGATCAGGTCTTTAAAAACTCCCATCAGAAAGGCAAAAACTTACATGGTCTTTCACCATAATACTGCAATAGTGAAAGAGGGAATCTGGGGGCTTGTGGGAACAAATGTGGACCTAAAGGCTACAGGAACACCAATTTTATCTCGACACATTGGCAACACACCTTCATTTATTCATTCAAAATATTTATATGTCACTTTTGTCCCTGACAAAAGGCCTCCAAAACAGCTCACAATAATACAATAAGCATAATTAATTTGTATTTTAAAAGTAGTCAGTGGTGAGTGATGAAGGCATCAAGAAGACAATAATGTAGAACAGGAGTCCTCACAGTACCTGCTGACACCTTCCCTGGGGCCTGCTCTGTGCTTTTAGAAAGTGGGCAGGACCAGATCGGGCCTTCCTAGCAAGGCTTCTGATTGGCCACTGGAGATTTGATTGGCAGCGTAGGTATTTTAAAACATTGACTTTGGCAGCAGCTGCCACCATAGCACAAGGATCCTTATTGTATGATTGAAGGTAAGCTGGAGCAGCCATTCTGTGATGGCTCTACCTCCTGTAGTAGCCATTTTGTGGCTGTGCCCACCACTCAGTGTTGGACTTTCAAAGGTACTTGCAGGCTCAAAAGGGTTGGGGACTCCAATGTAGATTTGTCATCTCCTCGTCCCCCTAGTCCTTGGGTGCTACTCCAATTGCTGCGCTTGAAGGTTCCATGGAGGCCTTGGGGGAGCAGCCGTTCCTCTAGATGCATGATATCTAGCAACAAGGGTAAAGCAGGACCAGATATTTTCATCTGAGAAAATGGGCAATCCCACTGTCCCACTGTGCGTTGATTATAGCCAGTTTGCTGAAGAAATAGAGCTAGTAACCTTAATACTTAGCAACGTGGATTATCAGAATCTAGCATCAACCAGTAGCAGTCACTCACAACTGCAAGGATTTCAAAAAGCATAAAAGCCAGCATTAAATTACTATATGTCAGCTTGGCAAAGGGATGGCGAAAACTGACAACATTCTCTGATGCCAGGGTCACATTCTGAAACACCTAAACAATCTGGCATACAGGATTTTCCAGAACTGGTCCACTCCCAAATTAGCCTCAGTGGAGATATATTTAGGCAGGTCTTAGGGGTAAACTAAAAATAGTTTACTCAGACATTTATTAAAAATAGTTAACAGGGGACTTCCGGTTTATGGCGGCACGCTCACAGACTCACCTCCTGGACCTCCCGGGGGTGTCTCCGTGCTCTGGCGGACGGAGGGGGTGAGCAGGCTCATAAACTCCCCCAGGAGCCCGGGGAAGGGCACCTGGCCAAGGAGCTTTGAGGGGGTAGCCTCTTCTCTGGCCGAATGCCAGAGAATCGAGGCTCCCCCTTGCTCCAGTGGTCCGTCCAGCCGAGAGACCTGATGGTACAAGTGAAGCTAGCCGGGTCAAGCATAGGAGATAAGGCGTTTGAAATGATGAATGAAAAGGGGTCGGAAGACCAACTATGAACCTGAGTCAAATGAGAACTGATTTTTAAACGAAAAGACACTCCTTACCCAAAGCAGTGAAACGGCAGAAACGAGTGGTGGGAGAGACGCCTCCCATGCCCATAAATCGTTGAGCGAAAGGGGAGGGAGTGGACGAATAAACAAGAAATTGCCCAGAAGTACTCATCCATTGAGCTATACAGATAAGCGCATATTCAGACACTTTAAAATTTATTGCGAAAGCAAACAAACGAGAAAAAGATGGCGGGGAAGAGGGACAGAGACAAAGAGAAACTTTTAAAAGCGAAACTAGAGTCCCCGAAGGTGCCGGAAACGACCAGTGAGACGACAAAGGTGATGACAGAGGTTATGCGCCCTGGAACAGCTCAATGTCTTTAAAGAACAGATGTCTGTTGTAACAGCGAATATTACTGCACAACAAAAGCAGCTGCAAGTTGTGACAACAAGCATTACTGCTCAACAAACGCAAATAACGGATTTGATTCAAGTAATGAAGCAGGATGCTGAGAAAGTAAAGGAAATGGCTGAGACAACGCAGATAGTGAGGAAAGAAGTGCAAAAATTGGAAAAGAAAACTGTTTTTTTTCTGCGACACCCCTGAAGGTGGGGGAGAATGCTGTCAGAACGCTAAAGCATACTCCATTTGAAGTAAGACAATGCAGAAAGAAATACAAAGAACTTGTGTTTTTCCTCCAAACAAACTCAATTGGATATAAATGGCTGTTTCCAGAAGGAGTAATATTCAAGATCAAGGAGAAGAAGGTCAAGATTGACTCTGTTCTTAAAGCTCAAGAGTTTCTAAAGGAGCAGCTGGGAAGGCCAGAGGACGAGAAAAAAGAAGAGGACGATAAGTCCAGTGGAGAGCTGGAAACTGGTTCGTCTGGTGAGGACTCTTTGTCTGAGCAGGGGGCATCAGCCCCGAAAAGTTCCTACAAACTGCGGAAGAGAGAGACGAAGAAGTAAAGGCTGAAGGACTCTGAATTGTTCCTTTGAGAACTTTTGTTTCTAGGGGATGATGGGGGGCACTGTTATTGGGCAATTAAATGTAACTGGGGATGGTTAAAAGGGTTAAAAGATTGACACAGTTCATAAGAAGTACAAAGATGAAAAGTCTGAATGAAGTATAAAAAGCTAGTTGGAGATCTCCTCTCTTGGGTTTTTAGTTAGTAGTGGGTTCTTTACTTTCTCCCTTATATGTAGCTTTCCCTTTCCCTTTTTTCTGTTCTAGTTTTTGTAGTGTTTAAAAAATCAATAAAAAATCCCTTCCGGGGGCTTAAAAAATAGTTAACAGGGGCTTAGAACCAAGGACTTCCAGCTTTGTAGATAATATGGAAGCATTATGAATACACCTGTAAGGTAAGCATTATAATGGCCTATGAATGCTTCTCATGACCAGAGCCCTGTCATTAGTAATTTATATATCTGAATTTGGCCACAGCAAACCCTAGTACACTGGCATTTATCCCTTGAAATCCAGACCCAAAAACAAAGCACCAACCACATAATAACTTGTATTAGAAAGCACCAAAATGACACAAAACAGTGAGCACTGAAAGCAACTGTACCACAAAATAAGGTTACTGTTTTAAACTGCGAGTCTCGACTTTGTTTGACTTGTGATTTTCTTATTTATAAAACAAAGATATTAATCACTCTAAATGTAAGAGTTATGATAAAGATTTTCCAAAGCCTGTTCGTACTCTATTAGCTGTCTTCCAGACTTTATATGACATGTCAAATCCTGTGGGCCTCTCGTTGGTACTTATCAGGTTATGGATATTGGGTGGAACTGCTTGCATCCATGTTCGCAACCATTCATTCCCTAGATCGAAATGTTATGATTGCAGGATTTGTGCAGATCCTATTGCTTAGTCTGGATAGGCCCGCATCAGCCATGTCTTTGTGGGTGGACAACTCTGTTTTAAATTATCTTTCTATATTCACGAAGGAAAGCATCCTGTCTTTGGAGATACGGGGGAGCGATGTGGCACAACTGGGATGGTCAGAGTGGGTTTAATACATCTGCTGAAGTTTCTTATTGTTGTATTGAGTTGGACACCATATTTGTGGACATGGGGGCAGTTGAGCCACTTGGAAGCACCATATTCTGCAGTACTATATACCAACCCCAAAGCTGAGCATCTAAGTGTTGTAGCAGACGCACCTCAAGTTGTACCACATAATTTTTGGAGAATGTTGTTTTGTGTGTGTATTTGCTACATTGGTAAGATGGTGTTTGTAGCTCAAGGTCCTGTCCAGGGTAATACCAAGGTACTTAGATGTATGGTTGTGTGTTGTCAGGTGCCATTAAGGTGGACATTCAGTTCATGGTTGGTAAGATTGTTATTGAAATAGAAACAGGAGCATTCTGCTTTTCCTGGACCTGAAATGAGCCACCATTTACAGTAGTAGTCAGCAAAAATGTCAAGGTCCCTAGTCAGTATTTCCTCAGTCCTTTCAATTGAGTTATGCCTTACTGCAATCATCATGTCATCGACATAAGCAATCTTCCTGGATATCAGGAGCGCCAGAGATGTATAGATTGAAAAGAACTGGAGCAAGGACCGAGCCCTGGGGTAGACCATAATTCCATTTCTTCTGCTTGCTGACTGACTGACCCATAATTACTTGGAAAGGCCTATTGCTCATGTTATTTAGGAATCAAAATAATGTTCTGCAGGTGAAAGGAAAACTTGTACAGCAGACCATCCCTCCAGACTGTGTCATAAGCGGCAGTCCAATCGACAAAAACTGCTAATGGCTTAAGACACTTCTGATACCCTGCCTCAATGAAAGTTGTTAAGCTGAGAACCTGGTCTTCATAACTACGACGGGGTCTAGATCCTGCTTGCACTACAGGGACATGTTGGTTAATTTTGTCACTGATTCTGTTCAGGATTAGCCTCTTGAGGAGTTTATAACAGGAGCTCAGAAGGGAAATAGGTCTGTAACTTTCCACCAGATGTTTTGGTTTTTCAGGTTTCAGAATAGCAACTACCTTTGCATTCTTGAATTCCTCTAGGAGTCTTCCTGCTCTTATGTCAGTGAGAAACTGTGTGAGTCACTTCTTAGTGAACGTGCCACTGTTGATCAGAAACTCCTTATGGATGCAGTCAAAGCCTGGTGTCTTTCCATTCTTGATATCCTTCAGTGCCTTGGAAATCTCATCAGCACTGAAATCCCCTGACAACTTGCAGTCTTCAGGGTAGGTGCATTTCAAAATCTGGAGTTCTTGTTTTATCCTGATTGTAAAATCTCAGTCCTTTGGAGCTCTGGATAGGGATACCATTTGGGCAGCTACCTGATTTGATGTCACCTCCGGATCCTCGGAGCATACTGGAGTGCCACTGGAAAACAAGGTGGCATTTGTATATGATATTAGCACAAAAATCAGGGACTGGCTTATGGGAAAGTCATGTGATTTCAGTTACCTGACACAATTTTCTTTGTTGTTCTCTACCCAGTATCAGTGCTAAATATATTCTATGCAAAACGAACTCTATTTCAAGAGAAAGGTTCTGCATTTGGATTTTATTATTTGCTTTTGTAAGTCATGGGAAGAGTCAGGGACTATGCAGGGCTCTGAAGTCCAACACGTTAACCTGTGAAATGCCTGTTTAGCTCATCTTCTGGTTTCTGAGATGTCAGCCCACACAGCCCCCAGATTTGCAGGTCCATCTTTACAGATTTAAAGGTTTCCAACTTGCCCCTCCCTTTAGATAATGTCTGGGAACTGCAGAAGGCTGAATTCTGCATTTCATATCAAAGTCAAAGTCATTTATTATGGTATTACACCAGCATGAAACACAGAATAAAATATACCATAGTTATCACTCAAAATCATTAAAAGTTTCAGATAAACTATAATAAACTTTGTATAAGAAATTGTAAATAACGTTCCAATAATACATAGAGATATATTGTGAGAGAAGGATTTTAACCTTTAAGACTTAAAATTTATAAAATTATATGTATTATATTAGGTTGTGTCATACTCAGGGGTCATTTCGTAGAAAAAGAGGTGCAGGAGCTCATTAGCACAACTCATTAGCATAACCTATCTGCATATGCCACCCCCCCTGACATCACCGGAGGTGTGTCAGAAGGCAACACCCACTGCTCAGGCTCCACTGGACTGTTTTGGATTGCTAGCTATTGGGGGGGTGCAGATCTGTCCTCGCAGAGGAGGGAGAGCTTGTGCCTGAATAAAACTTGATCTTAAAGATGCCACTGGACTGTTTTGGACCGGGGGGAGCTCTGCAACTTACCTGGCTGCTTCTTGCTCTGACTGAGGACTGCTGGGAGCAGGGGGTGGGGCTTGTTGCATGTGCCCACCCCCTGGGCTCTTTACCACTGGAGCTTCAGTCCTGTGCACTCCTACAGGAAATGACCCCTGGTCATACTTTATGTTTCCTTAAATTCTTGAATATTCAGTTGAGTTTTGCAGGATGCTGCAGAGAATTCCATACAAAGTGCAGTCACCTGCGGGTTTTCTCCCAGGAGCAACGTTTTAACATATCCTGGATTTGAACACCCAGGGTTTCTATTGAACAGGGGGGAGATAAACTTTGAGTGATTCATTTGATTAAAAGGGCAGTAAAGGAGGACATGTTCTGTTGCTTCTATCTCGCCACTGCCACAGGGACATAATCTTTCATTCAAATGAATCTTTTTATATCACCCTTGTAACGATTCCATGTTTATGTGTGTGTGTGTCTTTAAAAGTTTAGTTTGCATGGCTGTGTGGGACAATCTAGAATGCTGAAACAGGCAAGTGGTGTGATTGGTGAGTGACAGAGAGGGGGAGGGGTTTTGGAATGGATGATGTGTGGATGATTTGAATGTCTATCAGGAGTGACTGGGGAAGAGATGGCAGTTAAGGTTTAACAGAAAAAGTTAGTCAGAGCAGAGTGTGCTGTGTAAAAGCAGTTGATATGAGTTTTGTCCTGAGGTCTCTGTGTGAGAAGTTCCTGTGTGAAATATAAGAGTAAAAGTCTCTGTGTTAAGTTCTGTGTTATAAGAGTTACAATTGAAAGCTGAGAGTCCAAGAAAAGTACAGTGAAAAGGATTACAAAGTTGCTTTAACCTCCCTGTCAGTAAAGGAGAAGCTTGTGAGAGACACCAAGCATTTGTTCAACTCCTTCCCAGTACTGTTTACATTGTTTACCCTCGTATTTAAGTTTTCTTTAAATAAATCCTAATTCCTTCAAGTATACCAGCTCAGCAAATAATCCTTCCTCAGACCACATAGACCTTCATGAATGCCTAAGACCCATGGTACACCTACCCAGAGAGGAACAATCTTATAGAAAAGGTTTGGGAAAACCTAGATTTCCCTGGTGGCAGCCAGAAAACCCTACAGAGTAAAACTGAAAGAACATTTTAAAGTAAAACTAGACCTCCCCAAATAAG
This sequence comes from Gekko japonicus, assembly GCF_001447785.1. Classification (NCBI taxonomy): domain Eukaryota; kingdom Metazoa; phylum Chordata; class Lepidosauria; order Squamata; family Gekkonidae; genus Gekko; species Gekko japonicus. Next base: position 1,251,679 of record NW_015161948.1, on the reverse strand, counting down.
AGGTCGTCACAACCCTGTTACTATTGCTGTTGGGAGCGCTTGACATCTAGTGAGAGTGAACGCCCTCCAATGGCTTGGAATCTCCAGCTGAAATAAGTATTCTGCTGGGGTGGCTGTATATCTGATTCATTGTGAAGCTAGAAAGGATCACTTGTTGGCCTTTTGGCTAAGATCAAGGATAGTGTGTGCATGCCTCTTATCAAATTCTGCCTTTGTGCAGTAAGACCACAGAACTGAGGAATAAACAGTTTTACATATCATTTTTTACAAAAATCAAAGCATCCTTGGCTTAGTCACCTGCTTTGTTTTGCTTGCAAGTAAGCACTTAATGTATTCTAATGCCCCCAGCTCATGTAATTTGTAATGCCACGATCTCCGTAATCCCTGTAATTAGAATTGTATAATTACATATCTGATTGCTTCCATCCTGGAGTCCTGACAGCTGCGATTGCTTAGACTCCATATTACTTTTTGGGAGAATTTTTTTCCTCAAGCCCTTCCCACCCAGCTGAGGAAATTAGTTCTGCGGAAGACTCCTGCTTTCTCCAAACACTGATTTGTTTAACCAACATTCGTACAAATGGCTCTGTAATTAAAGCATTTTGGCTAATGTGAGAAATGGAATACCACTAACAAAGGCAACTGGAATTAAGCAGGCAAGAACAAACAGAGCTTTCCCAACCATGAAGCACAATTACCAGGGGCTAACAATCAGAAGAGACTTAGGTACATTTAACATCAGCTCTTCCTTTACAAATACATTAACACCCACCATACAATTGATCCCTTCCCAGTTCTCCAATATAACTGAGCAATCAGTGCAGTATTATTCACACGTATAAACAAGCATGCTTACACTTTAAATTTGGGGCAGACAAATCAGAGCTATTTTTCCATTTTGTACTAAACTCCATAAAAGGTCAGTGCACAAGTTAAGTGAAGTTGTGTTAGGCTGGACATCTTGTTTATTACAAAGGATTACAATTGGAACTGATCAAAAGCAGAATAGCTGTAACTATTTTTACATAAACATTCACACATCACAGAATGTAGCACTACTGAGTTCTGTGGCAGGGCATATTTCAGAAGTTATTTAGTTTTTTTAGTATGACATAGTAACGATGTCAGGTCTTAGATTATGCTCAGGATAATAACTAATTGAGATCTTTACTTACTTTTAAAATGTTATGAGCTCTACACATTATCAACCTATTTCAGTCTTGTTTCATAACTAGTTCAGTAGAAAACGAATGGACAGTGTTTGCCGGAGGAAATAATGGGGGTACAGCTCTGCTCGTGTCAATAACTTTACAAGCTGCGACTCACTTTAATTTCATTTTACAGAGCCTACTGGTCCTACGTACACCTGTTGATTCTGGTGCTAAACTAGACGGCAACTCTAGACAGACTGTCCCCACTCACTTCGGACCTGCAAGCCTCTCTCTTCTTGTGTGTCCCCTACTTGTTCTTGGATGTAGTCACTTGCACTGATTGAACAACCACAGGATTTGCTTCCTCATTCACTGTGAGAGTCCTTTTGTTAATCTAGCTCCTCAGAGGGATTTTAGCTGCTAAAAGGAGATAAGAACTCCGTATGATTATAAGCCAGCCCAATAACCATCTCTTTGCTAAAGTCCTCGACTACTCAGCTTTCACACTGATAGAACTGAGGCTAATGTTAAACTGTTGGTATTATACATACTAGCAACTTGCAGATGTGATAATTTTCGACACGCCAATTCTTCTTTTGAAGAACCTCCTTTTCCCCCATCACCAGGTCACTCATTCAATGATCACCCAAACGAAGGGGACAGAATTGACTTCTACCCAGTTGTGCCCTTTTCCTAAACAGCAAGTTCCTCTCTTCACCCCTTTTCCCATTGTGCAATTTCTGCGCTTCTCTTTCTTCACAGGTGTGAGATAGAGGAAGCTTATGTAGTTCTTGCCCAGTACAAGACACAGGGCTGTCAACCTCCAGGTGGGCCAGGAGACCTCCTGGAATTAGAATTGATCTCCTGGTGACAGAGATCAGTCCCCCTGGAGAAAATGGATACTTTGGAAGGTGGACTCTATTGTATTATACCCCACTGAGTCCCTCCCTAGGCTCCACCCCCAAATTCTCCAGGTATATCCCAACCCAGAGTTGTCAACCTTCTACAAGAGGCATAAAATATGTAATACAGGTTCCCCCTTGTTTCATTGCTAATGCCTCGTTTATATATTGTGTATTTTCCTGTTCCCTTTTTAGAAGTACAGACAGTCTTATTTTTATGATCACTTGTGATTAACAGTCAAAGAAAATGGAGGCAGGGAAGGTGTTGCCATGCTGCCACCTTATACAACAACTATAATAGCTGTGGACTATGACTGTAAAGCTGGACTGTGCAAATAGTGTGCCAGGAAAATGGAGTGAACAGTAGCCATGAGACTGTGCCACCCTACTGGACAGTTGGCATGTGCCCAGGCAAGGGAAACCTTGTCCTGAAGCAACGTGCCTAACCAGATGTGGACCCACTGAAGACTCGATGCCTCTCGTTCCTGCACCTCTGCAGCCTGATGCCAGAAGGCAAACCAGCCTCCCCGACCCTGCAAGCACGCGGAGCCAGCAGCAGTTCACCGAAGAGAAGCCTTGCTCTGCAAAGGGAACCTGGACATTCCTTCACAGACACCATAGAAAACTCTCTTCTCCATCATGCAGGCACCTCCCCCCCCACCCCTGCATAGTGACAGCCCCAGGTGAAGCAAGTATGCAACTTCAGCCTCAACAAAAGAACTTCTTCCATGAGAGGATTAGTGAGCAGGCAACCCTGCCAGCCAGCCACCCATCCTGATAACACAGCTGTTAACTATCGGATCGTTAATACAAACTACCGGCAATGGAGCTGGGACATCATCATTCTTTTCTTTCTTTTGTCTTCCCCCATTCCCCTTAAGAGGTGTCACTATTAGTGAAACATTATTTCAATTGTCCAACAATTAATCCCATTCTCCTAACTTAGTAGCATCTAGATTTTTCTAGTACTTCCTGGGGATGACGTGACTAAAGAAGCACAGCTTCAAGTCATTTTAAGGTATAAAAGGAAAGCATCACCCCATTGATCTCTTGCTTTACCTCTCCTAAGCCCACCCTATATCACTGGTTCCATTCCTAGCGCTGTTTGGAACCTCCTACGTGTGTTGCTGGACAGCCCACGATCCCTTTCCTTATTCTGTCCCTTTTTTGCCCCACTCGTCTTGCTGGACAGATACAGTATCACACCACCAACGATACTCCCTGCTAATGCAAATGTGTCTGTACTTTTCTATCTGAATTCTTAGCTCTGTATTGTATGTGTGTATGTTTGATTTTATATTTGTATGTGTGAGAATCCCCTACTAAGAAATCACTGCTTTTTAAGATCTAGCCTCAGTGTCTATTTCTGGGATCTGGATAAGTTGGACTTTCGTATACCTAGGTTATTGGTCCCATAGTTAATGCCTGTTGCCAATGAATATTCATAATTCCCCACATTTATTAAGAAAATAAAGCAATTTGGCTAACAAAGGATTGAGAACTGAGTTCAAAAGATTTCCGCCTCTAACAGCAACTCTCAGATTTCAAATCTTTATTTAAAATAGAAACTGTCTACATTCAGGCATATCTCTCTAGTCACAATGTCCAGAAACTTTTTCCTTTTAAGGAAAACTGAGATTATCTGGATTCTGCAGAAGGCACAGAATTGCATAGTACACTCAATATCTGCATTACAAGGAATGCATCTTTTAAAATGTGCTGGCTAAGGGAGTAATCAAACACAAACAACCAAGGAACATAAAAAGGAGACAGAAATCTTTGATGGCTCAAGCTAAAAAGGGCTTCTGACACTCTCTGTGTATACAAGTGAAAGAGCAGTTTTATATATAGACAATGAAACCCCTTAGGGAACCAAGAACAAAGCTAAGTGCTTCACATGGCCTGGTTTGGTCAAGGAGCTCCCACTGGCTATTCTAGCTACAAACCCAAGGAGGTTAAGTCAGTTGTGTCCCGGCCAAGAGAAAGAGGAGAAATACCATTGGAGATAATTCTCTGCATAAATGATCTAAGGAGATAGGGACAGCACCTGATCCCTTAAAACCCCCATTGCTGGATCATTGTTGCTGCCCAAAACCCATAGCAAGTTCCCAAGAGAAGGGAGATCTATCAGCTTGGGCTGCACACTCTTTTAAACTCTCTGTTCATTAACTCTACCCAACCTCATTAATCAAAGCTGGAATAAAATGAGCCCCAGAGAACGCATAGTTCCCCCCTCTGTTTTCAAGCTGCTTTAATTACATTCTCAGTGGGAGGGTTTCTTTCTCTCACACACATGGTCAGGCACACCACAGGCCCATTGCCTTGTGGGGATTTGAAGATACTGGCCACAGAGGCTGAGGTCATGACCTGGCCATAGTAAAATAGACATCTTGACCTCTTTTTTGTGTCCACTTGACAAGTACATGTGCCTTTTCATAGCACTGAAGTAGCCAAGCAGACAGATGAGGCAAAGTCAATTAGTTATTTCATCTCCACTCCTATCTTCTCATCTACTCAAGTGCATGTTGGGAGGCCTCACTTGAGAAAACAAAACAGCAGACTGGACCCAACAGCAATATAACAGAGCAAGCAGCAACAAATTTATATTGACAACTGACAACATCAGCCATTAATGGTAACATCTGTATTACTAACAATGCAGTTTACCTAATACAATGAATGCTTGATAGAGAGGTGTGTTTAGATGTTTTAGATAAATGGCACACACAAAAAAGAAGCAAAGCAACACCTCTACCTAATTCAGAATACCCTCCTTTAGGCAGTGATTTGGGGACCTTCTTTAAAGTGCCACAGACCAACTGGTACAAGTTAAGCTATTATAATTATCATTTTATGAAACCAGGACAGCGGGGGGGGGGGGGAGTCTAGAGGGAGAAAAACATGCCCCTTCAATAAAGGTTTAACAGGATGTTATTTCCCTCCATTCCATGAAAAGTTTCAGTTGCCCATTTCCACATATTAAGCTCCTACCAAAGGCTGACATCCCTGATCAGGCAGTGCTCTGGCACACCCCTCAGAACCTGCTTCTGGCACAGGTGATAGGTAGCCTTCACACTGTGTGAGAAGTGACATGTGAAATCCCAGCAGCTCTGGAGCAGACACTGAAAATCACAAGTTGAAGCATCCTGCTTGGGATTCTCTGCAGGACCCAAACCCAAAGCATCCTTCAGCACCAGGTGAAGGAGGTAGACCACACAATAAAAGCACCTCAGGCCCACAGCCTGTGCCTCTGCCCTAATATTTACACCGCCATCAATCAGTATGTAGCCAAGGAGATCCATGCCTACTCATGCCACTAACTGCTTCTTGATGGCAGCAGAGATGTTGGCCAACATGGACACCTTGTCTAGGACCTTAGCACAGAACAAAGCTTGGCAACATCTGGCCTGGCAGGCCCTCTCACCTTGCCCAGCTCTGATTGTCCCATGCCCACCCAGAACCATCCATAGGTTGCCACCAATGAGCAGTCATGAAGAAGTGTATCTCCTGTGCCTGAGAGTAGCTCCAAACATTGCCTGTGAAGTGTGCAGTTCTCCCATGAGGATGGACCAACTGTGCCTTTGTATGGTTCCTGGCAGCCCTAAACAGAGAGGACGCCATGGTTTTGCTCAGCATGATGCGAGCAATGATCATGTGCCAGGGATAGGAATCTCAGAGCAGCCTGCAGAACCAAGCATCCTCAAAAACAGAAAATGGCTGCTCATATACAGCAATCATCTCACCCTCTTCCCAGTCTGCTACTGCCCACCCCTTGGCACCCTAGCACCAGTCATACCAAACATCTGTCAGAGACACTTGGCATCCTTTCTCTAGGGAAGACCCGGAGGGCACACAGCAATTCCCTTCTTGGCTGGCAGCTGCATGCCCCAAACCAGCCCCCCACCCCCCCAAGCACAGTTTGGTGATATGTCTTCAAATGGTTCTTGAGCCTGGGTATTGAGAGATGAGCCAGGTCTTCCCCTCAACCAGTCCTAGCCCTACACAGCTGGCATTGTGTGAAATGGGAATCTTCCATCCGCTGGAAGTGCTTCTAGATGGAGAGGGTATAGGAGCCCTCAGCCTGACTAACAGATGCAGGCACTGCTGGAGCCACCTCCTGTGAGGTGCTCAGGAAAGGCACTCTGTGTTTGGGGGGGGGGCAGGGGATGCCCAAGGGAGACGGGGTTAAGATGGCAGCATCTCAGGGTGCCCTCCATCTCTTCTTCCTCTCCTTAGAAGTTCTGCTAGACACTGGAGGAATTGCCAGCCAGCTCCTCTTGTTCCTCCAGCAGTCTCTGGGTCCTTGGGATGCACTTGAGAGCCTGAAAACTCTCATTCTCCAAGTTCAACCCAAAAGACAGCTCAGGCTGCTCCTGCAGCTGCTGCTGAGTCACAACATCCAGGAGAGGGGTAGTCTGAGCAGAAGACCATAGCCTAGATCCAGCACCTACCTCAGGTATCTCTGCAGACAGTGCTGCTCCTGCAGCCTCAATGAAGAAGGCCTTGCTAGGCCTCTTCATTGCACCATCCCAGCCAGAGGATGGGGTGGTAGAAGGCTGCTATGGGGCAGACCTCTGCATAGGTATGGGGGAAGCCACAGCCCATCTCCCTTTTTCAGGTATCTATTTGAACCAGATATATCTGGGTACACAAACCTATCTGCCAGTTCTATTGCTCAACTGACTTCACTGTAACTAAAAATTTATCCATTCATCACCCCACTTCTTTCTGGTGTTGTAATTCCTTCCTTTCATTAAAATATTCTGAGTATATGATCTATTCATTTCATCCCACTGTATATCAATGGGAGAAGTCAGCATACTTTCATTTGAAAGGTTACTACAGTGAAAAGAAGCAAGGTAAGGAGGCTGGAAAATGTGCCTGTGTGCCCAAACCCCTCTGTGTGAATGGTGGCAATAATGAACTGACCCACTTTATGGGCCACACCTTTGGGTGGGAGCGGGCCTGGAAAATATCAGCCACTTCTACACAAGGTGTTTGGCCCAGTTCCAATGCTATTAGGATGAGGGTATTTTTCCTTGTCTCCACACAGCATTATGGCACTCTTGTGCACCTTCCAGTCTTCCAACTATCTTTTGAAAACCTGCTTTACTACAATCTTCTTGGAAAGATCATATGGACAAGGGATGGGTGCCAGGGCCTGCCCTGTCCACTAGGACACCAGAGATGGAGGGGCACCAACCAGCCCTCAGTGCTCCGCCACCCTGAAGTAGCAAGGTCTGCAATTGCAAGCAGCAGCCCCAAGAGGTGCCCCCACCCCCAGTGAGTGGTCCACAGGATGTCGGCTCCTCCCCTCCCTTCCCTTCACTGTGGCCCACAGGAAGCCTGCTCCTCCCCACCCCTTCCTCCTTCCCTCTTCTGTCTCCCCATAGTACGGTGTTGGGTGAGGAGGATGTGCGGCAGCCTCCTGCAGCATAGTGCTGGGGGAGGAGGGGGAGTGGCAGCTTCCCTGTCCTAGCTTAGGGTGCCCCAAAACCCAGGCTGCCCCTAATGGCTGCTGTATAGATGGGGAAAGTCCAGATCTTTCCCAGTGCTGCCCATAACAGTGCGATATTCTCTGCCCCAGTCCCCTGTGGTGATCATCTCCTTGCCACACCACTAAGTGAGAGTTCAAGCTTTTTGGGGAGGGAAAAGATCTGTAACGGACAATCAAAATGACAATTGCTGTTGGATGCTTGTACAAATATTATCCTACCCAACTTTTGATCTGGTTATGTGCCTACATCTCATAGTGACAGGACTTCAAAGAAGCCTTGTTATGAATGTAGATTGTAAGAACTTTCCTCACTTCCAACTCTATTACAAGTCTACAATATGTGCTAAGCATTAGGAAAATTTCGTATATATATTTGGATACATTTGTATGTATATGGTCTACTGGTTGTTACTTTATTGTAACTTATGGCTAATTAAAACTCTGTTTTTTTAATTGTATGCATTTTGAGGTTCGCTTACTTAACTCCTTTTGGCTATTTCATTACACTTGCTTATAGACCCAGAATTCCCAGACATAAGGGAAGTACATTAATGGGGAGATGAGCATGTGTTCCCATTCCATGAGATGTAAATTTGGTTTGTAATCATAAATATTCATAGTTTAAGAGAGAAAATTGCAGCAATCAAGTGGTTAAAGAACACAAAATGAGAGTACTAGGTCACCCAGGTGGACTCAGTATATGATTCTGGTAAGATACTATGACAGCCCATCCACTTCCCTCCCTCCTCAAGAGGCAAGATTTTCCCTCCGTTGTCGTAAGAACATAAGAGAAGCCAATGTTGGATCAGGCCAATGGCCCATCCAGTCCAACACTCTGTCACACAATGGCCAAAAATACCTGGTGCCATCAGGAGGTCCACCAGTGGGGCCAGGACACTAGAAGCCCCCCCACCATTCCCCCCCCCGAGCACCAAGAATACACAGCATCACTGTCCCAGACATAGCATCTATACTTGGTGACTAATAGCCACTGATGGACCTCTGGCCCATATGTTTATTTAGTTCCCTCTTGAAGCCGTCTATGCTTGTAGATGCCGCCACTTCTTGCGGTAGTTAATTCCATGTGTTAATTACTCTTTGGGTGAAGAAGGACTTCCATTGTTCTGTTCTAAGCCTACTGCTCAGTAATTTCATTGAATGTCCATGAGTTTTTTTATTGTGAGAAAGGGAGAAAAGTACTTCTTTCTCTGCCTTCGCTATCCCATGCATAATTATGTAAACCTCTATCATGTCACCCCTCAATCATCGTTTCTCCAAGCTAAAGAACCCTAACCTCTTTAGCCTTTCTTCATAGGGAAGGTGTTCCATCCCCTTAAACATTTCAGCTGCCCTTTTCTGCATCTTTTCCAACGCTATAGTATCTTTTTTGTGGTGCGGTGACCAGAACTGTACACAGTATTCCAAATGAGGCTGCACCATTGATTTATACAGGAGCATTATGATACTGGCTGATTTGTTTTCTATCCCCTTCCTAATAATCCCCTGCATAGCATTTGCCTTTTTTATTGCAGTCACAAACTGAGTCAACATCTTCAGTGAGTTATCTACCATGACTCCAAGATCTCTCTCCTGGTATACCACCAGTTAAAATTTTTGGCTTCAATGTGCATTATTTTGTACTTGTCTACGCTGAACCTCATTTGCCATGTTGATACCCACTTGCCCAGCCTTGACAGATCCCTCTGGAGCTTCTCACACTCCTCCCTGGTTCTCACGGCCCTGAACAGCTTAGTGTCATCTGCAAACCTAGCCACTTCACTGCTTATTCCCAACTCCAAATAATTAATGAACAATTTAAAAAGCACTAGACCTAGTACCAAGCCCTGTGGTACCCCACTGCTTACCACTTTCCACTATGAAAATTGCCCATTTATACTCTGTTTCCTGTTAATTCAAGTGAAGCCTGTCTGTTTTGTACAGGTTCAGCATATCCTAGAAGGTTCCCTGGTACCTGAGAAATCTAAGCTCTGGAAACACTGAAACCCATAACTTTGCCTGTCTAGCTGGACCTGTGTGTAGAACAGGGCCAATTCTTTCACACATAGGTTCATAGTTTTCTTTGTAAATATCTTAAATTTCAAAATAATTTCTAAACCTTGCCACAACACCTCCAATCTAGCTTCTGAATACTATGAAGGACATGCCTACAAGGTGACTACGCAAGCAAGGGCCATAGATAGTTTGTGAATTGGATATCACCAAATCACTGGATGGCATAGCCCCATTTTTTTGCATTGGTGTCACAGGTACTCCCTTATAAGCTGTGAGTGAGGTGACTAGATTCAAAGTTTTTAACAGTATTGGATTATGCTGGTGTGCACTTGGCAGTCAGTGAACCCGTCACAAGGTGATGAAACCAAAACCAACTGATTCCACCTTTCCCATCATATATACTTCCACAAGCAGCACATGAATCTTGTGACAACTCCTTGTGGAACAATAATAATGGGAATCAGAGGGAATCTAAAATAGTTCCAAAACATGGCTAACCTGGCAAGTTGTGGAGCTGCATTTTCCACGAGGAAAGCATTCCTTATCTCATCAACAGCACAACTTCTCAGAACTCAGTGGGAAGATTACAGTATCTGTGGTTGGTGCTAAATTGAAACATCAGAAAAGAGAGCAAATATAGTTAACATGGGCTGGTAGAGAGAGGTAGTAAGAGAGAGTAAAATCAGATAGTGAAAAAGGATAAGAATACAGCTGGAATTTTTCCTCAGTATTGTTTCTTATGAAATTTGATGTATATCATAGTTCAGTATTTCATTCCTATACCATAATAACTTTGTATAATTTGTATGATATGGAGTCACTGTTTGCTCTCAGAGGTAAATATTAGAGGTTCTCAAACTGTTAGTGAGCCTCCATAAAAAAATTACAGCCCAAATATTGGTAAACCTTGATAAGCAATCAGTCCTGCTCACAAGAGAGTGGGGGGGGGGAAATCAGCATTTGTTTTTGGAGCAAATTTGTAATAAAACTGTACAACTGTTTTGTATAAGTAGCTGGTATTAGTAACTAACTATAAGCATTGCACATGATAGAGCAGTTTTCTGAATTGCTCAGATTTGCCATCATTCTCAAGAGAAGAAATGGTGGGTTAAGTCACTGGAAGGTATGAGCAGGACATAGCTCAAAATATTTCTGAGAAAATATAAACGTTCCTCTTTCAAACACTTTATAGCAATGGTGGGTACATGAGCCTGGCTTATGACAGTTCCTTCCCCCCCTTTTCTAATATTATTAGTGCAAAGATCTTTCATTATAGACACGATAAACCCCTCATTACAATCACCCCACAGACATCAAACTAATGAGAGGCTGTGAAATGGGAAAGCCGCGTGTGGCACCCTGCATGCCCATGTGTGTGTTCTGGGATGCAGTAGAGAATTACTCCACTGTCTATATCCCGCTCAGCACCTGCTCTTCTGTTCCTTTGGGGCAGGCTGGCCTAAGGTGTTACTGAGGCCCCTGGGAGAAGGCTCAGCTGGGGCTGCAGTTGGTAAAAGGGTCTGCAGAGAGGAGAAGCAAGAACCAGAATCTGTTACACTGAAGCATGACAACAGAGAACGATAAATTTGAAACAGATGCTCTTCAAATGAGCTGCCGACCAGCAAAGTGACTGCTGAGAGACTCAGCTTTGTCTAGGCTCTGCCAAGAGGAAGGCTTTGAGAACCCATCCAAGTTTCACAGGAGTTTAGCATTCCTGTTAGATACAGTTGAGCTCCCTACATATCCTCTCCTTACAGACCACAGTAATTACAATAGGAAAGGCTTGCTAGGGCAAATCACTGGACAGATCAAATAGTACCACCGTGTGTGTGGAAAGGGAGATGATGAATTGCAGCACGGCTAAGCTTAATTTATCAGCTAATCCAATAGGCCTTTTGTTATGAAGTTATACTGCCACATTAAATGAATAAAAGATACAATTGGGACCCCATTTGTTGGTCCTGGATTTTGCTGTAAAATACAATGGACCTATTACTTTAAAATACAAAACAATCAGGAATACAGACATTCTTTCCTCCACAACTGCTTTCTCAGATACCCAAGCATCCAAAAAATAAACATCAGTTCCAGGAAGCAATCACTCTGTTATTAAACAGGCTTTATGTTTGGGAGTTCAAATAATTTCTAGGATCATTCCTTTCTAGATTCATGCACAGGCAAAGGATGCTTGAAAAGATAAGTAGCAGAGTGAATATTGTTAGAAACTGAGGAGTCTGATCTGGCGACAGCAATCTTGTTAGTATTTGTTGTTGTTGTTCAGTCGCACAGTTGAGTCCGACTCTTTGCGACCCCATCAACCACATCACGCCAGGCCTTCCAGTCTTCCGCCGTCCTCTGAAGTTTGCTCAACTTCATGTTCGTTGCATCTATGACACTGTCTAACCATCTCATCCTTTGCCGTCCCCGTCTTCTTTGACCTTCAGTCTTTCCCAGCATCAGGGTCTTCTCCAGTGAGTGCTCCCTTCTCATTTGGTAGCCAAAGTATTTGAGCTTCAGTTTCATTATCTGGCCTTCCAGGGAACAGTCAGGGTTGATTTCGTTTAGGATTGACTGATTTGATCTTCTTGTAGTCCAAGGGACTCTCAAGAGTCTTCTCCAGCACCATAGTTCAAAAGAATCTATTCTTCGGCGCTCGGCCTTCCTTATAATCCAACGCTCGCAGCCATACATGACTACTGGGAATACCATTGCTTTGACCATGCGGACTTTTGTTGGCAGGGTGATGTTTCTACTTTTTATCATGCTGTTTAGGTTCGCCATCACTTTCCTCCCAAGGAGCAGGAGTCTTTTAATTTCATGGCTGCTGTCACAGTCTGGGATCCCACAGTCTGGGATCCCAGGAACGTGAAGTCTGTCACTACTTCCACGACTTCCCCTTCTATTTGCCAAAGAGTGATGGGGTCGGATGCCATGATCTTAGTTTTTTTTGATGTTGAGCTTCAAGCCCACTTTTGCGCTCTCCTCTTTCACTCTGAGCAAGAGGCTCTTAAGGTCCTCTTCACTTTCTGCCATTAGAGTGGTATCGTCAGCATATCTGAGGTTGTTGATCTTTTTCCCAGCAATCTTAATTCCCGCTTGTGATTCATCCAGTATAGTTATGTAAGTATAGTTATGGGTGAATACTTGGTCACCATTGTGTCAATGGTGCTACACTGTGAACAGTAAAAGAGAAGAAAGAATGTAAGAACAAAGATATACTAAGAAGGAAGCAACATATGAAGAAAAAACTGCAAAGAAAGTTGAATGAATTTGGAAGGAAGAAAGCAGTATAAATGGAAGATTTAAAACAAAGTAAGCAATAAAGCAGAGGTCCAACAGTGGCTATTAGCCACAAGGTATAGATAGGGGCTCTGGGGAAAGTGATGCTCTGTCTTCTTGGTGCTTGGGGGGGTCAATAGTGGGAGGGCTTCTAATGTCCTGGCCCCACTGGTGGACCTCCTGATAGCACCTGATATTTTGGGCCACTGTGTGACAGAGTGTTGGACTGGATGGGCCTTTGGCCTGATCCAACATTGGCGTCTCTTATGTTCTTATGAAAGTAAGAGAAAGAGGAAAATCCTCTTTATTAGCCTTTGCTAATAAGAGATGCAAATATATACAAAAGCCACCCTGTCTTGAGAACTGCAGCTCTAACATAATAACTCTAAAGCCAAAGTCACACAGCTCTGCAGCGTAGAAATTAAGCTTCTGCACAATAACTTCCATCATTAAATCTAATTCTGAACAGAGGTTGTAGAGTGAGGTTCAAAAAATCCACACAGTGAAACCTGGGACAGATAAAGTGGATTTTTCGACAAGTCCCAGGTTAGCCGAAAAACATGAAATGCAAAAATTAAAAAATGCCTTGGGGTAAAAACACCCCAAAACCATAGAAGCAATGTCTGCTGCTTTAAGGATGCCAATGAGATCTTCCAAGACTGTAACTTGCCAAGGATTCCAAGCTACAGTGCTAGCATGTGGGTGGTGGTGGTGGGGGGTGAACGACAGACTAAAAAAGAGGAGAGAGGGGAGGTAAAGCTGGAGGATGGAGAAGCAGAATAGATTAAAAAGGGAAACTGAAGTCAAAGGAGTACAGAATAAGGAAGGTGGATGGTGGGAGAGAAGGAAAGGGGAGCAGCTGTCTGGGGAAGGAAGGCTGAAGATATGGGGAGAGAAGAGATAGGTTTTCAAGTAAGATATCTATAGGATTGATAGGGCCCCTGCAAGTCCTCGTGAGTCCCTTTCTTAAAACCTCTGTTTATAACCACGAATCTATTTTTCTACTCCCTGACAACTGGCCGTTCTTGTCAATGTGTTTCCAACAGACTTTTGTCATCAGCATCTATAACAGAAGGCAGAGAATTGGCTTCCAGCACTTGACCAGCCAACCCTAGTCTTATAGTGAATCACCAACAGGCAGCAACCCTCAGTAAGCTACAATTTGTCAGTTACTCTCAAGCAGCAACCTCTGTCTACTCCTCCATTCTTTCAAATGATTGCTGCCTCCTACATTCTCTTTGCCTTCCAGGTGTTTTCAGGCATGTCTGCCTTGCTGCTGTTCTGAAGCACACCCTTGTCTGTTACACATTTGCCAGTTCCATGCATAACATTTACTTGAAGAATGATGCCACAGTGTACGGAGTCATAGAAAGAAGAGACATGAAGACAAAAACTATCACAATTTTATGAATTTATCCTTTGTGCAGTTCCCTCTTTAATGCTGTGATATCCTCAAGTAATGTTCTGTCTGCCATAAAACATTAAATGACATAGCAAGCAGAAACATTGTCCAGTTCAGGGATCTCTGAAGGACCTAGACTTGTGCTGCTTTAACATAACAGGCACGCATCTCCTATTGCAGCCTTAGAAATCTTTCGGTATAAAATAACTCTAAGGAAATTTACAAGGCAGGTCTGGAAGGCCATAATTTAATCTGAAGTCAGGGCACCTTGTAAATGCAGCACACATTAAACATAGATTATGTGCAGCAAACCCTGCAGGTCCTGCGGCAAAACTGTGCTCAACTATGCTGCAACACTGAGCCCCGGGACCATTCAGTAACCTTTCCTTTAAATGGAATCATTCAAACCACTGCAGTGCTGCATAATCTAAGCACTTCAAGACCAAGGAAAGCAGTGGTAAGTGTGAATTAGCTGCAAGATATTAAAATGAAATTGAAATTGCTGGGACAAGAGAAGATCATTCTGTGCTTGGCTGCAGTGCTGAAATGCTTAAAATTCTTAAAATGTGCAAAAGGAGGGGAGGCGAAGTGGACTGAAAGTCATGCCCCATGTACTTACTCAGCTGCATGCACATACACGTATACACACCAACAAAAAGAAAAACATTACTAAAATAATGTCACCCTAGACCAAAAACAAGAAGAGTTGGATTTATACCCCGCCCTTCACTCATCTTACAATCTCCTTCCCTTCTTCTCCCCACAACAAGACACCCTGTGAGGGAGGTGGGGCTGAGAGACCTCTAAGAGAACTGCTATTGAGAGAACAGCTCTGAGGGAACTGTGACTGACCCAAGGTCACCCAGCTGGCTTCATATGGAGTGGGGAATCAAACCCGGTTCTCCAGATTAGTCCACCGCTCTTAACCACTACACCAAACTGGCCCTCACCAAATAAGCACTTCTCCATATCACCCAGAAAAACAGAGCAAGTTCAGAAGGGATGGACATAAACCTTGACAGACAGGAGGAATGAGTGGTTAGTCATGATGGCCAGGCATGTCCAACTTCGAACAGGTAGTGATCTATTTTTTCCGGCCAAAAGTGCCGGTGATCTACCACCATGAAAATAAAGTTTCAAATTAGATTTTAACCCACTAAAGTTGGGTTCCACTGCCCCCCCCATTTATAATGCACCTTCTGTCATTTACTGGCAAGCAAAATAAGCAAAAACAAAACAGAGAGACCAAGATCCAGAAAGAACTGCAAACCAGGAGACCAAGTGGGGCTGTGAACTACCTCTGACCCCTCCGCGATCTACTGGTAGATCGCGATCTACCTGTTGGACATACCAGATGATGGCTGGAGAGCCACAGCCACTCTGAGTAGGCAATATGGACTCTGATGGACCCAGGGTCTGATTCAGGAGACAGCAGCTCCATGTGTGTTCAAGTGTGAGTGGGCAGAGGGGAGTAGTGACCTCTCTCGGCCCAGGGCCCCTCAACACAGGAACAGGCCCCATGCACAGAGCTGTCGGGAGGACCGTAACCAAATGATTTGTGTGAATCACTCTGGGCACTGAAAGGTACTCTCAAAACTTTCGAAAGTGCTGCGGAAACATCTTTTTCTTGATGTTTTATTTAAAAAACTGCATTGCCAAATCCCACTATTCCCCCACCTTTCCATTTTAGGTAGGCATCTTTTAAGGGTCAGGGGGGAAGGTTTGGGAAGTGTCAGTTATCAGACACTGTTAAATAAACTATGGCAAGAGTGTTACTGTTTTAAGCATGTTTGTATTTTAAGTTTAAAAACCCCTTTAATTGTGTTTGTTGGTGTTCTTTATAAAGTTGATGAGGAATTTCACATTACCCTTTTTAACCCGTTTTGAAGCCGTTTTTGATCCGTCATGGAGTAAACTGGTATAGGGCTGCCATTTCACACATGGCTTTCCCCTTCCGATAAAGAGCTGGATCTGAAGCGGTTTGCTATTTCAGACTGCACCGATTTTCCCCGCCGTTTTTTTTTTTGGAACGTCCGCTTTAGAGCGCTATAGAACTATAACAAAACACTCCAGGCGTTCCAATGGGGTTGATACAATGCTGTTGTGTCATAGCGTTATACCGTTATAGCGCTCTAAAGCAAACTTTTTTTTAAAGCTGGAGATCGCCCGCGTGGGCGAAAAACGGCAGGGAAAAGCGCATCGGAACTGGGAGAGGAAACTAAAGACTACTTGGAAGCAGTTGACAGGTAAAACGCTTCAGCCACATTTCCTAAATGGGACAGAAGCATTTGTGTCTGAAATTACAAATATATTCCAGACCAGAAACCCTTTCGGAACCGTTCCTATTCCGGATTATATTGTCTGTCTGAAATTCCTAATTATCTTCGCTACCTGCCATTACATTTTATGACACACATGGCCCGGCCCAACAAAGTCCTATTTATATCAGATCCGGCCCTTGTATCAAATGAGTTCAACACCCCTGAACTAAACTAAAGGAGATTCCAAACATGGCATTTTGAGTCCATGGAGTCATTTTTTTTAATGTGAACACACATGCAAAAGAGCCAGTGTGGTGTAGTGCTAAGAGTGTTGGACTAGTATCTGGGAAACCCAGGTTTGAACTCCATTCTGCAATGGAAACTCAGGTGCTCTTGAGCCAGTCTCAATCTCTCTCTCTCTCTCTATCAGTATAACCTTTCTCAAAGAGTTGTTATAAGGTAAAATGGAGGAGAGGAGAACAATGTAAGCTGCTTCATGTCTCCACTGGGGAGAAAGGTGGGATACAACTGAATGAAATAAATAAAAGGCGTGCCAGAACTAATATTCATATAACTTTGATAAATCTTTAGGGCCCGATCCAACAGAAATTTGGGGTTCTATTCACAGACCCTATATATGGATAATCCTGATGCCACTGTGGTTCAGAGGACATCACATTTTAACAGAGAAGGTGGGTATGTGAACATAAGCCAGACAGTCATTTTAGTATACAGGCTTAATGGAAACTATTGTGACAAAATGCTTTTTTTTTGCAATCCACAAGAGCCCCTTCAGGATAATGCTGACAGTCCAGTTCCACAAAGCAAGTTACTAAAGCTGCTGCTTTTATAGGGAGCAAGAGCTCCCTCTGCTGTTCTGAAATTGGATAGCTCTTCAAGACCAAGCTAAGTGCTAACTTGCTTGGGAAAGTCCTTGAAACATCCAATGTAAGAACATAAGAGAATCCAATGTTGGATCAGGCCAATGGCCCATCCAGTCCAACACTCTGTGTCACACAGTGGCCAAAATACCAGGTGCCATCAGGAGGTCCAGCAGTGGGGCCAGGACACTAAGAGCCCTCCCACTGTTGCCTCCCCCCCCCAGACACCAAGAATACAGTGCATCACTTGCCCCAGCCTGAGAGTTCCTATCTATACCTTGAGGCTAATAGCCGCTGATGGACCTCTGCTCCATATGTTTATCTAATTACCTCTTGAAGCCGTCCAGGCTTGTAGCTGCCACCACTTCCTGTGGCAGTGAATTCCATGTGTTAATCACTCTTTGGGTGAAGAAGGACTTCCTTTTATCTGTTCTAACCCGACTGCTCAGCAATTTTGTTGAGTGCCCATGAGTTCTTGTATTGTGAGAAAGGGAGAAAAGCACTTCTTTCTCTACCTGCTCTAT
>NW_015161948.1:1220674-1232977 GCF_001447785.1 Gekko japonicus | reverse complement strand
TCAGCAACTCCACTGAAAATGGGAAATGTAACCATCAAAACCTTAAAGGACATTCTATTTGAAATTAGACCAAAAAGGAAAAATTATAAGGACTTAATTTCTTTTCTTCAAACTAATGGGATATCGTACAGATGGGCGGTTCCGGAGGGTGTCATCTTTAAGATCAATGATAGAAGAGAGATGATAGACTCCACTTTTAAAGCTAATGAATTTTTGAGGCGTCAGCAGGGGACAGATGAAGAGTCCAAAGAGGAAGAAACGAAGTCTAGTGACTCTGCTACCTCGGGAACGGATGAGGATTCTGCGGCAGAAAAGGGTGCTGGACCTGCCAGAGTGGTATACGATTTTAGAGACAGGAAGCCGAAATAAAGGCAGAAGGACTTGGAAAATGGCCTTTAGAAGCAATGAATAAGAAAATGATCAGAGACTTCTCTCATAACAACTAACAAAATAACATATAAATAACTAATTGTTATAAGCAAGAACTCTACAAGTATATTGTGATATTAAAACTAATTGTACTAACATTTTTACTAACAGTGAAAAGACCTCCTCCTCTTGGGGTTTTAGTTTAGTGTGGTTTGCTTTCCTTTATCCTTAGTTGTAGTCCCTTCCCTAATATTTCTTTGTAGTTTTTGTAGTATTTGCAAAATAAAAAAATATCCCTCCAGGGATTTGAAAACAAAGCAAAACATGTATTTAGGATTTTTGGCCCCAATATGCATCACTTTCCACTTGGCCACATTGAACCCCATGTGCCATGTTGACGCCCACTCGCCCATCCTCGGCAGATCCCTTTGGAGTACCTCACAATCCTCCCTGCTTTTCACCACCCGGAACAATTCTATGTCATCTGCAAATTTAGCCACTTCACTGCTTACTCCCAAGTCAAAATCATTAATAAACAAGTTAAAAAGCATCAGACCCAGTACTGATCCCTGTGGTACCCCACTGCTTACCACCCTCCACTGAGAAAATTGCCTATCTATACTCACTCTCTGTTTCCTATTAGTCAGTTTTTGATCCAAAAAAGGACTTGTCCTTTTATCCAGTCCCATTATGGTTGTTAAGCATTGCAACATGAGAGTTTCCTATATTCTGGCAAGATACCCTGTTTGTAAACACACTTCCCATTTTAAATCCTTAAAAGCTGAAGGGGAAAAGAAAGATTAGATGAAGGGCTCTAGTCATTCCTGTCCAAGGATGATAAATGGAACTGGTACATCAACAAAAATACTGTACCAGACGCATGGTTCATAGGTGCAAAACAAAGTAGTAGCAGAGACCTGAAATGTCTCAATAAACTACTTTACTTCGAACGGCATGTGGTAGATTCTACTCTAAGCAAACAGAAAACTGGTTCTAACCCTTTTATTTGCTTGCTGTGCTGGCTTTCTATTAGCAGGGAGTTTTAAACACAGTGGGGGCATACTAATGTGTGAACCTCTGCCTATCCATTCTACCACCTTATTCTCCTCCACTTGTGAACCAGGCTTAGTACACACGATGCAATACCAGCATTCTGCTTCAGTTCAACTAGATTAGCAAAGTCAACTTGGGCAAAAATGTACGGCAAGGTACAGGAACAAAATTCAAAATAAGGCGTTGTAAATGCAATTGCATGAACAAATGTTGTGTGACATAGTAGAAAAGAATACCCAAAACACAAGTAGACTCACAAAAACTGTTCCTGTACAGCAGGGGTCCCCACCCTCTTTGAGTCTATGGACACCTTCAAATTCTGACATAGCATGGTGGATGTGACCACAAAATGGTTGCCACAGGAGGTAGAGACAGCCTCATAATGGCTGCTACAGCTTACTTTCAGTCACTCAGCTAATTTTTGTGTGTGTAGTATGTGTGCATGTGTATGCCTGGAAGACATGGTTGACTTCCAGCAACCCCTAGTGGGGCTTGGACGTTTCAGAGAGGTGGCTTGCTATTTCCTGCCTCTGCATCTCAGCCCTGGTATTCCTTAGAGGTCTCCCTTCCAAGAACTTGCCAGGGTTGGCCTTGTTTAGCTTCCAAGATCTGACGAGATCAGGCTTGTCTGGGCTATCCAGGTCAGGGGCACTCAGCTAAAATTCTTGTGCTGTGAAGGCTGTTGCCGCCAAAGCAATGTTTTTAAAAATTTGCACAGCCTCTCAGAAGCCTTGCTGGGCAAAAGCCCCACCTGGCCCCACTCATTTTCTAAAAACATTTGGTGGGTGCTGGAAACAGTGTTGGCAGGCACCATGGGTGCTCACGCACACCTTACTGGGGATCCCTGATATACAGTATTTGCAAAATGGGACACTGATGGGAAGGACGACACCATTAGGAAACAGAGAGTGTCAAACAAAGGGAAGATCCAGGATGATCAGCTGGTAAAAGGGTAAGTACATTCAAAAGCCAGATCAAGACTACAGATCTTTCCTGGGATCAAGCCCTATTAAATAAAATGGGCCTGCTTAAGACGGCTCCCTAAATATGAGAATAAACTTCTGTGGTAAGTTTTTCTAAGAGCTTCTTGCAGCCCTGCCTGATAGCCAGAGCATAACTGGAAACAATATGGCTGGGTGAAACCACATCCAGTTGCAGCAGGGTAGATAACGGAGGAATCTTGACTAGAATAAGGGAATTAGAACATTTAATCACAGAAAATGTTTAAAAGCTTCTTGAATATAATACCACACAACAGGAACTCTAGTGCGGTTCTTTGGTCTCACACAGAGAGACTGTTTCTGAACTTCAAAGCCGCTTCCTAATTTCCAGTCTACCATTGATGATTTGTTGACAACTGATTAAACTCTCACTTTTCAACTATGAAATCTTCAAAGCAGCTCATGTTTTAAAAAGGCATTCTTAACTATTTCTTCCTCCTCTCCAATATATCAGTCCCCATTGCTCAGTAAATGCTGTAGTCTTTAACACCCTGAAACCCAAGTAAGGCTTCTCTTCCTCTCATACCTTGTTCAGGGCAAACAGCTTTCTGTATGCCTGCTTGACCTCTCATTGGACATGTGTTGAATATCCCTTCAAAGCATCAATTGAGACCAGAGACTAGGAAATAGTCAGCCCCGGAGATACAAAGCGATTTCAATCCTCCAGAAAGTTGGGCACTCCATATAACATTCTCTCTCTTAGCACCAGAAGCCACAATCAATGCTGAATTCTTCTCAACAAACTACAGATCTTGTCCCTGGCCGAGGAACTCAACCTGCTTAAAGGTAGACTTAGGTGAAACTGCCCCCCAAAAGAGAACACAAATGTTTGACTGCTAGGTGAATTCCCCTAAAAAGATACATAGGTACCCAGTAAGCTGGTGTATGATAAAACCTGGGTGGAGTTATAACAGAGCACATAAGTGCTTTCCTGTTTCCTTGTATTTCAAAAGGAGTCATAAATGCAATATATGGGTCCAGCTGCCACCCAATTCCCTACAGTTTCTGATCCTGGCGCTCCTGAAAAGTCCAGATGACACTTCACCTCAGCTATCTGTATAAAAATATATCACTTTGTAAGGTGAATGCTCAGAGGCTAAGCTAAACCTACATTTCCATACAGTCAAAAGGATGAGAAAGCATTTTCCCCATATCCCAGTCTGCAAAAATTGGCAGGACCTCAATTCATATATTAACAGATGTAGTCCAGAAAACAACAGAGGTTTGCATTACTGGAGCAAGCAGTGCATCTTCAATGGTGGTAACAAGAACTTTCTAGCCTTTCTTAGCAGGTAATTTTCCACTCAGTAGCAGGGGAGTGAGTGCTCTATTGGCATTATAAAAAACTTCTGTTCTGTACGACAGACTCACAAAGGATAAGATGACAGCACATGGTCAAAAAGGAGATGGCCTACCAGAAGATGGACGATGGTAAAAAAGATATGAACACGAAATGTGGTGTGATGTTCTCTCTGGTCAAGGCTGCATTGTCCAAGTTCTGCCATGCCCCTCCCCACAGTGGAAAATCCACTAGACCTCAGATTGTAAAGGGAAGGGGGTTACATCACATTGCTCCTCCTTCCTGTTCCCTCAGCTCTTACACACTGCCTGAGCAGGGATACTTCATCCTCCCTGGCCTGCTGCAGATCCTCCTTGAACAGACTGCCCTTCCAATCTTCTCCCAGGGCTGACTCCTCCTCTCTGCCCTTTCATCTGACCTGGAGAAATGTCCTGGAGAAAGGCCCCAGCCACCTCCTAGGTTGCTCCCTCCCTCAGGCAGTGACTGGCTTCACATGGTGAGGGGTGCAATATCTTGCGATCCCCTGCTGTGTGCATTTCCTCTTGAAGCCAAATGGGCTTCATAGCTCTGCCATAAACATACCTTCACACTTCCACGAAGACCAGATGGCCTAGCTGACAAGACAACAGTCAGGAAGGCCCAAGGGTGGGTTGGACTATGGGGGTCATTTTGACTGCAGAGGGTGTTCCCCAGACCTAGCCTATCCCCCACCCATTACCATGACAACCCAAAAGTTGGAAACTCCCTGTCTCCTTGCGATTGGCTACTGGCCATGGCTGGTCATAATGAGATTGGGGTTTTTCATTGTCTGACCCTTGGAGGAGAGCTCAGATTTTCTTGCTCTCTTTATTTGTTGGAATTGCATCTGGGACTGCTGTCCCGAGGGGAACAAAGAACTCCTTGGTGCAGCTGAAGCACATGGCTATGTGCTTGCAAGTTCTAGTCTGATTGCAAGTCTGTACTGAATAAACCTTATTCTTGTTTATAAATAGTGTCTGCTTGATGTGCAACTGACTCCAAGCTAAGTCCTGTTGTCAGGACCGCTCACCAATTATGCTACCTTGCTAAGATTAACTGTACAGCTCTAGACAGAGTTGTGGAAGTGTAAAATCCACATGCCAACTGAGATTCTGGATCTCTAATCTCAGGCTGGTGAGGGATTAATCTAGAGATCCTGGTGGCTGTGTCTGTAAATCCAGAGAGGCTATCTCTCCTGGGTTCTTGTGTGATGTATGGTTCCAGTGTAGAATTCTTTCCCTCCCATTCCTGGACTGGTCTGGGGAGGAGAGAATCTACACACTCCTCCTCTCTGCCCTTTCATCCAACCTGGAGAAATGTCCTGGAGAAATGCCCCAGCCACCTCATAGGTTGCTCCCTCCCTCAGGCAGTGACTGGCTTCACATGGTGAGGGGTGCAATAAAACTGAAGAAATTATCTCCTCTGTGAGGTCTAGCACCTTGAAACCTGGAAATAAGTGCCAGCGTGGCATGTTATACCACACTTGGTACTACTGGACTTTCCCTTTCTGTGTGACTAGCCTTGCCTGCACTCTGCCAATCAGATACTCTCTCTTCACTCTTCCTAAATTCTTTTCCTACTTATTTTTTTTGTAGAGAGCATCTGGGAAGTGAAAAACTTTCTGTACCCTCTGCTCTCATGAAGAAAATCATGGCAAATCTTCAATAAACTCATGAATTTTCCAAATTAGGGGGGTAATCCCCTGAACATTTATTTAGGAATAAGTTCCACAGTGGGAGTTATTTTCAAGGGAACAGGCGTCGATCAAAATGTAGGAAACTTATAATACAATATCATGCATAGATACTACAGACTGGAGGGAATGGAATAACTGCATAGGATTGTACTGAAAAAGGTTTGCATTCCCTACGATGTTGGAAAGCAAATATAACTGAAGAACCATCTGTAGGATTCCCTCCCTAGCTACCATCTTTCTATAACATATATTCAAGACATGCTCCAATTTGGTATCAGAAACCATAATAGCACTTTAATGAAAAGCAGCAGTAGGCAGTAATGTTATTAGGTTTTTACTGAACAGCAGCTGGAAAGACGCTTTCTAGAATTTATTATTATTTATATTCTGCTCCATCACACAGATTTAGAGTGACTTACAGTGGTTTTTCCAAACACATTTACGTCCCCCAAGGACTCACAATCTAAGTAATTTACAACTTACCATTTATAATAATATAATATACAGCAGGGGACCGGAGTTCCAGGTGTGATGAAGATGCAGTCTCTAAGGCTCTTCCTAGAAGATAAACAAATCTTCATTTTCAGGTCCTGGGATGCTCATTCTGTCAATAAAATGCATTTTTAAAAATATGGTGCAGAGTGAGACGGGCTAGAATCATTACAATGTTTAACCCTTTAAATGCCCTGCTTCATTGATCATTCATATTCAAAGCATTTTTAGCTTGCTGTCTGTTAACTACAGGAATCAGTAGTGAGGGACAACAGCCCCTCAGATAGGAAGCTTGAGAACTGTTGAAACAGAGTAACTACTGCATTTCAGTTGGGTTCACAGTAATGGTTGGCCATTACATGAACTAGCCTTGGGATTGTCAAGTTCCTGTGCTGTCTCCTCCCATTAAGTAAAGGTAAAGGTTCCCTTGCTCGAAAGCCAGTCAAATCCAACTCTAGGGCTGCGGTGCTCATCTCCGTTTCAAAGCCGAAGAGCCAGCGCTGTCCGAAGACGTTTCCGTGGTCATGTGGCCGGCATAACTAAACACCAAGGCGCACGGAACGCTGTTACCTTCCCACTTAATTGGTACCTATTTATCTACTTGCAATTTCTTGCTTTCGAACTGCTAGGTTGGCAGGAGCTGGAACTAGAGACGGGAGCTCACTCCGTCATGCGGCACACTCGGGTCTCGAACTGCTGAACTACCGACCTTCCACAGCCTGCAGTTCAACGTCTTAACCACTTGAGCCACCGCAGCTCATTACACGCAGCTAAATAATTAGTTATCTCCAGGTCTGTGTTAATCCACAGTTTGCCATTTTACATCCTAACCAGCAAACTATATTTAGCTCTTGCCCTTCAACCAACACTGATAACAGGAATCATGGTTTGGAATTTTGCTACGAAGGGTAAGCACTAACCACAGTTTGCCATAAACCTGCAAACAACTAATTATATCATTGCATTCAATGGGGTGGGGGGAGCAACCCTCAGGGTTCCTAATGTAGTGACCAAACCATTATGTCTGACAGTGCTACCCAAAGCAATATCATACTTTTTTAGGGAAACTGACTTCAGTGGATTTAGAATCCTGGCTGAAGAGATTTATTATGAAAACACTGGATTGGATTCTACAACTCCCTTCTGCTAGATGAGAAGCCTTGTTCCAGTGGACATATGCATATAATTGAAGGCCTTATAAATAAAGAATACAGATTGAAGATAAATCAAGATACACTGAGAAATTAGCTGCCATTTGAAAAAGAGGTTGTACTGGCACTCAAGGCTCCTTAGAATCGAAAAAAATGGCAAAGACAAAATGTAAACACAAAATGGACGGAGGGGGCGGGGATAAAATTGAAGGAGACACCTCATTCATGTTGTGAAGTCATAACTGAACTGCAAAAAATCTGTCATCCAAACAAGTTCTGGTGCCTATTATACCAGATAAACCTACTACCAAATGCTGTTCTTCTCTGTTGTTTCAAGTAAGTCTTAAAATCATCCATATTTTGATTTTGTTCTCCCTTCCGGGGAGGACCCACTGAATTACTGAGAAAAAGGAGGAGTCCATCCTAAGCCCTGCCCCTAACACTAACATTAATTTGCCAGATTTGATCTTCTTGGCCCTTTTTAAGCAGGCTCAGAAACAGAAAACTGAAATTGCACATGCATTGTAAACTGCTGAAACCTGAGACACAGTTGTATACTCACCTTCCTGCATGGCCCTTGATAAACTCCAATCTCCATCAAATCTCAGCTAAAATGGGCTGTATTTCATACATCAGAAACCTCCAATTCAGTTTTGTACAAGAACACATTAATGACTAGATTTTTTTAAATGTGAAGTATTTATATCCTGCCTTTCTACCAATATTGACAGTCAAGGTGACTTAAGACCTTTTATAAACTTTAAAAATTAACAAAACCTCCAAAGTGCTGAAGCAATAAATATTAACTTGGTCTTTTTCCACACATCTCCCTTGCAAAGAGGGTCCCCCCCCCTCAATTTGCTTTTTGCCTTGTTGATTCTCTTGGCAGTAGTTACTTTGCCTTTTTCAAAAAGAGGTTCTATTGTTGTGTTTTGCTGTTTAGTCGCACAGTCGAGTCCGACTCTTCGCGACCCCATGGACCACATCACGCCAGGCCTTCCAGTCTTCCGCCGTCCTCTGAAGTTTGCTCAACTTCATGTTTGTTGCATCTATGACACTGTCTAACCATCTCATCCTTTGCCGTCCCCGTCTTCTTTGACCTTCAATCTTTCCCAGCATCAGGGTCTTCTCCAGTGAGTGCTCCCTTCTCATTTGGTGGCCAAAGTATTTGAGCTTCAGTTTCATTAAGTATTTGAGTTTCAGTTTCATTATCTGGCCTTCCAGGGAACAGTCAGGGTTGATTTCTTTTAGGATTGACTGATTTGATCTTCTTGCAGTCCAAGGGACTCTCAAGCGTCTCTCCAGCACCATAGTTCAAAAGAATCTATTCTTCGGCGCTCGGCCTTCCTTATAGTCCAACTCTCGCAGCCATACATGACTACTGGGAATACCATTGCTTTGACCATGCGGACTTTTGTTGGCAGGGTGATGTCTCTACTTTTTATCATGCTGTTTAGGTTCGCCATCGCTTTCCTCCCAAGGAGCAGGCGTCTTTTAATTTCATGACTGCTGTCACAGTCTGCGGTGATCTGGGATCCCAGGAACGTGAAGTCTGTCACTACTTCCACAGCTTCCCCTTCTATTTGCCAAGGAGTCATGGGGCCGGATGCCATGATCTTAGTTTTTTTGATGTTGAGCTTCAAGCCCACTTTTGCGCTCTCCTCTTTTACCCTGAGCAAGAGGCTCTTGAGGTCCTCTTCACTTTCTGCCATCAGAGTGGTATCGTCTGCATATCTGAGGTTGTTGATCTTTTCCCCAGCAATCTTAATTCCCGCTTGTGATTCATCCAGGCCAGCATTTCGCATGATGTACTCTGCATATATATTAAATAAGCAAGGTGACAATATACATCCTTGTCGTACTCCTTTTCCTATGCTGAACCAATCAGTTGTTCCATATCCGGTTCTAACTGTCGCTTCTTGGCCCTTATACAGGTTTCTCAAGAGACATGTGAGGTGGTCTGGTACTCCCATCTCTTTAAGGACCTGCCATAGTTTGTTGTGATCCACACAGTCAAAAGCTTTAGCATAGTCAATGAAGCAGAAGTAGATATTTTTCTGGTACTCTCTTGCTTTCTCCATAATCCAGCGAATGTTGGCAATTTGATCTCTAGTTCCTCTACCTCTTCGAAACCCAGCTTGTACTTCTGGTAGTTCTCTATCCACGTACTGTTGAAGCCTAGCTTGTAGGATCTTGAGCATGACCTTGCTAGCGTGTGATATGAGTGCAATTGTGCGATAGTTTGAACATTCCTTGGCATTGCCCTTCTTTGGGATTGGAATGTATACTGACCTTTTCCAATCCTGTGGCCACTGTTGCGTTTTCCAAATTTGCTGGCAAATGGAGTGCAGAACTTTAACAGCATCATCTTCTAAGACTTTGAATAGCTCAACTGGAATACCATCACCTCCACTAGCTTTGTTGTTAGTAATGCTTTCTAAGGCCCATTTAACTTCACATTCCAGGATGTCTGGCTCGAGGTCAGTGATTATACCGTCGTGGTTGTCAAGGACATCGAGGTCTTTCTTGTATAGTTCTTCTGTGTATTCTTGCCATCTTTTCCTAATCTCTTCTGCTTCTGTTAGGTCCCTACCGTTTTTGTCCTTTATCATGGCCAGCTTTGCATGGAACGCTCCCTTGATTTCTCCAACTTTCTTGAAGAGATCTCTAGTCCTTCCCATTCTATTGTTTTCTTCTATTACTTTGCACTGTTCATTCAGGAAGGCCTCCTTATCTCTCCTTGCTGTTCTCTGGAAATCTGCGTTCAGTTGGGTAAATCTTTCCTTTTCGCCTTTGCCTTTCGCTTTCCTTCTTTCCTCTGCTATTTGTAAAGCCTCATCAGAAAGCCACTTTGCTTTCTTACATTTCTTTTTCTTTGGGATGGTGGTGATTGCTGCCTCCTGTACGATGTCACGAACCTCTGTCCATAGTTCTTCAGGCACTCTATCTATCAAATCCAGACCCTTGAATCTATTCTTCACCTCTACTGTATATTCATCAGGGATGCGATCTAGGTCAAACCTGAATGGCCTCGTGGTTTTCCCAATTTTCTTCAGTTTAAGTCTGAATTTTGCAATGAGTAGCTCATGATTTATGCTAATGAGTTATGCTAATGAGCTCCTGCACCTCTTTTTCTGCGAAATGACCCCTGCCCAAGAGTATATTGGACACCTTTCGACCTGAGGGGCTCATCTTCCGGCGTCATATCTTTTAGCCTTTTGTTACTGTCCATGGGGTTTTCTTGGCAAAAATACTGGAGTGGGTTGCCATTTCCTTCTCCAGGGGATCACGCTTGGTCTGAGTTATCTGCTGTGGCCTGTCCGTCTTGGGTGGCCCTCCACGGCATACCCCACAGCCTCATCGAACCATGCAAGCCCCCTCGCCACGACAAGGCAGTGATCCATGAGGGGGATTGTTGTGTTAAAATGACATAAAAAGACAAATTTAGTGAGGTGCAAGCTTTCATGAGTCCACTTTTATTTATTTAATCATATCCTGGTTTTCCACTATGGCTCAAGGCAGCTTGTGTGCGTGTGAAATGCCATCAAATTGCAGCTGACATGTGACCCCTTAAGGTTTTCAATGGAAAAGAAAAACAGAGGCCATTTGCCACAGATGTTTCTAATTCTGCAGAGGAAAGCAAGCAGCAAAACCCCAATTCCACCCCTAACCTAACAAAATGCCTGCAACTTACATTAAAACTCGAGAATAAAATAGCCTTAATCAGGCACCCTCCAATTGCTTTCGGCAACCTGTCATATAATGTGGGGGAAAGTCAGATAAAACAGAATAAGATATAAAAGACTGTAAGACAGAAGAACCTTTGCTGTGTTGTACTACATCATTATTATATTATTGTCCTCCAACTAAAAATGATATCTAGAAAAGGTATTTATATTTAGGATTGAAAACATTTATTTATTCAATTTATACCCCACCCTCCCTGTGGGGCAGGCTCAGGGCAGTTTAAGCTTTAGGATGATAAATTAAGCCACTTCACAAATCGATCCTGTGTACCACAAAAAAGTAATGGAATTAATGCAAGTTAATCTACAGCTGAATTTCTGCAGGGAGAGGCAGCAGCTTAGTGACAGAGTTTGCTCTGTGAGTAAAAGGATCCTAGGTTCAGTCCCTGGCATTTCCAGTTTTAAAAGAATCTGGTAGTAAGCTATGAGAGACAACATACACCTGAAAAACTCTGAAAAAGCCAATGCCAGTCAGAATCGACAAGCCTCTCATTACAAGGAGCTTCATGCATTCACTTCCATAAGCAAAAGAACCCACTGTAGACCGTCTCACGTATTATGCCAGCCCATTATGCAGACACAGAAACAGGTCTTTCGGCGACCCAGGGACCTTATGGATGCGCCCAGGCGGGTATTCAACAGGCACAGTTTCTCCAAAGCGCCTCTTTCACATCAAACGAACCACCTATTCAAAATACACGCAAAACGGTGCTCCAGCTCCCGCAGGTTTTTTTCTGTTTTCCTCGGAAGAGATATGAGCTTACTGCCCACCCTTTCCAACCCCTTAAAAGGCACTGGTTCCTGGCCAGTCTGGAGTGAAGCTTGAGGAGCACTGTGTGTTTCTAGAAAAGTCAGAGGGACCACTGAAGAAGACATGAGTGGGCTTTGCCCCATGGGATATTCAGCACAATTTAAAGATTTAAAGGAAACTGTAGATAGTAAATTGCTGAACTCCTCTTACGGACATTCAACCACTCAGTCTTTAATATGGTTCACCAGCAGCCTGAACTGACCTAAACCAACCACGGTCGTTCGGGGGGGGGGGCGATACACTGAGGTAAACAGCCGGCCTTTTGCAGCCCCTTCACAGGGCCGCCTCCCCCCTTCAAATCCGCTCTGCGTTTCATTTCTGACCGGGGATATGTGTGTGTGTATGTGACGGCCCGACCCAGAAGAAGAAGCCCCATCTTGTAACGAACCTGAGCGAGAAGCGGCCTCACCTCAGACCGCCTCACTCCCCCAACGATGGCCCTCGACTGTTGCCGTTGTGGCGCTGACACATTCCGCCCGATTCGCCAGCTGAACCGACACCGCACGCGCGCCTCCCGCCGCTTCTCTCTCTCTCTCCCCTTTTCTATTCTCCCGCTTCGCTCCTGGCTCGTCGCCTCCTGGCGGAAGCCCCGCCCGCTCGCGCTCCTCCGTCACTTCCGCCCGCTCGGCTCGGCAGCTCCAATATGGCGGCGCCCTGTGGCTCCTC
>NW_015161948.1:1204125-1220625 GCF_001447785.1 Gekko japonicus | reverse complement strand
GGAGGCTGTGGCGGCGGCGCCGGGGGCCGTGGCGGAGCCTCGCCGTCCGTCTCCTTCTCGCCCGGCGGCACCGCCACGACGGCCGCCTGCCGGGGCATGTCGTGGACGCCGGCTGAGACCAACGCGCTGATCGCCGTGTGGGGCAACGAGCGGCTGGTGGAGGCGCGCTACCAGCAGTTGGAGGGCGCCGGCACCGTCTTCGGCAGCAAGGCCCCCGGGCCCGCCATGTACGAGCGCGTCTCCCGGGCCCTGGCGGAGCTGGGCTACGAGCGGACACCGTCCCAGTGCCGGGAGCGCATCAAGGTACGCGAGCGCCGCCGCCGCCCCGCGAGTGATGAGGAGGATGCTCCGGAGGCGGAAGAGAGGCGCTGCTGTCTTGCGAGGCTGGCGGTCGCGGGCTTCTCTGGGGCGGGCTGGCTGGCTGGGGAGTGCTGGCTGCTGGGACGTCCCGCCTGCCCTAACCCTCGTTCCTTCCCCGTTCAAAAAACACGGCCGGTCTCTCTGCTGGCCGGCAAACGCATCCTATGTTCTTTAACGTCTCTTTGTAAGTCTCGTGTGGTCCATTGCAGCCAGCTGCCATCGACCTACCGTTTGTGTAAATCCTGTTTTTGGTTCACGTGGTGATAATCCCTGGGCCATAAATTTAATCTTTTTCATAACGGGAAAGATTTTCGGCCCTCATTTGGAGAGGCTTTGTAAGGTGAGCGGTGGCAGTCACGGTTAAGTTCTCGTTGTTTTCCTCTCTGAACTGGTCTGTTGCGTTTGCAAAAGAGTTTAAGCTTGCCGTTTAAACTTGGTTGGCCGTGCAGTGTTAGTATGTAGCGGAGCAGTAGTGAGTTGAGCACATCTTGACAAGCAGATATTTCAGATTGGAAGCCGCCCTCTCTTTTTTTGTGGGGGAGGGGAGACACACATGATCAGGAAGTTCTGTGGACACTTGTGATCTTAAGATAATGAGCAACAACTTCATCTAATGTAGAATGATAAATGTTGTTAGCCCAGTTAGTTGACTTAAGCAGTTCACAATGGTGAGCTTAGTTTCTGTGGCCTTTTGAGTGTTAGCTTTACTGGAAAAGCAGAGACAAGGGCAGCGGAATGTGACAATTTTAAATCTGGGGGGATGTTGTTGTTGTTGTTCAGTCGCACAGTCGATTCCGACTCTTCGCAACCCCATGGACAAGATCTCGCCAGGGGGATGAGTAGCACATTATGTGAGACAGGACCTCAGAGTTTCTGAAACTGCCAATTTCCTAAACTTCCAGATAATGAAGGATCTTGTGTCAGTTAGTCATCTGATTGGGTTTTCTGCCAAATTACAGGGACACTAAATAGTTCTGGAAAGGCACAGATTGCATCTTTAATTCTAAATTGAATGGAACAGAAATGCTACATGGATCTTACTAGCAACATGAATTAATTTCCTCGTTAAGGTAAAAGTGCCTTATGGCATAAATGTTAATCTGTTGGGTAAGGGTTGTATGTTCTCCATGCTGATCTTCTCTTGGGATGTCACGACTGGTAAAACAGTGTTAATAATCACAGTGGCAGTAGTTTTTCTTGATTTTCCGTTTGTGAATCATTGTTTCTGAGTGAGATTAGGCATGGGGGAGGAGGATCTGCCACTTTGTGCAGTTGATAGTTCTCTTAATTAAATTGAACTTGTGCAGGTAATGTGTATGCCACAGTTTATAAATGTGCTCATATGCCCAAAGTTTCTTGTATTCCTTTTTATTCTTCCACCAACCTCTCTGCATGCAATATTACTTCTGAGTCATTGCCAGTAAGGGTAAATTATTTTTGTATAATTAATATGAAAAGGTAGAGGAAGGTCACACTTGGATGGAATCTAGCATGTGCTCTCTCCGTCAGCTCATTATGATTGCTGACAGAAGAGATCACTTGTGTATTAGCTGGAGTGCTGCAAAAGGAACACATCCAGGGTGTTAGGGGGCTTCTCTCCAGCATCTTCTAGCAGCTGATCCGATCCACTGGTAGAAAGAAGTTGGCTTCTCCCAATCAGTGGGTATTAATCTTTTGTTATGTGTCCTGGAGAGAGATGTAAAATTTCCAGGAAATGTTGAAGCCATGATGGGGGGGAGCATTTTCCACCCTGGGAAAAACTGGAAATTTTGGGGAAAATTGAAATACATGCAATACTTGTTATCCTGTCAAACCTAAACTAATCTTAAGAACATAAGAGAAGCCATGTTGTATCAAGCCAGTGGCCCATCCACTCTGTATCACACAGTGGCAGAAATACAAGGGCCATTAGAGGGTCCACCAGCAGAGCCAGAATTCCAGAAGCCTTCCCACTGTTGCTCCCCAAGCCCCAAGAATACAGAGCATCACTGTCCCAGACATAGTATTCCATCTACCATATCTTGTGGCTAATAGCCACTGATAGACCTCTGCTCCATATGTTTATCCAATCCCCTCTTGAAGCTGTCTATGTAGCTGCCATTAGTACTTGCGGCAGTGAATTCCACATGTTATTTACTCTTTGGATGAAGGAATACTTCCTTTTATCTATTCTATGAGCTTACTGCTCATTAATTTCATTGAGTGCCCACGAGTTCTTGTATTGCAAGAAAGGGAGAAAAGGACTTCTTTCTCGGCCTTCTCTATCCCATGCATAACTTTGTAAACGTCTATCATGTCACCCCTCAATCGTCATTTCTTCAAGTTAAAGAGCCCTAATCTTACTGCTTTAACAACAGAAAATGCATCATTTATCTTTCAGTAGTTGAAATATTTATGGAATTTAAAAGTTATAAATGACTTAGTTTTCTGCAAGCAAAACTGTGAATATACTCAGTGCTTAAGAGAAATGTGCAAGCTGATGTACCCTATTCTGCCTTAGCCCATATACCTTAATTTTTTTGCTATCAGAAATGTAAGAAAAAATAGGAGTTAAACAGAAAACACTAGCTTTGTGGTAAAAACATAAAGTATATTAGTTGGTCAAGAAAAAAGGGTTGCACAAAGGGTCAATAATAGCATCAGCACAGCTAAATGTAGTTCCAGCTAGATTGTACCTTCTTCTTTCTTGTAGCTACTGGTTAGGGAGAGCTCAGTTCTTAATGAAACTTCCAGAGTTTGTCTCTGAGGCTTTGGAGCAGTTTCTGCCCACCTTCTTCTCATCTTTTCCCCCCTCCAGTAAGGTAGGGCAATAAGCTACTTGATACCCACTCTGGGCATATGTGTCAGTGGTTTGAGGGAGAGGTGAAAAGGTCAGCATAAGGGAAGAGTCAGGTCAGAAGGGCCACAGAAGCCATGAAAGCCCTGCATGCTGCCCTCATGAAGATCAGGTATCCTTCTAAGGACAAAAATGCGTCTTGTATTTAAGAGCTGTATACATCTACAGCATGTCCACCTTTAAAAGCAATTCACTCATTCTAAAATCTGTAGGAGTTTTTTTTCAGGACTGCCTCAAATTTCCTGTTTTCCCATTGGAAAATCGGGGGGAAGCCTTGGAAAAAAACTGGGGTTCTTTTCCTCCAAATTTTCCCAGTTTTTTTCCTGGGCCTTCACATCTCTAGTCCTGAACAGCTTTCCTTTAAGGCAATGGTGTTCAAACTGTGGGTTGCGATGAACAGTTGATTACAGTTCTCTTGCACATGAGTGGTGGGACCAGAAGGAGCAGGGTGAGCTGGAAGAGGAGGTTCTAAGAGGCTGTGTAAAGTATATAGCCTGTTGTCTCACAGGTGATATACATGTGTAACGATTAAATTTTAAACTTGTTCTGTGTTAATGGATGTGAAATTCTTGCAGTTTGAGTTAAGGAAGAGGGAAGTAGCATGAAGTTACTTTGCATGTAGGGTCCAAAAGCTACAGTCAGTTTAGAAATGGGTACCATTTCAAAAAGTTTGAGAACCACTGTCTTAAGCATTTACTTGAAGGAAAGGTTTTAAACCGGATTTCAGTTGTTGCAGTTATTCCAAGTTGGGTATTCTCTTGTTTAACTCACAGATGCTTTACATCAGTTTCATAGTTTCACTCAGACATTCATTATTCAAGTACAAAGCCATTGAAGTATATATTCCTAGCTTTCAAAGAGACAATGCTTTCAACAGGGGCATTTGTTCAGCGTAAATACAGCAAGGTATTTCTACTGTGAGGGGATACCATGGGGAATGATAGAGGTCTGCAGAATTGTGGGTAGATGTCATTTTAGTTACAGCTTAATGAGCCAAATATATTAGTAGCATCATTGCAGATGGATGAGGTTCCTATCCTTGGTATGAAGATGGGTCTAAATCGAACATCTAATGATGTGAGCTTTTTAAAGATTTGTAGTCTTCTGTCTCAGCTCTCCTGTCATCACTACACGTGAGTGTCCACACTGCATCATTTTACCAATACAACTTTAGATGAAAGTTTTGGCGCTGATTCTCAGCTTAGTTATTCTTACAGCTGGACTTGCTTCATCATGTGCATTCTATAATTGTAATAGACGTTAATAACTGTTAGGTCTGCGGACATTCTTAATAAGCATAGTTTAATTGATTCTTGCACTGTTCCTTCCAAGTTCTTGGTATTTCTGCTGGATTCCAAAGCTGCTGTTAAGAGATTTGGCTCATAAGGTGAATCCAGTTCCGGTTTGCTGCCAGATACTGAGAACGATATAGCAGGCCATTTACCACTGGATAGAGCACTGAACTTGGAAGACCTAGTTTGAGAAACAAGCTCATAATGCAGAGGTTTGAGTAAGCAGCTCTCTCATTATGCTTATGAGGCCGTGTGACAACTTCTGAAAGGCTCAGTTGCTCACTGTTTGGCTTGTCAGTGGTGCACTTTCAAACAATGTTGATTTTGTGGACTTACTGCAAGGTGTTTCCAGATTCATATCATAGAGAAATCCTGCAAAAGTGCATGGTATAGCTCCATACTCTTAACATCTCTCAAGTCCAGATTTTAGTGGATTTTAAAGGACGTGTTGCTGTATGTGTCTGAGGTCAAACAGTGCCAACTGCTGAAGGGGATACTGTGTAATCTTAACTTCCTGTATGACAAGTATTAGTTATAACACAGGTGAACATTGAAAAACGTTATTTTAATCCCATTGCATTGTTTATTGAATGTCCCATTTGTGGATTGTATTGCCTGACTCCATGTAATCCTCCTTGAGTCCAAGTGCGAAAGGCGTACTATAAATAACGTAAATAAATAATTTGATATGCAGTGCCACCCTACACAGATTAAGATCCTTCCAAGGCTATGGTAGTGGGTTTATGATAAAACTCCTTTTTACAATCGTTTTCAAGTTTTCTATCTGAAGGGCTTTTTGACCGTGAACTGGTTAGCTCCAACAATATTTTTATTGCTTCCACATACAACTTTGAAGATGAAAATGCATATTGTGCTTTTCAGTCATGGGCATATTTTAAAATCTCTTTCATATGACTTGTATATGTGCTCAAAGAGCACAATGCATACACTTTAATAACAGAAAAATCCAGTACCACAAAGTTTGAGTCCAGTGGCACTATTAAGACCAACAAAGTTTTATTCAAGGTATGAGCTTTCGTGTACATGCACACTTCCTCAGATACAAACAAGTGTTAGTGTCTGTATCTGAGAAAGCGTGCATGCACATGAAAGCTTGTGCCTTGAATAAAACTTTGTTGGTTTTAAAGGTGCCACTGGACTCAAACTTTGTTCTACTGCTTCATACCAACACAGCTACCCACCTAAAAAAAAATCAGGAGAGTCTAATTAAACAGTCTTAATTTAGCTATCAGAGGGATTTTTCCATTGCAAGAAGATAATCTGGGATGAAGCTTTCCTCATGGGGGCTTGTTGCCCTCCACTTATGAGGCGTGCATGCACATGAAAGCTTGTGCCTTGAATAAAACTTTGTTGGTTTTAAAGGTGCCACTGGACTCAAACTTTGTTCTACTGCTTCATACCAACACGGCTACCCACCTAAAAAAAATCAAGAGAGTCTAATTAAACGGTCTTAATTTAGCTATCAGAGGGATTTTTACATTGCAAGAAGATAATCTGGGATGAAGATTTGCTTATGGGGGCTTGTTGCCCTCCACTTATGAGGTAAAATTGCTCAGTTTGGCTGGCTCTTTTACTAGTTGCATCAGTTTTGTTAGTGTAAGGACTACCGTGTTTCCCCAACAGCCTTTTAAAGCATCTCGATGCTGGAGAGAATTTGATTACCTGCTGGCTTTTATATTCTTCAACGGAAAATGTTATTTTCCTTTATTTCTGTTCCCAGAAAAGCAAAAGTTGATCTGCAACACATCTTGCAAAAGATGCCATAGGCCTTAGTGTTATGGCCTGGGCCGTCTGTCTTTCCTCTTTTTCTACCCAATCCTTCCCCCAACCCCCAGCTTCTTGCCTCATGAAGAAAGTTAGAGAACTGAGAAGCCTGCATACACTGTTACAATATTTCAGCTCATCTTAATGTAAGGTATTACAAAAATTGGGTTTTTTCTCCCCTGTGGACCCTGTGTTTTCCTTTAGAAAGTTGCATTAAAAGAGCATGTATGGACTTACCTCTGAGTGAACTTTATTAAACCCAGAGGGTCTGGCTGTTGAGTAAATGGGCACAAGATTGGACTGTATATTGACAGTTTATTTATTTATTTTATTCAATTTATACTCCGCCCTTCCTACCAAAGCAGGCTCAGGGTGGCTATTTCCTTTAGGATGTATTAGTGACCCTTAAACACTTGCCTGAGAAATCAACCCCTGATGGGTAAAGAAGGTTGAAAAAATGCTGGCCAGACTTTGAGGTCAAGGAGACAAATTTCCTTGACACTAAATCATTTCCACAAGTGTTTGAATGGAATTATCACATTGTTCTTAACTACATGCAGATAGGAAACCATTCTATCATAAGTGTCAAAGTTCTGATGTTTGTGAAACAGCTGTTGCATTTTTTTTAATAAATTGTATAAGGAAAGTGATGTTTGCTTATGTAGCAAAGAATTGTGCCTCTGCCTCTCCTAAAGATGGTGCTGAGAAATATGCACACCTTCAAGGGGGAAGTAAGATTGTGGTGTTTTCATTTTTAATGGCTTTTAATACTGTGATTTTTAATTGTAAGCGGCCTCAAGCCATACTATAAAGAGGCAGCATAGAATATTCTAAATGGAGAAATAAAGATGATTCTGCTCCTAACTTTCATTTTGCTATTAAAAGCTATGGGTCTTTTTACCATTTGCAGTCTTCAAAGTTGTTTTCAAATTAAAAAATCCCCTATCTTTTAATCAAGCAACACCTTGAGTAATAAGGAGAGGAAAATTACTCATCTAGGATGCACAAAGTCAAAGCAATGGTCAGGTCTGTCCTTCCTTAAAATGTATGTATTCAGCGCCTGCAAACATCTTGT
This sequence comes from Gekko japonicus, assembly GCF_001447785.1. Lineage (NCBI taxonomy): Eukaryota > Metazoa > Chordata > Lepidosauria > Squamata > Gekkonidae > Gekko > Gekko japonicus. The sequence continues at coordinate 1,213,277 of NW_015161948.1, read as the reverse complement.
TCCTTTGAATAAAACATTATCTTAACAGAATATTTTCCACTTATATTGGACAACTATTATCTGACACACATTCAGCGTTAATCTAGGTCTAAGTCAGCATCCCCGATAAGCCTTTGCTATGCCTGTTTTACAGAATGTGATGCTGCGTGCTGCTCTTTGCGCAGTGATAACATGTTGATCTCCTCATTTGATACTCGATTTAGTGCAGATCATGTTTGCCATTTGCCTTCCTGGATGTAACTTTCCTTTCATTTGCCTGGGAGAATTAAAGTAATTAATTTTCAAAGGAACCAATAGTTAGCCACACAGATTAGGTACCCTGGGCTTGTTTGCGTACCACTGTCTGCCTTGGGGCATTTGATTTTTTTTTTGGGGGGGGGTTGCTTTTCTTCTGAGCATAGGCAGCTCGGTTCGAGTCCAGGAGCACCTTAAGAGACCAACAAGGTTTAAATGTTGTCAGTCTCTAAGGTGCTCCTGGACTTGTATCTAGCTGTTCTGTTGCAGACCAGCATGGCTTACCCTCTGGAACGAGCATATACTGAATCACTGCTCCGAAACTGTCAGATCCTAGTCTTAATTTACTCTTGGGTAAGCAGGTAATCGCGTGAGTCCTTCAGCAGGTATGGGGTTGCCGTTGAAGGCTCCAGTTTCCTATTTTGTGCCCGTTTCTTCAGGAAGGTTTTTGAAGGGTTAGTAATAAGACTGCGAGTTACTCCCTCTTATGTGCTGTGTAGCGTCTGCACAGGAAAATTACAGATCCTTTCTATTTCTCCAGAGAATTGCTTTCAATGTATTGGCTGGGTCTCGGAGGTTAGAGTGTTACTAATCAAGTTCCTAGTGGACCTTAGGCTGTCAAGGTATTTTGAAGTAAGTTCTACTGAAATCAAAGGGACTTACTTCCATGTAAACATTCTGAGGGTTGGGCTGGAAAAAAAAAACACAAATAGAAAGACATTTTCTGTTGAGGCAGTTGAGTACACTTGCAGCTACTGCTTAGGAAGAAAGAAGAACGAATCAGTGAGGGAGAGCATAATTGCTAATCTTATTTCCAGCAGGACACTGAAAGAAACCGTATGCCTTCCATTAATCATTTGGAAGGTTCGGGTATAATGGGGGCCACTGGTCAGCAATTAAACCCTTTTTAAAATATCATGTTTATATCAGCAGATATTAACCAGTTGAGGCTGTACCCAGACAGTCAGAAACTCAGCACCAGAGGGTACTGTGTCTTTTGTTCCCAGTGCCAGAGGATCTAAGCATGTGAGATTAGTGTCTGTAGATAATTCGTAGGAGATGATGGAGGAGATACCCCTAGCACTTCCTTGTATCTCTTTTTTGATTGGCCAGGCAGTCTGTATGTCATCCCTTTCTCCTACCCTGTAAGTGTAGCAGGACTGCTGTGTGTTTTGATTATCAGCATTTGGGGGTGGAGTCACTGTGTGGAGAACGTCTGTCATTTGACGCCTTTGTTCTTCTTTGGATCACCTTCTCAGTCACCCAAGGGCAGTGATTTTTGTGGGAGATGCCTGACCATAGTGGAGCACGAGAAGATCCCTGAAGTGGTTTAAAAAAAAAAAAATCACAGGGAAAGGAGGTTCCTGAAGCAGGAGATTGATGGTCCCTTCAGTCATCCTCACTGGATATGTGGGGTTGTATTGCGGCTGCCCCATGGCCTCAGTCTCAGCTGGAGAAAGGATGAGTTCCCTTTATGTGATTTAGAAGGGTGCAGTAGGTATGCTGTTCTATTCCTCTTCTAAAGACAGGACTGGATTAGTATCCCACCTTACATGCAGCAAGAGGCAGCACAAAACCCCGTAAAGACAGGACTGGATTAGTATCCCACATTACATGCAGCAAGAGGCAGCACAAAACCGCATATGGAGACCAGGATACTATTTAGTGAACCTTAAGGACAAGAAAGTTCAGGAGGGGTTGGGGCAAGTTAAAAGTTTGAGAAGCACTGCCTTAAGGAATCAGGTTGGTTGGCCCAAGCAGCCTTGTACTCTGTCCTTTTCTCTCACCACCTCCGTCAAGGACAAGAGTGACTAGTGACAAGCAAACTGACTTTGATGTCGGTTCTATTTACAAATCAAACAGTGTGAAGTTGCCTTATAGGTGGGTTTGTCTAGCCCTGTATAGTATTGTCTGCTCTGACTGGCAGTAGCTCTCCAGTGTCTCAAGCAGGTGTTCTGCTGTCTGAGATCCTTCTAATTGGAGATGCCAGAGGCAGCGCTGGGGACTTTGTACATGCTAAGCTCTGTCACTGATCTATGACTACTACTCCAGGGACATTTAGACAATTTTCTTAAACTGGTTATGCTTTTAGTACCAAGGGGTACAAACAGTGTTTGGCCTATGCTGTTGTAATCTTGCCTTGAAACATTCAGAACTGCTGTCTGTTGAAGACAGGGTAAAGCTGGGATACTGCTGGTTTGACTTAATGCGGCAATTCTTGCAACTATTGCTGGGAAAATTTCATATTTCAAGATGACTAAGTGTCTGAGACTTTCCTAGACCTATTTGTAGCAAAGTACTTACAGGGTACTTACAGGAGCTGCGGTGGCTCAAGTGGTTAAGACGCTGAACTGCAGTCTGTGGAAGGTCAGTAGATCAGCAGTTTGAAACCCGAGTGCCGCATGATGGAGTGAGCTCCCGTCTCTAGCTCCAGCTCCTGCCAACCTAGCAGTTCGCAAGCAAGAAATTGCAAGTAGATAAATAGGTACCCCTTCGGTGGGAAGGTAACAGCGTTCCGTGCGCCTCGGTGTTTAGTCATGCCGGCCACATGACCACGGAAATGTCTTCGGACAGCGCTGGCTCTTCGGCTTTGAAACAGAGATGAGCACCGCAACCCTAGAGTCGGATTCGACTGGCTTTCGAGCAAGGGAACCTTTACCTTTACTTACAGGGAGTCCTGTAGATATATTCTTGTTGAGAAGCACGTGCTGCTGATACCTTTAGTTTGTTTTTAAACTTCTGCACTCTGCAACAGTTGGGGAAAAGCTTGTTTTCACATGCAAGGAAGTGTATTTTTGCCAACAGTAAATTACAGGAGGTTGAATCTTGTGATCTGCTCATGCAGGGGTTTTTCCCTTATTACCCTTCCTTCCAGCAGTTCCTTGCAGCCCCAGGGAAGTTGATTCTTAGGGCTGGAGACCCATGTGGACTGGTGGTGGAAAGTGCCGTCAAGTCACAGCTGACTGACAGCAGCCCCCTTATGGTTTTCATGGCAAGAGATGTTCAGAGGTAGTTTGCTATCACCTGCCTCTGCATAGCAACCCTGGACTTCCACGTGGATTAGTTGCCACATAATCATCCCCTCTTTCTGCAAGCATCAGTTCCGCTGATCCAAGAGTCAGGAGAGTGATTTTGCAGTATTTCCTGTCCGTAATCCAGCCCTCTGAGCAGTGTAGCTGTTTATCCCTGAACCTCATTAATCAAGTTTCGGGGTGGGGGGTGTTTCTGAAGTCTCTTTACTTTGGGTTAAAAAACTGTGTCACATTTCTTCTGTATCACTGTAGCAGGAAATGAGAAGAGACACCTTCAAATACTAAATTGACTCCCAAGCATTTGGAGAGATATTTGCAAGTGTTGAGACTCCCAGGGGACTGTCATCAGTGTGTATTAAGATTTGTTGGCTAATTATGATAGAGACATTGTTTGTTCTTGGCTTGACTGTTAATAAAAGTGTTTATCCTCTCTAATTAGCCTGCATTAATGGTTGCGATATTATTAGGTTCAGTTCTCACTAATGTAGCTAAGGAGAAGCATTCGAGTTTTAGTGGACTTCGTTCTTCTGACCTCTCAACAAGGCATGCTGACCAATCCTATTCATGTAGTCTAAGTCTTTGCAGTAAGTTGGTTGTGTCCTCTGCTGGAACATTATCAGAAAGAGTGGAAAGGCATAAAATCCATTCTTACTTAAATATTTTGGATGTGTTTATCACAAATGTGTGCATGTGTACATATCTTTACATTTTAATAATTTGATTTAAAATGTTTGAGGCTCAGTGTGAGAGTAGGCACCAAATAAGACTGTTTTATTCAGAACATACTAAAGGGTGGCCGATTTTGGCCCTGCTGTTTGAGATGGCATTCAATGCATTCTTTTCTCTCCCCCTCCCCTTCCTATTGATCAGAGAATTGGGATCCTTGAAGGAGTGGGTTGGGATCGATCAGTTAGTTTCCTTTTGTTTATTTTTAACTTAATTTTATTTTATAGTCCTCTTTTCTCACTCAAACACAAGGCAGGTTACACAAGGTAATACAATCAATAAGATGATACATCTAATAAACAATGTAATAGGAGCAGGAATTGTAGGATTTTGGGGTGAATCTGTTTGAACAAAGCACAAGTATTAAGCACGGGATGCTGAACAATGTGAAACATGGTATTATGTCAGTAGTTTGATGAAAGGCCCACTGGAGGTTTACAAAACATCATTAAAAGTCATTTTGTTGAATGGGCTGAACTGGACTTAGAAGGTGAACAGGCTTGAATCTCCTAATCTGTTTGACTGGGCTCTCTAAAAAATGGGGGGGGGGCTTTATTCCTAAGTGCTGTTTCCCAAAGTTCTGTCTTAAAGCTGGTATTTTTGGTCAGTGGTTCAGCCATTCCCAGGTCTGTTGTTTCAGCAGTGGTGAATTTAGGGAGCAGCAATGTCTATCTGCCTCCCAGAATCTGACAAAATGTAGTTTACTTCTAGCAGCAAAATGATTCTTGTTCTTCCCTTTTTTGCTCTCTTCACTTCTCCAAAGCAGCATCATGAAATTAAACTGCAATTAGTAACTTTCTTCCCACACTTGGGATTCCAAATACCAGGAAGGGCACTAGTTAATTCTTACACTGCAGGCTTTGGACAACATATGAGCAGCAGCAGTGTCACAGGGGCAGGTGGAAAATATGGTCAAGAGTAACTTTCAGTGCTTCTTTTGTCAATCTAATTCCATGCTACTGAAGGGGTGGGGGGTAGTATAGGTCTTATAGTATCCCAGCCAAAGTATTTACAAAGCTTTATGCTTGTGCTGCATAAATGTATGGTCCTAGCAACCCCATGAGATATCAGAACAACAATGAAAGTGGCCGAAACCTCAATTTAGGATCGATGCATATAACACAGCAGACTCAAGACTAGAGTCTGGACATTTAGGTTTAATGTTTGATTATTAGGCCTAACCATCTTAGTACTGTATGTTAATATTTAAGCATGGGAATTCAGAGCATTATTGATTTCACCTTTTTTAAATTTCAGCAGCTTCCCAAGAGACAGAGTGAGTTAGTAAGGATGCAAAATATGTAAGTAATATATTTTACTAGCTAAAGAGTTTAGGCAAACAATTTAAAAAAAACCTTCTTAATGTTTTCTTACTGGAGTAAGGGATGATCGGACTGTCTGCTTTTGGTGACTTCTTTCTTCTGTCTCTGTCCCCCTCCTTCCCCTAAACTTCTCCAGACTATGGGCAAAACAGTAGCTATTTTCACTCCTTCCTTTATTAAAGGTGTATGTCTTACGGGCTCGTTGGTATCTGACTGGGATTTAATTCTGTATCAATTATGGCTAGTTTGGGGATTGTGAAAGGCCTTGGCTGTAAAGAACGACAAATGAAATCACTGTTTTAAACCAGTGCTCTCTCATCAATGTCTTGTCCTCTTGTGGTAAATACGCAAGCAAAGGCACTGTATATCAAAAACTGTAGATGACAGTGAAAGTTCAACCTGGCTTTAACGCTACTTGGCAGTATCCCATTTTAGAACTAGAGCGGTCCAAGTATGTGCAATGCTTGGGTGAAGATAGAAATAGAAATTAATGCATATCATACTTAGCAGTCTTGGTATTTTATTTATTCATAGTTTACTTATAGCCCGCCTTTCTCACTGAGACTCAAGGTGGATTACAGAATACAGAACAGAAGAGAACGTAGTCATTCATTATAGGGCACTGAATGAACTCCGGAGTAGTCTAAACTTAACACGTGCCTTTTGTATCTTAGACCCTTCGCAGGTGTTACAGCCGAGTGAAAGAGCATGGAGTTGGGAAGAGGAAAAGCAGCTACACTTTTGAACAGCTGGAACAGGTGTTTGGCCAAGGAGGATGGGACTCTCAACCCTGCCAGCCAGTGCTTATCAACAGTAGTGGCCTCTACCAAGAGCTGGAGTCGGATGGCAGCACAATGGAGGAGTACTCGCAAGACGAATGGGGGAACCACAGTCAGGATCTCCACTGCTACCAGCCGGGAGATCCAGACTTGGGTAAGAAGGATCAAGCCTTGTGCTAACAGTGGCGTTCATACTTGCTTGTCCATCTGTTTGTGTCACTGCTAGTAACCAGAATGCCACGGCTGCTTGTAGCACTCAAGAGGCGCAGTAATCATCCTGTTCTTTGCATGCTGCAGCTGGTCTTGTTGACATGTTACAGGGTGAATGCACATACAACCTGCATGTACATGCATACTCCTGCGTGTAAGAAGGAGGTAATGTGCATTCACTTGACAAATGAAACCAGGAACCAGTACCCAAGTAAATGTGGGGTTTAAATTGCATGCTTAGCTGTACATGCCTTGAACGTAGCATGAAAGCCCATGTATGAAGAAAAATGAAGTGTACACTATACATAGATTCTGTGTGCATTCACTGTAACTTGTGAACAGGGATATTGTGTACCTTGATGTTGACATTTAGGCATCTTGTGAAGAAGGGAATATGCCAGCATAGAGAAGAATTCCTGCGGTTTGTTGATTGACTTGGCGCTGTGTACACTTACATCTGTTCGCTGTGCTCTGTTTTCCCCATTGCCTGATTTTCTGTAAGCCGTCAGGAATCGATTGAAAGGTCTCCAAAGCTGCACGCAGGCATTTCGAAGGGCCAGTGTTATAATTTTTTGAGATGGTGAAGTTCTCTCCTTATGACTGTACCAGCTCAAATTCAGAGAGGAAGTAATTAATGTAAAATAGGCCTTGTGTGGGAAACTGAAATTATAACATTGGAAGGTTTCAGAGGACTGGATTCAACTCTGAGAATTCTGCTACGTATATATACACTATGAAACTGATTGGGGCTTCTTACTTTATTGTCACAGTGACTGTAACAGCAGCTGCATGAGCTTTGTGTTCAGTATTAGGTGGAATAATATCTGTTTGATGGATGGACAGACTCCGCTCTGGAGGTATTGAACAGGGCATTACAGCCTGTGGCTGAATGGTTTCAACAGAGTCAACTGAAACTGAATCCAATGAAGAGGGAGGTCCTGTACCTAGGCCACGGGAATCTGGGAACGGGAATCCAACTCCACAGGACACCGTTGGTGCCATCGCTGAGGGTGAAGGGCTTAGGAAACGGGAATCCAACTCCACAGGACACGGTGCCATCGCTGAGGGTGAAGGGCTTAGGAGTGGTTCTGGATGCCACCATTGTTCAATCAGCCCTTTATCATCTCCGACTGATCAAGCAACTGGTTCCCTATCTCACTTCTCAGGACTTGGCTACAGTGTCTTATGCAATAGTCACTACCAGAATGGATTATTGTAACTCGCTCTACGCAGGGCTACCCTTGTACTTTACCTGGACACTTCAGCTAGTGCAGAATGCAGCAGCACAGGTGTTACCAGCGAAGTCTGTGCAGGCACGCATTCAGCCCGTGCTGTGCCAACTGTGGTTGCTTCCAATAGAGTCCCGGGTCCAGTTCAAGGTTTTGGTGCTGACCTTCAAAGCCCTATGCAGCCAGGGACCCTCATATCTTTGGGACCGCCTCTCCCCATATGTGCCCCACAGAGCCCTATGCTCCAGTGATCAACATGTCTTAACTGTCCCTGGCCCAAAGGACATCCAGTTAGCCTCGGCCAGGGCTTTTTTGGCCCTGGCCCCTGCCTGGTGGAACAAGCTCCCAGTTGAGATCAGGGCCCAACAGGATCTGTTACAATTCTGCAGTGCTTGTAAAATGGAGCTGTTCTGTCGAGCTTTGGGTTGAGGCATTGGATGTCCAAATCCATCTTGGCCTCCCTTGCTGACAGTGATGACTTTCTTAATCTAGTAAATTATCCAGCAGCGCCACTCCAAAACGCTTCCATCTGAGCTCTGTGATCAAAGCAAGCTCGCTCTGGTCTGCTGCACAGTTGGTTTTAATATTGATTTTATTGCTTAACTTCTATTTATTATTGTTTTCACAATCTTTTTAAAAACATAAGAACATAAGAGAAGCCAATGTTGGATCAGGCCAATGGCCCATCTAGTCCAACACTCTGTCACACAGTGGCCAAAAATACCAGGTGCCATCAGGAGGTCCAGCAGTGAGGCCAGGACACTAGAAGCCCTCCCACTGTTGCCCCCCCAGGCACCAAGAATACAGTGCATCACCTGCCCCAGCCTGTGGGATCCTATCTATACCTTGTACTAATAGGCCACTGATGGACCTGTGCTCCATAGGTTTATCCAGTTCCCTCTTGAAGCTGTCCATCCTTGTAGCCGCCACCACCTCATGTGGCAGTGAAGAGAAGCCAATGTTGGATCAGGCCAATGGCCCATCCAGTCCAACACTCTGTGTCACACAGTGGCCAAAATACCAGGTGCGATCAGGAGGTCCAGCAGTGGGGCCAGGACACTAGAAGCCCTCCCATTGTTGCCTCCCCCCCAGACACCAAGAATACAGTGCATCACCTGCCCCAGCCTGTGGGTTCCTATCTATACCTTGTGGCTAATAGCCACTGATGAACCTGTGCTCCATAGGTTTATCCAGTTCCCTCTTGAAAGCTGTCCATGCTTGTAGCCGCCACCACCTCCTGTGGCAGTGAATTCCATGTGTTAATCACTCTTTGGGTGAAGAAGGACTTCCTTTTATCTGTTCTAACCCGACCGCTCAGCAATTTCATGGATTGCCCACGAGTTCTTGTATTGTGAGAAAGGGAAAAAAGTACTTCCTTCTCAACCTGCTCTATCCCATGCATAATCTTATAAACCTCGATCATATCACCCCTCAGCCGTTATTTCTCCAAGCTAAGGAGCCCCAAGCGCTTTAACCTTTCTTCATAGGGAAAGTGTTCCAACCCTTTTATCATTCTAGTTGTCCTTTTCTGCACTTTTTTCAATGCTATAATATCCTTTTTGAAGTGTGGTGACCAGAACTGTACACAGTACTCCAAATGAGGACTTACCATCGATTTAT
>NW_015161948.1:1203555-1203766 GCF_001447785.1 Gekko japonicus | reverse complement strand
GTCCAAATCATTAATAAACAAGTTAAAAGCATTGGACCAAGTACTGATCTCTGCAGTACCCCACTGCTTACCACCCTCCACTGAGAAAATTGCCCATTAATACTCACTTTCTGTTTCCTATTAATCAGCCAGTTTTTGATCCACAAAAGGACTTGTCCTTTTATCCCGTGACTTACTTAGGAGCCTTTGATGAGGAACTTTATCAAAAGCT
>NW_015161948.1:1182387-1202188 GCF_001447785.1 Gekko japonicus | reverse complement strand
CGTCTCATGCACGCATTGAGACTCCTGATCTGTGCCTGTCTCTCTGGCCCTGCACGTGGAACAGGTAGCACTTCCAAGAAGGCTACCTTTGAGGTCCTGGCCTTGAATTTCCTGCCTAGCAGCCTAAATTTTTCCTCCAGGACTGTATTTCCCCACATCGTTGGTACCAGCATGCACCACGACCACTGGCTCCTCCCCAGCACTATCTACCACCCTATCTAAAACACGCGTAATGTACGCTACCTTCGCACCAGACAGGCAAGTCACCATATGGTCAGTACGCTGTTTCGCCACCCAGCTGTCTACCTCCCTAAGGATTGAATCACCAACTACCAAGAGCCCCCCTCCCTCCCTGCCCAGGGATGGTTCCTTGGTGCAAAAGGATACCTGTTCACCAGCTGAAGAAGAGGTCCCTTCTGAGGGCACATTCCCCTTATCCTCAGCATGGTGCCGTGTTCCCTCTCGACCCTCATGCTCCCTGGCAGCGGCAGGGCTGCCATAACCAGAGTGGGACATATCTAGCAAGTCCCTGAGAGTCTTCTCCATGTGCCAAACTTACTGTCTCTGCTTCTCCAGGTCAGCCACCTTGGCCTCAAGGGAACAAACTCATTCCCTGAGAACCAGGAGCTCCTTGCACCGAGCACACACCCAAGGTTTCTGTCCAGTGGGCAGATAGTCATACATGTGACATTCTGTGCAATACACTGGATAGCCCCCAACCCTTTGCTGGCATTCTGGCTTCATAATTGCTTTTTAAAACAATAATTATATATAATCACCCTTTAAAGCCCTTTAAGTGGTTTTCCTTGTAGAAGTCTACTTACCTTACTTGTAGAAGTCTACTTACCTTATTGGGAGACTAGGGCCCTGGCTTTCTGGCTTTTCCTGGGCTTCTTACAGAGCCCTTAGTCTAAAAGTCCCTAGGCCAAGAGCCACAGGCCAAGGGCCTCACCCTTTGGCTCTCACCCTTTGGCTCGTGCCAGAGGCTCGTGCCTCTGGCAAAGTGCTGCCTTAAATAGAAGCTTCCCCTCAGCAGAGGGTGTAGCCAGCAGCTATGCAAATTCACCCAGTCACTCACAGTCAAACAATGACCCTTTCACACCCTAACTCAGGCAGCCAGGACTCTGCAAACAACTCACCCACACACTCCCAAACCCAGTCCCCCACACAGTACTCTCTCAGCTAAATCACCTCAGCTGAAAGTAAGTAAAAAAACCCACTCACCCCTCTAGCAGCTCTATCTCCTGCTCCTTCACAGAGCTCAGCTGGGTCAGCTCTGCTTCTGGCTAGGTGCTTATGTGAATTTGTAAACTGCCCTGAGCCCACTTGTGGGGAGGGCAGGATAGAAATCGAAGTAATAAATAAGTTTCTTACATGGGAAAGCTAAATCTGATATGAAGACATTTGTTATGAGAGTGTTTTCCAAGTATATTGAAGACAGAATAACATCTGTGAACAAAAAAATCATTTAGACAGTGACTGTAAAATTCATTCTTCAAATATATTGGCAAAGTTGCATAAGAGGAATGTAGCTCTAATCAAATGAGCTATGCACTGTACAGGTCTAGTTTTCATTGTACAAAATTTGTGGGGTGGATTTGGGAATTCTTGTAAATCAGTTACAGTTGCATGTTAAAGTCACAAGGCTTAGGCTTGTTTAAAACGCCTATTTATGCCTGACTCTTTTTTTAGACGAGATGCCAGCTACAAAGAAATCATTGAAGATAAAGCAGGAGTCTTCCGAAGAATCGCAGTAAGTAGCTCATGAGTGCCTTTCCTGGGAATTGAGATTCTTAGATGGAGCCTACAGAAGGAAGATATTTGAAGCTCCCAAGAGTCCCTCAAGCTGTCCTCAATCACAGCAAAACTGTGTAATACAACAGGGCTTTAACCTCTAATGCATGCCTTCTATCAGATGTAAGTTGCAAAGTCAAATTTTGGCACAGCTCTATCGTTTTAATTTAGGGTGAATCTCCCATCCCATTTCCCTTTTCTGTCTCAGAGGGCTGGTGGGGAGCCAGGCTGGCACCCCACCACCTTAGCAACCCAAGCCTGTCCTACTTGTTCCTCTGACGGAATGGTGTTTTGGCACGGTCAAGGGAAGGTCACAAAGGGAACATGATTACTCTACATAGTCCCTCCCCCAACTTTTTCTGCTTGTTCCTTAGGTAGATATGGTACGGCTCCTTGTCTTTCTAGGATGGCCCAGAATCTCTCCTCCTTTATACACTTGAGTAGCAGTGCATATGTTCATGTGGCTGTACGGTGACCATACTGAATACAACTTTATGAAAACTGTACTTTACACGAGGCTACCACAAACTTGCACAGACAGGTCGCTACAGAGAGCAGCCTCTGCTTAGCCAGATTTCTAAGCGACAGTGCAGTTGTTTAAATCATTTCTAGTAAGCCCAGCACTGCCCCCATTGCCCACAGTCCCCATGATAAACAAAGAGAGGGAGCAACGTGCTAGTGATGCTAACTCGTCCCATTCCACACTGGAAGTATAAGGAACTGGTCTGCGCTACTGAATGCCCTTCAAATGCTAGGCATCAGCTTAGGTCTGTTGTCATTTGGTCCTGCTCTCAGAATCCTCCCCGCCAGCGTTCCCTCTAAGCTGAGGTAGTGTGAGCTAGCTCACAGTTTTTTAGCCTCCGGCTCACACATTTTTGTCTTAGCTCAGGAAGGATGGCTCCAGAGCGAACTAATTTATGCAGTTGCCAAATCGCTCGCTCACAATGTTAATGCCAGTAGCTCACAAAATAGAATTTTCTTCTCACAAGGCTCCACAGCTTAGAGGGAGCATTGCTCCCCGCCCTCCCTCCAATTTTTCAGTTTTGATTTCTCCGATTCAGATACAGCAGCAGGAATTGTTTGCCGTAGGAGTCATAGGACGTACATACCTAAATTAATCTGGTTTAGTCTAGGCCTCATTTTAAATGGTTCTGCAGGGGTTGGAGATGCTGTTTGAGTCCTGCCATAGCTTAATGATGAGTACACCTGGACTATATATACAGACTGCCTGGCCAATCAAAGGGTATGCTGAGAGTGGGGGAGCCTGCCTGTACAAATGCCATGTGGTCTGGAGGCTGTAATACGGAGGGGAGCTGGGTGGAGAATGAGTGGAGAAGCTGACTGGATCGAACCCAGTGTTTCCACTCTCCTCTTCCAAGTGCTTCCCCTGTGTGTGGCCAGGGCAGTTGGAAGTGTCTAGGAGCACTCCCACATGCATATGCATTTTTTTCTCTTGCTTCTTGGCTTCTTATCTGGTGATCAGCAGCTACAAGCTCCAAAAGGCTCTGGCTCAGTAAGAAGGCAGCTTTGTGTGTGTGTTTGTGGTGTTTCTACATTCATAATTTGTAGAGATACTACTGCTTGTAGTCTGAAAGGTAACTAGCCTCTGGAGCAAGTCACCAGGATTCCTTCAGCAAAATGTCCCCAATCTTGTGCTTGTAACAAGCCCCTGGAAGGATAGTTTAGAGACATTGACTGGAAAACGGTGATGTTTCCAGAAGCCTAAATAATCTCTTACCCTTTCAGAGCCATTGCACTGTGGATTTTTTATTCCATTTGTCAAATTAACCCAGATAATATCTTGTGCTTGAATCAGTTTTAAATGTGGTCATTCAGGTTACACTATGGAGTGTGCTGTGGCTCAGTGGTAGAGCATTTGCTTGGCATGCAGAATGTCCCAGATTCAATCTCTGACATCTCCAGCTAAATGGATTAGGCAGTAGGTGATGTGAAAGACCTCTTGCCTGAGACCTTCCCTGAGAGCCGTTGCCAGTCTAAGGCTCCGGCGCAGTAGAAGGCCACTCCATGTATGTGTGTTCTCTGAACTCATAAGTTGGAAAGATGTGATTATTTGTAGTGTGATAGAACGGTAACTAGCCTCCAGAGCAAACTGCTAGGATTCATGCTGTAAAACTAAGTTTATAGTGAATCCAAAACATCCTTTTGCTACAACAGTTTACAATCTTTCTCATTCCTATAGAGTGTCAGACGTTCCTGCTTATGAAAATTGGTATTCTGGGCTCACATTTTCTTGCAAACCTTACATCGCATTTTTTTGTTTTCACTTTTTTAAGGAAACGTGACATGATGCAGAATATTGTACAGATCTTGGAATCCGTCCACTTAAAATGGGAGCTGTTTCAGAGCTGGACAGACTTTTCTAGGCTACATCTTTCGAACAAACTGGCCATTTTTGGCATCGGCTATAACACGCGGTGGAAGGAGGATATCCGCTATCACTACGCTGAGATCAGTTCCCAGGTCCCCCTTGGCAAGCGGCTCCGGGAGTATTTCAACTCAGAGAAGCCAGAGGGCAGGATCATCATGACCAGGGTACAGAAAATGAACTGGAAGAATGTTTACTATAAATTCCTGGAGATCACAATTAGTGAAGCCAGGTGCCTGGAGCTGCACATGGAGATTGACTGGATACCTATTGCTCACTCCAAGCCAACTGGCGGGAATATCGTCCAGTATTTATTACCGGGGGGGATTCCTAAAAGCCCCGGTCTGTATGCCATTGGTTATGAAGATTGTCACGGGAAACCACTGTCTCCTGATCATGAGGGCAGCAGCCAAGACCCTGAGAACGAGACTCTGGGGGAGGCGGAAATGCCTTTATCGCAAGCCTCTCTCAAAGTGGGGATGGAGCCCACCCGAATCATATATTGCTACCTCGGGATTGCCGAGGTCAGAACTCTCCAGCAGTGTCTGTTCTTACATTTTCAGGCAAACACCAAAACCTTCAGCAAAGAGTGGGTTGGGATCAATGGGTTTTTATCTCAGAACTGCATTGTGGAGCCAGGGGTTTCGCCAAAATCCATCTACATCAAATTTGTGGAAGTGGAGAGGGACTTCCTTTCGGCGGGGTCTTTGGTAGAGTGCCTGGAAAAAGCCATCGGATACCCGTTGAAATTTAACAACTGACATTTCATCCTTCATAAGGATCATTGGGGCTTTTGTCTCTTGTGCAGCATTTGGACACTTTATGGAATCCTGCAGTACACAGCTGGGTGGAGGAAGCCTTTCTGTGTGAAACCGAACTCAGAGGAAGGGGGGGTGGGGCACACATGCACAAACACATGCAAGCGATTCACAAAAACTTGGTCCCAAATGAGTAAAAATATACGACTTACTCGCTTGGGCCACTCAGCTGGTTTTGTAAAGAGAAGACTCTGAAAGGGAGCCCCTGTAAATATAATTAACTGTTGGTACACTCCACATTGGACAAACGTACACTTTGCGTTTCATATGAAAAAAAGCTGTTTTCCACAATGTCTCATTTTTACACATCTGTCTCTATATAAGTGTTATTACAGTTCTGTAATAAATAAGCAATAGATAATGGCAAGTTTAAACTTGGAGTCACATGAGACTGTTTTTCAGTGCCACCCTTAGCTCCTCTTGTATATAATTTAGCATTTTCATGTTTTTTCACCCATCATGTGTTCTACTATTCCAACCAGTGTTGCCTGCAAAAAAACTTCTGTTTCTGTGATGTATCCCACTTTACTAGTAGTATTGCCATATCAGCATTTTTGTGTTATTTTTTATGTTAAAGTAATCCCTGGCCTTTTTATTTTTTTAAATTTTAAGTTAGCTTCTTTTGTGTGGCAGTGACTCAACTGCTGGGAAGCATTTTGGCAAACCATGCTTTATCAAATACAATCAAAGCTGTGAGAAGGGGTGGGTGGGTGGGGAGGGAGAAACTGTGGACCAGGGGGACTAAACGTTTTTAAATGCCTCATCGAAATGTTATTATATAAGCCCCATTTCGCTGCTGGCAAGTGCTGGCTTTTTTAATTTTGTTTTTTTTAAAAAAACAAAACCTCATTTGATCAGTGGAAGTTGTGACATACAATGAATGTGTCAGTCCAAATAAAAACAAAATGTGGATTTTCAGATATGTGTTGCTTGCTCAATGACACTTCACTGGATGGATCTTCACTGGCATTTTTATAGGTTTATTTTATTTCAAAATGTGCTCCAGAAAAAAACCTCAGGATGGTTTACAGTGACTTATTTTTTAAAACAATCCACATTATTATCTTAATAATAATACTGCCTAATGAAGCGGCAATAAATTCTGGATTGAAAAATAGTTTCTATATGCTTCCTAAAATAATAGTACAATCCTAAAGAGGTCTGCTAAATACACTGAAGTCAATGGGCTTAGAGGGGTGTAATGCTTATTGGAGAATGGCACTGTTATGTTTACTCTAATGTCCTGAAGCTTATAACAGAACAGGCATGTCAGACTTAGCACGGGAAAATGTTCTGTTAGCAGGTACAATTAGACTGACTTTGGGCAATATTGCCAGTTGAAGCAGGCGCCTGAAGATCTTAACACATAAAGAGGTCTGGAGGTCAGCAGATCTTTCCTGAGAATCTTTGCGCCCAGTTTGTGTTTGATGAATATTTGATCCCTGCATTCAGATTTTAGTGGATAAAGCAGAGCAGCTTTTCTGTGTGGCAGGAGAAAGTTACAATGTGACGCAGTGTCCATATCTTGCAAGAAAAGGATATAAGAACATAAGAGAAGCCAATGTTGGATCAGGCCAATGGCCCATCTAGTCTAACACACAATGTATTTGGCCACAGTTAGGCAGGAAAGCTGATGTACACTAGTTAAGAACATGGAACTTGAACTAGGAAATCCCTGATGAAACACATCTCAGACCAAGAATTAACAGAGCATCACTTGCCCCAGACTGAGAGTTCCTATCTATACCTTGTGGCTAATAGCCACTGATGGATCTCTGCTCCATATGCTTATCTAATTCCCTCTTGAAGTTGTCCATGCTTTAAGAATTTATATCACATCCTCTCCTCCAGAAAACTGGTTCTGGAGGCTCCTAGCAACATCATAAAAAAAATAGGAATCATAAAACCAAGTTCAAAAATATGAAGCTGCAAAGAAAACAGAATAAAAGCAGGTAGTAATTTATAAAACCAATTATTTAAGCAGGAGAAGTTAATTTTAGATATTTTTAAGAGACTGGATGGTTAAATAGGTCTTTACCCTGCACTAGAAAGGGTTGAGTTCAGAACCAAGAGAACATTCAGCTGATATATAGAACAATAGGATCTCAATTTTAGAGTAAATGTATTTGGCCACAGTTAGGGCAGGAAAGCTGATGTACACTAGTTAAGAACATGGAACTTGAACTAGGAAATCCCTGATGAAACACATCTCAGACTTGTGTTTGCTCGGTGCCCTAATTCTGGTTCTCTCCCTCCCCAGTCTACAATTGGAGATGAACACATGAAGATGCTGTAGGCCATTGGTCTAATAAGGTAAGTATGGTCTAAGACTGACAGTGGCTCTCCAGGTTCTTAGGTGGAGTTTGGTGTAGTGGTTAAGTGTGCGGACTCTAATCTGGGAGAGCCGGGTTTGATTCCCCCCTCCTCCACTTGCAGCTGCTGGATGACCTTGGACAAGCCATAGTTCTGACGAGCTGTCCTTAAAAGAGCAGTTCTGGAAAGAGCTCTCTCAGCCCCACCTACCTCACAGGGTGTCTGTTGTGGGGAGGGGAAGAGAAAGGAGTTTGTAAGCTGCTCTGAGACTCCATGTGAAGGGCAGGGTATAAATCCAATTTCTTCTTCTATTACCTTCTACCAGATCGTTTTAACTAGAGGGGCTGTGGCTCAGGGGCAGAGCATCTGTTTGGCATGTAGGAAATCCCAGGTTCAATCCCTGGCAACTCCAGTTAGAAGGGACCAGGGAGTAGGTGATGTGAAAGATCTCTGTCTGCCTGAGACCCCAGAGAACTGCTGCCGGTCTGAGTAGACAATACTGACTTTGATAGACCAAGGGTCTGATTGGGTATAAGGCAGCTTCACGTGTCTGTTCCTGTGGGATGCCGGGGGTTGAATTTGGGTCCTTCTGCATGCCAAGCAGATGCTCTGCCACTCAGCCACGGCCTCTCCTCACACACGACTATGATGTTGACCCATATTACAGAATGGATGTAAGCGTTATGGAAAAGTGAATAATTTCAAATGCTCATGCACTGTATGAAAGCTAACTATTAGCTGGAGTTATAGCTGAGTGATAGAACGCTTTGCTTAGTGTGCAGAAGGTCCTAGGTTTAGTCCCTGGTATCTTCACTAATGCCAACCTAGCAGTTCGAAAGCAAGAAATTGCAAGTAGATAAATAGGTACCACTTCAGTGGGATTTATTTATATATTTTATTACATTTTTATCCCGCCCTCCCCGCAAGCGGGCTCAGGGTGGCTCACATTTATTGGCAGCATGTGCCGAGTCAGCATAAAACATTTAAAACAAAACAATCATACAATAAACAGATGACAAGTTAACAAGTTAGTGATCGCTTCAGTAATTTGAAGGTGGCAGTTATAAAACGTAGTTATAAAATCCCGATTCAGTGGTATTCCGGCCTCCCACACACTGTGGCTCGATCTCCATGCAGGGCCAACCCTCCACCATAGATGTTACTAATAATGATAGTTGGTGGTAGTGGTGGTGGGCGGCTCCTAGTTGAAATCCTGATGGAAGAGCTCCATCTTGCAGGCCCTGCAGAACTGTACAAAGTCCCACAGGGCCCTGATCTCTTCCAGGAGCTCATTCCACCAGGAAGGAGCTGTCGCCGAAACAGCCCTGGCTCTAGTAACAGCAAGCCTGGCCTCCTTAGGGCCTGGAATAATTAACCAATGTTGTGACTCCAACCGTAGTGCTCTCTGGGGTATGTATGTGGAAAGGTATGTTGGACCCTGGCCATGTAGGTTTTGAAGGCAGCTTCATCTACAATATATGGCATATGAATGCAGTACTATTACACAATCAATTTCCAAGTGCTCAGCCCTGCAATACCAAGGACACAGCAGCTGGTCCAAAGCTCTGCTTTGCTGCTGAGGAGGCTTGAAGTGTAGACACTCAAGCCTGATGGTAAAGGGCTGACTCTTCATCCAATCATCCAGTTGCAGTGCCAGGGACCATTTTTTCCAAGTAACCTCCTCTTGTAGAAGTGGGCCAGCAGCGACCACCTCTGCCACTTGGCCAGGAAGAGAGCCTCAACCAAAATAAAAAATAGTGCCTAAGAAGAATGTGGTGCTTTTTTGTGAATAACAGAAAAAGCAATCGATGATTCCATAAATACATTCATAGCATGTCATTTAACGGGTATAGCAGAAATCACACCTTCACTCCCCAAAACTAGTTCTGAGGGTTGAAGACCTATGAGAGATTTCAGAAGGCTCTTGATTTTCCCCCACTTTGGCCAGCAGAGGGGGCCATGTTCTAAGGAATACGGCAGTGTTCCAGTTCTTGGAGGATCACATGAAACAGCTGAACTGAGATCATTTCAGTCAACTTTTTCCAGATGGTAAATGCTCAGCTTACTTTAACACTACCAGAGCCGTGCAATTCCCTCTCACACACCATATCCATCTGCTGCATTTTTACCCCTATCCTTCCTTCAAGGAACTATTGATGACATATACAAGACTCCCTCTAGCTCAGTGGTGGCGAACCTATTGCATGGGTGCCAGAGGTGGCACTCAGAGCCCTCTCTGTGGGCACACGTGCCATCGCCCCAGCCAGGCCCAGACCATCATTAAAGAGTCGAATTCTCCGCCAAATAATTTTAAGTAAATGAAAGCATTTGGGATTGCTTTCCTTACTTTGTTTGGATAATCTTAAATTAATGTATGAGTTGTTTTTTCTAAAGTAAAACCTCAGTATTCAGGTTAAATTGCCGTGTTGGCACTTTGCGATAAATAAGTGGGTTTTGGGTCACAGTTTGGGCACTCAGTCTCTAAAAGGTTCGCCATCACTGCTCTAGCTTATAATCACACAACAGCCATGTGAGGTAGGGTATGTGGAGAGTGACTGGCCTAAAATCACCCAGTGAACTTCAGGGCTGAGTGAGGGTGCGAACCTCGGTCTGCTCGGTCCCAGTTTAAGTGCTACACCACACTGGTATCCAACTCGGCTAACTGTGGTAGTATACATATAAAGCCGTCTTATACTGAATCAGGTCATTGGTCTACCAATGTCCATGTTGTCTACTCAGACTTCATGGCTCTCCAAGGTCTCAGGCAGAGGTCTTTCAAATCACCTGCTGCCTGGTCCTTTTAACTGGAAATGCCAGGGATTGAGCCCGGGAACTTTTGCGAGCATCCCAGAGACTCTTCCCCTGAGCCACAGTTCTTCCCTGAGCAGCTGGAGCAGATGTGAAGATAGCTTTTCCTACTAGGAACAAACCAAATGCTATGCAGGTAATTAATAACCTCTGTTCAGGCCCAGTGGCTTACTTGGCAAAAGTCTTCCTTTGTTTTGGAATTTCCTGAGAAGAGCAAAATTGCACATACATTTGGGGAGAAGTCATGTTTCAATGATAGCCCACAGTAGTATTTAGCAGACATACAGAACTTGAGCATTTAAAATTATTCACATTTCTATATTAAAATTATTCACATTTCTATAATGTTTATATCTAGTCTGTGATACAGGTCAGTATCACAGTATAGGACAGGGAGGGGCCGTGGCTCAGTGGGAGAGCATCTGCTTGGTATGCCAGAAGATCAGAGGCATCTCCAGTTAAAAGATCGGGCAGTAGGTAATGTGAGAGACCTCTGCATAAAATCTTGGAGAGCCATTGCCAGAGTGGATAAGACTGGCATTTATTTATTTATTTCGACTTCTAGCCCTCCCACCCCCAAATACAGGGCTCAGGGCAGGGAACAAAATTTCCAATAACAGCATTCACAACCGGGTGAAAATTTAAAGAATTAAAGGAATTAAAATAAGCTTAATGATTTAGCTAACAGTTTACAGATGGCACATGAGGCACACAATTTAGTCTCCTTTCCCTATTATGGTGGGGGGGGGAGAAGGAAGGAAGGAGGCAGACTAGATGGGAAACCTCTGCCGTCCTCAACCGTAGGCCTGGCGGAACCTCTCTGCCTTACACGCCCTGCAGAACTGCACTAGGTCTTGCAGGTCACAGATGTCAATTCAGTGGAGAGTTTCACCAGGCCGGCACCAGGGCTGGAAAGCCGAGGCTCTGGTTGAGGACAGCTGGATGAAAGACCAAAAGTCTGACTCTGTAGAAGGCAGCTTCGTATGTTGTTACATTCTAATTCCTTCAAATGTGACAAATATCCTCCTATTTCAGGTGCAGGGAACAATCACTATGGAGGGGAAATGAGCAAATTTTACCGGGGGGCTGTGGGGTCCCCAGAGGTGACCTGCCCGAGCTGTGAAGTCTTTAGCAGGATTTGCTCCACTTGCGACTTTCCAGAAGTTGACATTTGTCTTTCATGACTCACGAGACTGTATGTATGGGTTGGGATGAGGGAGGGAAGAGAAGCCTGTGTTACAGATTTGTTCCCTCTGCCACCCAATCTATCTAGTGCAGGGGTGTCAAACATGTGGCCCGGGGGCCAGATCAGGCCCCCAGAGGGCTTCTATCAGGCCCGCAGTGGAACTGGCTGTCTTCTGCTTCTTCTTCCAGTTCTGCTGCTGCTGCGTCATTGTAGGTTTGCAGCTTACAGATACACACCTGAACTGCATACTCAAGATTGCAACAGCACAGACATTTTGATGCGATAATTCAGAGCAAGAGGTGCCAGTTATCAGACACTGTTAAATAAACAAAATAATACAAGAGTGCTAATGTTTTTAGCATGTTTTTATTTTAAGTAAAAAAAAACCCTTTGTGTTTGTGTCCTTTATAAAAGTTTATATCTCCGCTACCTGGCATTACATTTTATGACACACATGGCCCGGCCCAACAAGGTCTCATTTATGTCAAATCCGGCCCTCATAACAAATGAGTTCGACACCCCTGATCTAGCGCATTTAAACCAGCCCCCCTTCTGTACTGGGATCTATGGTTCTCCCTCCTCCATTTTATTCTCACAACAATCCTATAAGGTAGGTTAAGCTTAGAGGGAGATTTGCCCAGACAGCTTCATAGACCAAAGGGGATTGGAACCTGGGTCTCTCAGATCGTAGTCTGGCATTCACCATACTGGCCCTGCTGTCTTATATAAAGTCATATCATTGGTCAGCTTAACTCAGTACTGTGGACTCTGACTGGCAGCAGCTTTCCAGGATCTCAGGCAGAGAAAGCTCTTTTTGAACCCCTGAAATCCTAGAACTGGAGATAGTGAGGATTGAACTTGGGACCTTCTGCATGAAAAGAAGAGATTGGATTTATACCCCACCCTTCGCTACCCGAAGGAGTCTCAGAATGACTTACAATCTTCATTCCCTTCCCCTCCCCACAACAGACACCCTGGCTGCGAGGTAGTTGGGCTGAGAGAGCTCTCTCGAGAACTGCCCTTGAGAGAACAGCTCTGGAAGAATTTATGACTACCCCAAGGTCACACCAGCAGCTGCATGTGGAAGAGTGGAGAATCAAACCCGGTTCTCCCAGATTAGAGTCTGCACTCTTAACCACTATACCAAAATGGTGCTTGTGCTTTCCTCGTGAGTTGTAGTCCTTTTTCTGTAGTCCAATTTGAGGTAGAGATTAAGAACACAGACTCTAATCTGGGAGAACTGGATTTGATTCCCCACTCCTCCACTTGCAGCTGCTGGTGTGACCTTGGGTCAATCACAAGTTCTCTCAAGAACAGTCCTCAAAAGAGCTCTCCCAGGCCCACCTACCCCACAGGGTGTCTGTTGTGGGAAGAGGAAGGGAAAAGGAGATTGTAAACTGCTCTGAGACTCAGAGTGAGGGGTGGGGGTATAAATCCAGTCTCCTCTTCTTCTTCCCTAACTATTGTTCTAGCTAAAATTTACATATTTATTTACTTCATTTATACTCCGCCTTTCTCTTCAATGCAGACTCAGAATGGCATTTTCCTTGACTCCATTCTTTCCCTCACAACAACCCTGTGAAATAGGTCAGGCCAAGTGTTTTTGACTGGCCTTAAGAACAAAGTTTGAGTCCAGCGACACCTCTAAGACCAACGAAGTTTTATTCAAGGTGTGAGCTTTCATGTTGCAAGCACACTTCTTCAGTTGCACACGAAAGCTCATACCTTGAATAAAACTTCATTGGTCTTAGAGGTGCCACTGGACTCAAACTTCGTTCTGCTGCTTCAGACCAACACGGCTACCCACCTGACTTACCTTAAGTCACTCAGCCAGCTTCCATGGCAGAGGAAGGATTCAGATCTGAGGCTGTGGTCACATGGCAAGCTTATCCCGATTTGTTCCCACTATATTGGGAATATTTTGGGGGGGTTGGGATGACCACACATCCGGAATATTTTTTTTTCGAGTTGGGATGATCACACATCCCTCCCCGAAATGCTTGCATCGTGTGACGAGGCTCCGGGCACCGTCCAGATAGTCGCGCTGCCTCTTCGGCGGCACGGCTTGTGTGTGTGTTTTTTTTTTTAAATGGCTTTGAGCATGTGCATATACACATGGCCCGAATCACCGCTCCCATTGGGACTCACTGTACTCCCTTATTCTCGCAGGTCCCATCCCCCCAACAGCGAGCAAAATTAACCGGCGACGTACAACTGAGCGCTGGAGTCTATATGTGCACTTGAACATTTATATGTTGAATTTATTCAGCACAGGATTGCTCATGCGCACAACGACAGAAGCTGGGGGGGGGGAAATCGTGAGAAGGACGTTCAGATGACCTAATCACGATCATTGCGAGAGATGGCTGTCCAGATAGGCAAAATTGCGGATTCAAAGTGCAAATGTCCAGAAAGTACTTGATTTTCCGGGTGTAGGAAAACTCGCTAGGGAACCGGGCGGATTGCGCAAGTGAGCCCACTTCGGTGCAGGAGATGGATACGGCCGTCTGATCAGCAATTTTAAATGCGAGAGGGAACAGCAATGAAACCCAATCAAAATGACCATGTGACCATGATCTTCCAGAGTGGGGATTCGAACCTGGGTCTCTCAGATCCTAATCCAACACTCTAACCACTACGCGAAACGGGAGGAATACAGCTTTTCCCTGAGTTTCACATCTCATACAGGAATGCAAAGGGGCAGTTTTGCTATACAGCAAGCAAAGACTAATTGGACAACATCAGGAGTCTAACCAGCTTGCTCGTTTTTATTCTGAATTATCGCTTTTGTATGGGAAGCTCCAACAGTGATGGTTTCACAGTGATGGAAAATGAAATTTCTCCAAGAGTACAAAATAGATTAACGTGCAGCTGGGCCACCTAAATCTAATCTGTTCATATTCAGAGATTTGGTTGAAATCCCGATTAGATTTAAGAACATGTTAAAGTTGTTACCCTTCCGTCCTGATCTGATTGAAGCATCAAGCCAGCATTGTTCATGTTCATTTGAAAGTTCATTTCCCTCACTAGTAATTATTGGACGGGTGAACCTTTTACTGTTCTCTGTACTGAGGATGAGTGGCTAAAGGAAGTGTTCTGTAATCTCCCCTGTGCCACTTTGCGTCGGAGAGAGATCAAGGCTTAGCGAGGTTTCCCGCGTGTGTCTCCCCTCCATTTGTTCTTTTCTGTTTGGGTGGCTTATTCCCCAAACAGCCCACAAATAGGTCATAAACTTTCCCCTTCTCTGGAGAATGGTAACTTAGCCACAATGGTCCACGCATCAGTAATCTCGAGGCTGGACTATTATATTGCCGTTTGCATAAGTCTGCCCTTGGAGACTACTCAGAAATTACAGATGCTGCAGAACACTGTGATACCCAGGATTGTTTTAATGGCACTGGCCTGTTTTTTGCAATGCAGTGATTTTCACTCCGTGACTTGTGGAGAGCCATGTTCACACCAACAAAAAAAGAGCTACGTTTACACCCACCACTGACTTCACAGTCTACCAGTTCCTCCAGAAGTGGCCATTTCAAGGTGGAAACCACCTGCCACCCGCTTTCTAAAAACACTTGCTGAATGAGAGGAAAGGTGTCGGTGGCTGCCATGGCACCTCTGGCCACCATGTTGGGGACGCTTGCGCTATAACAATATACTGAGTATTGATAATGTTTTTAAGCAAAAAGTTAATGTTTCTAAGCAAAAACTGATTATTATTATTATTATTTTTAAAGCTGGTGCTGAGGGTGAGGGGAATGGTATGTGGGAGGGGAAAACATGGAGTAAATCTCGATGTGGAAGCACCACTGCTGCGTGAACGCTTTTGCTTTAGGAGCAGCAGTCAGAGCGGAATAGAGAATGATCCCTGGGTGGAACCAATGCCTGTGAGGTAGGTTGCACCGAGAGGGGGCCCAAGGTCACTCAGCAAGCTTCCATCGCCGAGAGGGGTCCCAAGGTCACTCAGCAAGCTTCCGTGTCAGGGCAGGGATGCCAACCTGATTCTCGCAGTTTGCAGTGGGCAGGTATGCCAACCTGATTCTCGCAGTTTGCAGTCTTACATTCCAATCATTACACCACACTGGCCCTTAGGAGAAGGAAGCGCTGCCAAGTCTCAACAGACTCACAGAGACTCCAAACATGGACATTCTAGGCTGGAGACGAGCAGAGGTAGCAGTTTACCATTACTTCCTCCTGCATAGCAACCCTAGTCTTTCCTTGGTGATCTTCCATCCAAGCACTGACCATGACCGACCCTTCTTAGCTCTCAAGCTCTGATAATCATGGCCCAAGATGGGCTATTTGGGCTACTGGAGAATCCTCTTGCTAATAATTCACTGCCACAGGAAGTGGTGGCGGCTACAAGCATGGACGGCTTCAAAAGGGAATTAGATAAGCATATGGAGCAGAGGTCCATCAGTGGCTATTAGCCACAAGGTATAGATAGGGACTCTGGGGCAAGTGATGCTCTGTCATCTTGGTGCTTGGGGGGGGGGTCAACAGTGGGAGGGCTTCTAATGTCCTGGCCCCACTGGTGGACCTCCTGATGGCACTGGTATTTCTGGCCACTGTGTGACACAGAGTGTTGGACTGGATGGGCCTTTGGCCTGATCCAACATTGGCATCTCTTATGTTCTTATGTTCTCTTTGCGTAGTGAAGGGGAAGGACCCCTCCCTGTAACATATACCTCGGAGAAACTGGGAATGGTTTCCCTCCTCAGTTTATTTTACACATTCTCTTTGGTGTTTGGTGTAGTGGTTAAGTGCGTGGACTCTAATCTGGGAGAACCGGGTTTGATTCCCCACTCCTCCACTTGCACCTGCTGGATGACCTTGGGCAAGCCATAGTTCTGTCAGAGCTGTTCTTGAAAAAGAGCAGTTTCTGTCAGAGCTCTCTCAGCCCCACCTACCTCACAGGGTGTCTGTTGTGGGGAGGGGAAGGGAAAAGAGATTGTAAGCTGCTCTGAGACTCCTTTGAGTAGTGAAGGGCGGGGTATAAATCCAATCTCTTCTTCTTTTTCTCATCATTTTTTCCCCAGCGGAAAATACAGGTGTCTCTAGGTCAGGTGTGGCCAAACTGTGGCTCGGAAGCCGCATGTGGCTCTTTCAGACATATTGTGCAGCTCCTGGCAGGGCAGCTGGGGAAGCTGAATATTATTAGCAAACAATTATCATTGGACAAAGGAAGATCATTATCCATATCTGCTTTTACCGCTTTTGTTATTATTTTTGGCAGTCTCGTTTA
The DNA here is from genome assembly GCF_001447785.1 of Gekko japonicus. NCBI lineage: Eukaryota > Metazoa > Chordata > Lepidosauria > Squamata > Gekkonidae > Gekko > Gekko japonicus. The sequence goes on along the minus strand of NW_015161948.1, from coordinate 1,185,641 downwards.
ATGTTAATAAAAAGCAAATCTGCATATTTCCCAGTAGGAATGTGTAACATTCGTTCATGTCTTGCGGCACTCAGACATCTGACGTTTATTCTATGTGGCTCTTATGTTGAGCAAGTTTGGCCTCCCCTGCTCTAGGTTCTGTGTATATGGGCCCTCACAAAGGGGGGGGGGCTTGAAGTACTGATGGGCTGGAAGGGCAGTGGGCCTCAGTTGGGATACCTCCTAATCTAAGGCTGGGTCCAAACAGTTCTCAGCTTCACTATTGCTCTGGGCAACTTCACCCTACTGGCCCCAGGGGTGGAAAGGCAGAAATGGCTTCTGCTCCACGTGTGTGTGTGTGGGGGGGGAGGTGTAGCCTCACGAATACCACAGATAAGAAGAACCCCTCCCCACAACAGACACCCTGTGGGGTAGGTGGGGCTGAGAGAGCTCTGAGAGAACTGCTCTTGGGAGAACAGCTCTGAGAGAACTTGTGACTGACCCAAGGTCACCCAGCTGGCTGCATGTGGAGGAGGAGTGGGGGGCTCAAACCCGGTTCTCCCAGATCAGAGTCCATGCTCTTAACCACTACCACCAAACGGGCTCTCGCTCACCAAATCCTCCATGCCACAAAGCCTCCAAGTGACTGTAGCCGCTGTTGATTCCGATTCCTCTGCTTCCAACCCTTTCTGCTTCATGCTCGCCGGCTTCCCATTTGGCAGGAGAGAAGAACAAGAGCAGGCAGTTTCCTTCTTCTTCAATGGCGCATCAAAGAGTGACTTCATCTTCCTTCAGTCACTCCTTCAAGGCACCCCAGACATGTTCAGAAATCACTGTCGATAAAGCAAGATCACATCATTCTATCCCTGCCTGGAAGTGTAGAGCTGTTAAATCTGAAAGAAAGGATGGTTCAGCTGATTCTTCCACCTGACTGGGGAAAAAAGACAGCCAGAGATTAGGAGAGAAGAGAGGATGGAAGAAGGATGCTGATGCAGGGAATAAGAGGAGGAGGAGATTGGATTTATACCCCGTCCTTCACTGGGAGTCTCAAAGCGGCTTACAAACTCCTTTCCCTTCCCATCCCCACAACAGACACCCTGTGAATTAGGTGGGGCTGAGAGAGCTCTTTCAAAAACTGCCCTTTTTCAAGAACAGCTCTTACCAGAACTACGGCTTGCCCAAGGTCATCCAGCAGCTGCAAGTGGAGGAGTGGGGAATCAAACCCGGTTCTCCCAGATTAGAGTCCGCGCACTTAACCACTACACCAAACTGGCTCTCATAAGGGAAGGCGTTTCTTTTCTCTCTCTCACTAAAACTGGAGTGCAGGGGCACCTTACAGACTTGTCTCGTTGGGTATTCCCTTGAGGATCCTTCCTTCCTAACCAGTGCTTTTATGTTTTATATGTATTTTAATTGGTTTTTAAAAAACATTTAAAACTGGTTTTTCATGATATATGTTTGAGAAGGGGGTTGATTTTAACGGTTTTAGAATGTGTGTTTTTAATTGTTAGCCGCCTTGGCAGAAAGGCAGGACAGAAATGTTGTTAAGTAAATATGTATCCCAGCAGAAGCTTTTGCAAGTGACGGCTCACTTCCATCCCTCATCTTGCATCTGAGAAGGGGAGCTCTGACTCATGCAAGCCTGTGCGGAAATAAGTTTCTTTATTTTTTGCCATCAAGTCAAGCTGACTTTCTGGCGACCCCTAGTGGGGCCTGAAGGCAAGGGATGTTCGGAGGTTGCTTGCCATTCCCTGCCTCTGCATCACAACCCTGGTATTCCTTGGAGGTCTCCCATCCAAATACTAGCCAGGGCTGGCCCTGCTTAGCTTCTGAGATATGACGGGATCGGGCTTGCCTGGGCTATCCAGGTCAGGACTACGGGAATAAGTTTCTTAGTCTTGAAGGGGCCACCACTTATTTTGCTGCCTCAGACTCCCACAGCTACCCCTCTGGAATCTCTTCCCATGCTAAGCACTCTTGGTGCGACCCTAAAGATAACTTCCTGGGATTCAGCCCAACTGAAAGATCTGAGCAGGATGAAGTCCTTAGCGTCAAGAGGAGGATCTGGGTGACCCAGGTTCAGATCCCCACTCTGCCATGGAAGCTCGCTGGGTGACCTTGGGCCAGTCACACGCTCTTCACTTAATCTACCTTGCAAAGTTGTTGTGTGAATAAGTGAAGCAGAAAAGAATGCTGAAAGTCACCTTGGTCCCCACTTGGGAGGAAAGTGGGTATAAATGAAGTCAAATGAAATAGATATAAAAATTCTAAGCAGACCTGATTAAGACTGCATTCTCTGTGTGTGTCAGGCAGGCAGGCTGCTAACAGGCACCAGCTCTATCTTTTTACCTCTCAATCGTCTTTTTCTGCTTTTCCATGGAGCTCATAGTAGCTTGTGTGGGTCTCCCCTTTCTCCATTTTAGCCGCACAACCATCTTGTGAGGTAGGCTAGGTTGAGAGTGAGAGAGCATGATCCCCCCCCCCTTCACCCAACACCTACCTATAAGCACTTCTGCCGGGCTGCTAGAGCACTCAGCCTGACCCTCGTTCAAATGGTAAGATTTTGGCAAACCTGAAAGCTTCCTAACAGAGTCACATTTTGAATCCTGCCTGGTTTCACAGGTGACTTTAAATTGGTTTAATTAAAAAAAAAAAAAAAAAGATCCCTGAAAACCAGGAAAGTAATGCTGTGCAACTCTATGCAGACTCACTCCAGTCTAAATCCATGGCACATACTGCAGTAACTCTGTCTAGGATTGCATTGTAAATACTCCATTCTTCGTCTGGGCAGCAAAGGTCGGCGTCGCGCAGACTCAGTTGCCCGGACTTGAACACTCTACCAATGCTCCATCTAAGCTGTGGAGTCTTCTGAGCAAAAATCCTACTTTGTGGGCTGCTGGCATTAAAGTTGTGAGCGAGCGATTTGGCTACTGCATACATTAGTTTGCTCTGGAGCCATCCTTCCTGAGCTAAGAAAAAAATGTGTGAGCCGGAGGCTAAAAAACTGTGGGCTAGCTCACACTAACTCAGCTTAGCGGGAACACTGCCTCCCTCCCCGGCAACGATCAGGCTGCAGCACCGACTTAGCCCCACTTTGGGCTTTCCCCGCGCGCCACCCCCTCCCACTCCCCACGTCCGTGGGCTCGCTCGCTCCGCCCCCACCTGCGCGCACCGCCCCTTTGCACCCGATAGGTCTCTTCCCCGGCCCTGGGGCACCGCCCCCTCCCCTCCCCTCCCCTCCCCACCTGCCTGGCCCGCCCCTCTCGGCCCGGCTC
>NW_015161948.1:1175905-1182158 GCF_001447785.1 Gekko japonicus | reverse complement strand
TGGAGAGGGACCAGCGAAGACGCCCCCCACCCCGGCAAGGCCATGGGGCGGGAGTGCGGGAAGGAGGGCGTGTGGTCCGTCCGCGGCTAGCCCGGGATGGGTCGGAGGCAGCTCCCCTCCGGAGAGCTGAATGCGGATTGTTGAAGGAGCGGGAGGGGGACGCTTTGAAGACGAACGCGGGTGGCGTTCCAGCACCAAGCTTTCCTGGCGAGCCCGCTGCTTCGGAGGCAGGCTAATGCGGATTAGTTACCGCGCAGCAACGGTCTCGTCTGCAAATCGTGGAGCTGGGGGATCGGCCCCAGGTAAATCTCCCCCCCCCCGGACCCCACTGTTTAGGGGAGAAATAGGGATGGGGTTCCTCATCTGGAATGGTGAACACTGGCTGAAGCTGCCGGGCTTAGTGATTCCAGAGGAATCACTAGAATAACGACCGGTTATGATGATGATGATAATGATGATAGTCTTATTTGGGGGGGGGAGTCTGAAGTGGCCGTGAGGCTTCCCAGCCCTTTCGCTGATGGTCCTGTCTGTGATGTTGCAGCGGATTGGTGTGTGAAGGCAAAGGCTCTTAAAAAGTCTAGTTTGTCCGAGGTTTCTTGTGCGGCATGGTGAATTTGCTCAAACCTGAGTTAATCACGGGAGCGATCCACCCCGCAGGGTTGTTGTGCGAGAGAAGGAGGTTTTTATGGGCATGAAAGGTGTTCGCCGCCTAATAATGGGAACAAATGAAGGCTACCCGAGTGTTCAAAAACCACTCTCTCCCCAGGTCTGGATCTCCCTCCGCCCGCCCCCCTTCCTCCGGCTGCCTGGTGACAGCGAGCCTTTGCGACTAATCTCTCCCCGTTGAGTTCGCCTCCCCGCAGCTTCCCTAATCCAACAACCCGAAGGAGAGGAACCGACCTGCCTTTAATCTCTTGACTGCGTCTAGCAGCCACCTTTCCTGCAGCTCGGGGCAGCATCAACCTTCCCCAAAACCCAGCGGTTAAAGGTGTTTCAATATATATATAGTAGTCTTTTCAAGAACAACTCCTCAAAAAATAATAATAACAAAACTGTACTGGAATGATCGACTGAACACTCCTGTTACCCTGCTGTTGGGAAGGGGGACCTGGCCTGGCACTGCTCCAGTCTGAGATTCTCTCCCAAAAGTTGAGGGTTTTAGTGCCAGAGCTCCCTCTGGGCAAGGGGGGCAGCTGGTGGTCAGAATCAGTCAAAACCAGAGAATCGGTTGTTATTAGCCGCCTGTTGACTGGCCTGGTTCCTTCCCAGTTCATTATCCATTAATCATTCGTGATACATCCGGGGCATCTTAGGACACTGGTTTCAAGTGGATAAGCTTCATTTTCAGACTGGAGGAGGCTTGCTCCAGCATCATTGCCACTAATTATGGAATTATTTGTTTGTTTTACCTGGAGGTGTGAGGAGAAAGTGAAGAAAGAGACATATGGTAAACATTTGATAGATCTTTTGTTACTCAACAGTAGGATTCCAGAAGGATTAGTCTGAAGCGTGTGTGTGTTTGGTGCTGTCAAGTTGCCTCCTACCTATGGTGACCCTATGAACTAATGACCCGCGACCGTATGAACTAATTACCTCCAAAATGTCCTATCGTTAACAGCCTTGCTCGGGTCTTGCAAACTGAGGGCCTTTGTGGCTTTCTGGAGTCCATCAATCCATCTCCTGATGGGTCTTCCTCTTTTCCTGCTGCCTTCAACTTTTCCTAGCATTATTGTCTTTTCCAGTGACTGCTGTCTTCTCATAATGTGACCAAAGTGTGATAGCTCCAGCTGAGTCATTTGAGTTACTAAAGAGAGGTCAGGCTTGCTTTGGTCTTGAACCCACTTTTTTTTGGTGGTCTACGTTGTCTGTAAAAAACACCACATTTCAAAGTGAACCAGCTTTCTTCCTGTCAGCTTTCTTTGTTGCCCAGCTTTCAGACCCGTACATAGTAGTGGGGAATACTATGGCATGAATTATCTTGATGTCATCAGTGACCCATCCGTACGCTTAAGAATCGTTTCTAGCTTTTTAATGACTGCCCTGTCTAAAGTCGCAAAATGAAACAGGGACCCAATGGTACTTGAACAAAATTTATTCTAGGATAAATGTTCATGATCCAGCATTCACTTCATCAGATGCACTAGAGTGCACATCTATTAGGCAGATGAAAATAAAAGCGGCAAATAACAAAAGGGGAGAATGTTATAAAAAGAGGCCAGTTTAAAGTAAGATCTGATCAAAAGAGTAATTAACCCACTCAGAGTAGGTGAGGACCGCTCCCAACAGTTGATAAATCAGGTAAAGCTGGATTAACATACAATCTGGTCAAGGAAGGTGCAGGATGAAAACATGAAAAATCAGTCCAATTATAAAGTTGTAGAGGTATGCTAAACTAATTAACTTAAGCAAGGGGTGAATTATGCAAGATCTATTAGAAGCTAAGAGGTCCAAAGTCCTTGTTAAGGTACAAAAACTGAAGAAAGCTAATGCTTTAAGAGATGCAAGCCCTCTGTTTCCAGAGTCTAGCTGGTAGCTATCATCTGTCTTTGTCCCAGATGAAGGTAGCATTAAAGGCTCTTCCATACAAGGTTGCTTTATGTGAGCCTGTGTATTTGTGTTGCATGGTCTGAACATTTTCCCTTAAGATCATGATTGCATAGGAGCTTCACCGCTGTCAACAGATATATCCAGTAATGTTGTGATTTGTTATGCAGGGATTTTGGTGCTGTCCCAAGAGTGACGTTTGGCAGACTGCGTTTCTAAGTGGCTTACAGGAGAGTCCCAGGATCTCTCCCATCTAAGTACCGACAAGAACTCTGAGCCACAGATCTTGTATTGTTAGTGAGATCATAGCATAGTGCTTCTCCCTGCCCCCAGTAGTTATTGTGCCACCATCCTGTTTGGGGGAATTATTATTTTTTTAAGTCAGCAAAAACTGGGTTTTCCAAAGCTCTGAAATTCCAGTGCAAGAACAGACAAACAGCCTGATTTCTTCTTCTAAGTATAGTGCAGCAAGGTGTGTGTATAATTTTAGGGACCTTTGCTTAAGGGGTGTGTGTGCGTGTTACTTACTTGTTTGAAAGATATTCTTGGGAATTTATGTACTTCCCTATTGAGAGTCAATTTGGTGTAGTGGTTAAGAGCACGGACTCTAATGTGAGAGAACCGAGTTTATTTCCCCACTCCTCCACATGCAGCTGCTGGTGTGACTTTGGATCAGTCACAAGTTCTCTCAGAACTGTTCTCTCAAGGGCAGTTCTCGAGAAAACTCTCTCAGCCCCACCTACCTCTGTTGTGGGGGGGGGGAGGGAAAGGCATTGTAAGCCACTCTGAGACTTCTTCGGGTAGTGAAGGGTGGGCTATAAATCCAGTCTCTTCTTAGTTTTTTGCAGAACAGCATATATCCACCCATGTTATTTTTCAAGTATGGAGCAGAGAGCATCAAAGTTAGCATCCCACTGCAAAGTGACTTCACCAATTTCAAGGCTGTTGTACAATGACTAAAATGCACATTTCTAATAATCATGCAACACCCCCCCCCAAGTCACTATTCCTTAATAGGGAGCATCTCATCTACTAGTAGAGTCTGGTGGTGGAAAGTGCCATCAAGTCGCAGGCAATTTTTGGAGACCCCCCACTGCTGGTGGGGAAACACATTAGCTGCAACACCTTTTTTGTCCCCTTAACATTGTATTATGCCCCTGCCCTAATCCATCTCTGCAGTTCTGTGGTCATGCTGAATGGTTAAATGGCCAGATACAGGGGAGTTCTTCGTGTAGCATTAAGTGGTCCAGAGAATATTTTGGAGTGACAGGAGAAACCTGTGCAAAGAGTAGCCTCCAGTAACCAAAGTATAATTTATTCATTTGAAAATATTTATAGAATAAGTGTTGATTTGGTTTGATGTTTGTGCTGCTTTTAGAAATGCTTCTGAGTCCATTGCCTAGGTTTGTCTTTGAAGGTCTGAAACTTGGATATAAAAATAATAATAGCAATAATAACATAAACATTTTTGTCCTGCCCTTCCTCCCAGGAGCTTTAGACAGCCATACATGGTTCTCCCCTCTTCCAAACCCACAACAACCCTGCTAGGTAGGTTAAGTTGAGGGAGAATGACTAGCCCATGGTCACCCAGTGAGTTTCATGTTGAGTTGGGATCTGAGCCTGGATCTTCCCAGTTGTAGTCTAGCAATCTAACCCACTCTGTCACACCAAGTTTCCGGTAGCTGAGTTCTGCCAGGACATGCGTTATCTTATTTCAAGTTGAGCCAAACATCAACTGATTCAAGCTCCCCCCACCTGCTTCAAACTCTGCCTTAAAAAACAACAACAAATCCCCCAGGGTTCTAGTCCTCAAAGTCATAAATGTGTAGTGTGAAGGTATTGCCCTGCTGTGTGAAACCACTGATCGAAATTTCCAGCGATAAACGGTGAGATTCTAAACTCTGTGAGGCAGCTTTGTTTAGCAGAATAAATTATGCAAAGTAAGCCATTGTAAAGCAAATCTGCATTATGTGTATCACTTACACACAGGGTTACCAGATGCCTCTTTTTAGAGGACATGTCCTCTTTTTTTGGTGTCCCATCCGCATTTGGGCTCTTTCTTAAAAACTGATGAAAATGTCCTCTTTTGGGGTTGGAAGGTTAGGAATGTAGCAATTATCACAGCTTAAATAGCAGGGGTATTTAAAATGAAATTTGTCATAATGATCACTTGCTTGAAGTAGTCAAGTTGGGAAATGTGTCCTCTTTTTTGCTTTTCAGAATATGGTAACCCTACTTACATAGGTTGCGTTGTTTAGATCTTTCTTAAAAACCATTAAAACATACATTCCTTATTAAGGTATCTGCCAGGATCACGAAGGGACAGGGCAGGTGGTGGTGGGAGCTCACCAGGGCTATCATGACCTCCCCGTACATCCACATTCCTGGGCTGGACTCTCTTCTTGGTGTAAAAGAGTTAGGAGATTGGCACGTGCTGTATTGGTGCTGTTTTTTCCATCCTGTGCCCTTTGCTGAACTGCTATCTTGTTTGTTTCTCTTTGATGGAAAGTTTGCAGAAAAAGTGAGACCAGAGGGCAGCTGATAATTTGTCTGGACAACACTGTGTAAATGTCCAGGGCCTTCTGCAAATACTCCCAACAAATGACTTGTGTTCAACTGGTGAGAGTACTAACCATTTGCAGTGTAGGGTGCTTGTGTAGTCTATTAAACTGTGCAAGCCCTGCTGGGCCAGAAAGGGTAATCAGAGCTCACATGAAGCTGCCTTATACTGAATCATACCTTGGTCCATCAAAGTCAGTATTGTCTACTCGGACTGGCAGCGGGTGTCCGGCATCCCAGGCAGAGGTCTTTCACATCACCTATTGCCTGATTCTTTAGCTGGAGATGCTGGGGATTAAACCCAGGACCTTCTGCGAGCCAAGCAGATGCTCTGCCACTGAGCCATGGTCCCTCTCCTTAGAGCTTGTTGACTCTTAAGGGGGCTGCTTAAGCGGAATGTTTTTGGGGAGTGGGCACTCTTGACATGACATTTGTGCCAGAGAAATGCAAACTGCATTTCTTATAAATTCTAAGAGTAGAGAGGCACACTTGTGCTGTTCTTCAAGATTAATTTCTCTTGATCTACTATTAGTGACTTTGCAAAGTTGGAATACTTAAGAGTGGTGGTTGTATTTGTGCTTTAAAACAAGTGGCATTTCTGTGATGCAGGCTGCTTTTGCATGTGTCGTGTTTAAGAGCATGAACAAGAGAAAGAAAGGCCAGGGAGACACTATAATATGCACAAGTTTATTATATATAACAACACACTTATAAACAAGAATATACTATGCAAAAGATCAGATATATACAAAGTTCATACAACAATATATCAAGGTGAATAAATAACAGTTAAATAACAGGTAAGTATAGGTAACAGGTAAGTATGTAATTTTAATGAAGGTTCTGGATTATCTCTGGCCTTTCTTTCTCTTGTTCATGATCTCATAGCTAGGAGGTCTCCTTTTGTAGGTTACTTGGTGTTTAAGAGCATGGACTCTAATCTGGGAGAACCAGGTTTGATTCCTCATGTGTCTGCATGCAGCTTCTGGTGTGACATGGGTCAGTCACGAGTTCTCTCAGAGCTGTTCTCTCAAGAACAGTCCTCAAAAGCGCTCTCTCAGCCCCACCTATCTCACAGGGTGTCTGCTGTTGGGAGGGGAAGGGAAAGGAGATCGTAAGCCACTCTGAGACTCCTTCGCGTAGTGAAGGG
>NW_015161948.1:1171022-1175113 GCF_001447785.1 Gekko japonicus | reverse complement strand
TGAATCCTGACTCTGTCTTCTTCAGAATTAGCAATCCCACCCAGCTTCGTGTCATCTGCAAATTTGCTAAGCATCCCCTCTATGTAGAAATCCAATCCCTTCTTCTTCAGTTGGCCGCATCCAGCATTGCACTAGGCAGGTGGCAACATACTCGAAATTTATTGGATCATTACCAAAGTCACATTTTTGCTACCTGCACATGGTGGCACTCATTTTGATGGTGCATGCCTAGGCAACGCAACATCTTCTGCCATGCATAAACCACAGTTCCCAGTGAGGCAGCATAAGAACATATGTGCACAGTTTATTACTTATTTAGATATTGATTTATTATTTATTTATTTAGTTTGACTTTTAGCCCTCCCTCCCCTGTACAACAGGCTCAGGGTGGGTTCCAACATTCTAGAAAATACAAATATTTAAAATAGAACATAATTAATAAAAACAGTTACAATAGAGTATTAATACATACACTATAACTGTTTTATGTTTGTATTTATGTCCTCACAGTGTTTGTATTTATGTCCTCCTTTTGTCCTCAATGAGTGCTGACCCAAAGCAGTATACAACTTCATTGTCCTTCTCCATTTTATCCTCCCAACAACTCCGTGAGGCAGGTCAGGTTGCGAGTGTGTGATTGTCCGAAGACCAGCCCAGTGATCTTCCATAGCAGCGTGGGGATTCAAACCTGGGTCTCCCAGATCCTAATCTGGTAGTCTAGAGACAGAGAGCCAGTTTGGTGTAGTGGTTAGGAGCGCAGACTCTAATCTGGGAGATCCAGCCTTGATTCCCCACGCCTCCATGTGCAGCTGCTGGGTGACCTTGGGCAAGCCACAGTTCTCTCAGAGCTGTTCTCTCAGAGCTCTCTCAGCCGACCTACCTCACAGGGTGACTGTTGTGGAGAGAGGAAGGGAAGGAAATTGTAAACCGCTCTGAGACTCCGAATGAAGGGCAAGGTATAAATCCAACCTCTTCTTCTCTTCTTCTTCTAACCATTACACCCAGTAAAAGTGAGCATTATTAGAATTGCTTGTGGGTGCTGCATACAGCGGGCAACCAAATCATGGGCTGAGCGCATTGCTGTGTCCGTGTTATGAAAAGTTAATTGGGGTGTGTGTGTTATATTTGGAGAGGCTGACCTTGAAAGGCATGGGAGCTGAGATCCTCACTGCTGCCTTAACTTTTGTCATCCTTTCCCAGCCTTTAGGATTACGTGACACAGGACACTGGAAGCGTGAGCTCAGGGAAGTCTGTGGAACTGCTTCTCTGTAAAGGAAGTGGCATTTGCCTGATAGCTTTAAAAGGAGATGGAAACGATGACTCTAAAACATGATGTTGGGAACAGTTTCGTGTGTGTGTGTGTGTGCATGTTCCTCCCAAGGGAATGTGCTGGGTGGGCCTTTGTTTTATTTCTAGCCCTGATTTCCAGGATCCCATGGAAACATTCTGTGCTGGGTCCAGAGCTATTGAGTAGAAGGGAGGGAGATCAATGCAGAAAAATTCCATGTTGACAACATTTAAATACATGTTTCTTTGGAGGTTCCCCCTCCCTGCAAGAGACTTAAAAAGACAGGCATAATCATAACTAGAGTCCCCTCTCCCTTTGGATTATTTAACTGAGATGGTACACTGTCCTAAAGAGCCTGCTGTTTTAGATTTCCTGTTGTCTACCTTAATTTGTGCCCAGTTCCAAGTTTAAACATGATATCCATCGACTGGGAGGTGGAGTATCTAGCAGTTTAATCCTTAGCAGGCCTATTCAGAATCCAGCTCAAATCTATTTGGTTTTACTCACAGGAAAGTGTCCTTAGGGATGGCTCTGAAGGTTTGTGAGAGGTCTACTGTGGCATGGGACAGAGGGGATGGGCCAGTTCCCATATGCCCTCCTCCAGTGTTCCACTGCCTGGGTTCCTGTTCATTCATAAAACCTTTTCTTTTTAGGCACTGACTTTGAATGGAAAACTAGATCTGCCAATGGATCTCTTCTCCCCTCCAGTGTAAATAACATCAGAAAGGGAGGAAGCTTAATTTTAATTTTATTTCAATTAACAAACTTATAGACATAAAACATAAACTACAATTGTACAACCATCATCTGAATCATACAGCTACAATCATCCACAACTACAAGGGTCTACAATAATCTAAGACCAGAGGTCATTTAATAAGTAGATTTTTGGTTTTGTTACTGATACTGCAACATCATTCACATAGCTTTTAATCTTATATTTTTCTTTTCTTAGTCTCACAGGAATGATAGATAGGCAAGCTTCTAATGTCTCCCCCTGTTAAAGAGCCATTTATAAAAATTATAGCTTGCTGGTCTGTATAAATACTTTACATTCAATTTAAAAATTGGTTCCACGGTTCATAACCAAGACACATTATCAAAAGTGTTCTTTGCATCCACAAATATAAATATAAATGCCATTCTTTCTCATTTTCTCCTTGAATATTCACTTGCATTCAACAGATATCAGATGTTATTTTCATATATCTCTTTGGAACAAATCCAGCTTGCTCTTTATGAATTAGGTCTGTCTAGGATACATTTTTTAAATCTCTCAGCCATTATTGTTGTAAAAGTTTTATAGTCCACATTTAGTGATGGGATTGTTCTATATGATTGTGGTAATAATGGATCATTCCCATCCTTGTATATTAAAGTTATATTTGCTTCTTGCAAACTAGGTCGTATGTGCTTTCTCTCTTGTATTTCATTCCATACATAAAACATAAACACCATCATCTGAATCACACAAAACATACAAAACAAAGAAAGAAACCCATAAGACATAAACTACAATCATTTAAATCATATAGGCCTATTTCACATTACCATTCTAAACCGGATGTTATTCGTTGTTGTCCCGATTTTGAGTAAAGCCATACAGGGATTGGGGGGGGGATTACTCCGAATTTCCATCCGCTAATGAGCTGTCTCTGAAGCGCTATGGTAATTTCAAACAGTGCCACTTTTTTCCTGCCCTTTTTCATTGCACGATCTTTCTCGGACTTTTTTCTTTTTTTAATGTTTTATTGTGAGCGCCATAGCACTACATTGCAATAGCATTCAGCACTATAGTGGCACCATTGAGATGCATTGACTCTGTTGACTCCATTGACTCATTGCATCTCAATGGTATCACTATAGCACTGAAATGCTATAGTGGTTTAGTGCTATAGTGCTCACATTAGAACAGGGGATTGAAACATGTAGCCCTTAGGCTGGATCAGGCCCTCGGAGGGCTCCTATCCAGCCCACAAGAAACTGGCTGTCTCCTGCTTCTTCTTCTAGTTCTGCTGCGGCAGCGGCGTTGCATCTTACTTTACCAGACTCAGTCGCACAGGAACAATAGATAGGTAAGCTTCTGTTCCCTGCACTGGCTGAGGCTCCTCCCCCTCCAAGGGGGGGTGAAGGAATGAGCCAGAGCTTGCTTCCTGGCCAGGCTACCTCAATCACACAGGAGACAAAGGCAAGCCTTTCTTCCCCTCCATTGGCTGTGGCTCCTCCCCTTCCTCCTGTCTTGCTTTGCTCAGCTGCCTCAATTGCACATGAGAAATACAAAGCACCTTTAAGATCAACAAAGTTTTATTCAAGGTATGAGCTTTTGTGTGCCTTGCTACAGTATGTGTTTTGCTGGCTCGTTAGGCTCTCCTGGGTGTAACTGGGTCCCTCCCCTTTTCACTGTATTCATGCCCTCATGATCCAGTCTGTCTCAGTAGGAAAGCAACATGTGAACTATTTGGAGGAGGAGGAGGAGATTGGATTTATACCCTGCCCTCCACTACCCAAAAGTGTCTCAGGGCGGCTTACAAACTCCTTTCCCCTCCCCTCCCCACAACAGACACCCTGTGAGCAATGCTCCCTCTAAGCTGTGGAGTCCTGTGAGCAAAAAATCTTCGTTGTGAGCTACTGACATTAAAGTTGTGAGCGAGTGATTTGGCTACTGCATAAATTAGTTTGCTCTGGAGCCATCCTTCCTGAGCTAAGGCAAAAATGTGTGAGCTGGAGGCTAAAAAACTGTGAGCTAGTTCACACTAACTCAGCTTAGAGGGAACACTGCCTGTGAGGTAGGTGGGGCTGAGAG
>NW_015161948.1:1150207-1170920 GCF_001447785.1 Gekko japonicus | reverse complement strand
CAAGTGGAGGAGTGGGGAATCAAACCCGGTTCTCCCAAATTAGAGTCCCTGCACTTAACCACTACACCAAACTGGCTCTCTTTGATGAGGAATAACAACAAGCCAGTGAGGTGAATTAGGCTGAGAGTGTGTGTCCAGACCAAGTTCACCCAGCACAAATAAGTAGATTTTTGGTTTTGTTACTGATACTGCAACATCATTCACATAGCTTTTAATCTTATATTTTTCTTCTCTTAGTCTCACAGGAATGATAGGCAAGCTTCTGATGTCTCCCCCTGTTAAAGAGCCATTTATAAAAATTATAGCTTGCTGGTCTGTATAAATACTTTACATTCAATTTAAAAATTGGTTCCACGGTTCATAACCAAGACACATTATCAAAAGTGTTCTTTGCATCCACAAATATAAATATAAATGCCATTCTTTCTCATTTTCTCCTTGAATATTCACTTGCATTCAACAGATATCAGATGTTATTTTCATATATCTCTTTGGAACAAATCCAGCTTGCTCTTTATGAATTAGGTCTGTCTAGGATACATTTTTTAAATCTCTCAGCCATTATTGTTGTAAAAGTTTTATAGTCCACATTTAGTGATGGGATTGTTCTATATGATTGTGGTAATAATGGATCATTCCCATCCTTGTATATTAAAGTTATATTTGCTTCTTGCAAACTAGGTCGTATGTGCTTTCTCTCTTGTATTTCATTCATTGCTTTTTGCAGAGGTATTGCTACTATATCTTCAAAGCATTTATGATATGTTGCTGTCAATCCATCTGGACCGGGCACTTCATCTTTTTTTTAAAAAAATTATAGTGTGATTGAGTTCTTGTATTGTTATCACCTGATTCAGAATACTTCTATTCTTGAATGTGAATTGTTTTAATTAGTATCTCAGATAAATATTTCTCCATTCCTTCCTCATTGATTCATTCTTTATAAAGATTTGAGAAGAATTTTTAATTCATTCATGAATTTCTTGTTCTGCATAAACTACTTGATTTCCTTTCCCGATCCCGGGTATCCTTCTATTTTCTTTTTCTTTTCTTAAACAATGCACTAAATATCTTCCAGGTTTGTTTGCACATTCGAAGTGTCTTTGTTTTAAATATTTCAGTTTTTTTCCTGCATTTCTTCTACTTCTAATAAATCCAATTGATTTTTTGTTTCATTTCCGTCAATTTTTTCTTATTGCCAGTAGTCTTATGTTCTTGTTCTAATATCTTCAATTTATTTGTTATTTTCTTTATAGACTCTTGCTTCTCTTTTTTACTTTCTTGCAGCTATTGCCAATAAAGTTCCTCTGATGTAAGCTTTGCTGGCCTCCCATATTGTTGTCACAATGATGTCAGTTGTGTTGTTCCTATTAAATTATTCCAGCGAATCTTCCTTACATTTGTGTATTACTTCATCTTGCAGTAGTAGTGCATCATTTAATCTCCATTCCAGCGAAATTATTCCAGCGAATCTTCCTTACATTTGTGTATTACTTCATCTTGCAGTAGTAGTGCATCATTTAATCTCCATTCTTCTTGCTCTTTCACCTCCATTCTTCCAGATTAACTCTGTCAGATTATGATCCACTAAGATCTTTGGCAGAATCTCTGCTTTCCCAACTTCTGTAATTAAGGTTTTTGATATCTGACACATATATCTATTCTTGAACATGATTGGTGTCTATCAAAGAAGTACATATAATCTCTTTCATCTAAATGCAATAATCACCAGATATCTTCCAGTTCTAAAATATCTAAATATGTTTTTGGAAGCTTAATTTGAATTGGGCTAGTGTGCTGGATTGTACCTTAACCAGGAGCAGGCTAGGACAGCCCTGGAACAAGTTGAGCAAAGTATCCTCAGCACCTGGTGAGGGGGGGAGGCATTTGATTCAGCTGCTCCTGGCTGCCAGTGATCCTCCAGGGCAGTGCTCCAACATGGATTTTCCCAGTTAGTTGAAGGACTAGTCCATCCTTGAGTTTAACCTTTCCCCTACATCATTTTTCCTGAATTCATTAGCAATGTTCCCTCTAAGCTGTGAAGTCTCGTGAGCAAAAATTCTGCTTTGTGAGCTGCTGGCATTAGAGTTGTGAGCGAGCGATTTGGCTGCTGCATAAATTAGTTTGCTCTGGAGCCATCCTTCCTGAGCTAGGACAAAAATGTGTGAGCCGGAGGCTTAAAAACTGTGAGCTAGCTCACACTAACTCAGCTTAGAGGGAACACTGTTCATTAGTGCTTCAGGGCTTTTGTTTGCCCTGTGGAGAAGCATTCAAGTGCTTCTACATTCTAGGCACACAATCCTTCCCTCCCTGGGCACATAGACATGAGCTCTGGAAAATGGCATAGGGAGAGAAAGGTTACTCCTGCTGTTTGGGCACAGAGGGGACCTCAGGGAATGCCCAGGTAAACCCCAACCAATCCAGGCCTCACCGAGGCAACCCCATGACCCCCAGAACTCACCTGCCCTGGGCCCAAGATAAGGCCAGAGCATGGGGGAACTGGAGGGTTTGACCTGGTGGGTGGCTGCAGCCCCAGCAATCCTGGTTGGGTACAGAGGCAGACCCCTGGCAGGGCCTGGTATAAACCAGGTACCTCTGGAGCTGGGGTGAGGACAGAGCCTGCAACCCAGAAGCAGGCACCAGGTGGTGCGGCAGCGTGCATACTGCCTGAGGCCCAAGAGGATGCAGCGAGCCCACACTATAGTAAGAGCATGGTTCCTGACAGCATCATTGGGAACAGCAGAGTGTGCAGAGAAGAGTTAAATGGAGCAGGAGGGAAACAAGGGGACGGGGAGCCAGGAAAAAAGAGAAGGAAGGTGGGGTAAAGAGGATCTGGGAAGGATAAAAGGCAGGAAGGTGACGGAGGTTGAGAAGGAGGAGGAGACACTGAGGTGCCTACCCATGATGAAAAGGACCCAACAACAGCACTACATCAAGTGTTAGAGGCTAGCCAACCTGTGACAGATGCTGGTCTTGGAGGGGCTGGGTGGGGCAGGTCCCCCAGGGCTTCCCAGCCGTGGGGCTTGCTTCCCATTAACCAAGTTGAGTGCAGAAGATGACATAAAGGCATTTTTAGAAACATTTGAGCGTTCTGCTGAAGTGGCTGAGTGGTCGAGGGCTCAATGGGCTTTTATTTTAGGTCCCTATCTTATGGGGGAGGCCCAGGCTGCTCTGAAAGCGTTGGAGAAAGCAGATGCCGCTGACTATGAGAAGCTGAAGACAGCTATCTTGGACAGATATGAGGTGACCCCAGAGACACATCGGCAAAAGTTCCTTGCTATGATCTTCCATCCTATAGGAAGACCTAGGGCCTTGATTACAGCTCTCAAGGATGTGGCCACTCAGTGGTTGAAGCCTACAATGGCCAATGGGTGTTGTATCATGGAACAGGTAGTGATGGAACAGCTGCTACAGATTCTACCATGAAGAATTTGGCACTGGTTGGCCTGCTGGAAGCCCCAGGGGCTGAAAGAGGACACAGAACTCTGGGAGAATTTCCTGGCTGCTGAGAGACATGATTCCCCTTATAAAGGAACCCACATCAGGGGAACTGTGAGCCCGAACCCCAGGGGACCACCACGTGGACCATCCACCAAGGCTTCTGAGAACATTCGGGCCAAGGGTGCCTGGGTGTCCCTGCCCAGAACCAGACAGGGGCCACCTATTCCCCAGTGGCGGGCCCCAGTGCCTGGACCCCGGGGGCGAGGGACGCCAAGACCACCCTCATCTGCCTAGGCAACGCAACATCTTCTGCCATGCATAAGCCACAGTTCCCAGTGAGGCAGCATAAGAACATATGTGCACAGTTTATTACTTATTTAGATATGGAGAAAGCAGATGCCACTGACTATGAGAAGCTGAATATAGCTATCTTGGACAGATATGAGGTGACCCCAGAGACACATCGGCAAAAGTTCCTTGCTATGATCTTCCATCCTATAGGAAGACCTAGGGCCTTGATTACAGCTCTCAAGGATGCGGCCACTCAGTGGTTGAAACCTACAATGGACAATGGGTGTCGTATCATGGAACAGGTGGTGATGGAACTGCTGCTACAGATTCTACCATGAAGAATTTGGCACTGGGTGGCCTGCTGGAAGCCCCAGGGGCTGAAAGAGGACACAGAACTCTGGGAGAATTTCCTGGCTGCTGAGAGACATGATTCCCCTTATAAAGGAACCCACATCAGGGGAACTGTGAGCCCGAACCCCAGGGGACCACCAGGAGGAGCATCCACCAAGGCTTCTGAGAACATTCGGGCCAAGGATGCCCGGGTGTCCCTGCCCAGAACCAGACTGGGGCCCCCTATTCCCAAGTGGCGGGCCCCAGTGCCTGGACCCCGGAGGCGAGGGACGCCAAGACCACCCTCATCTGCTGATCCAAAGCCAGTACGATCTCCACCCCAAGCTGGGTGGCAAGGACCCTGCTTTACTTGTGGTCAGTGGGGACATTTCAAAAGAGATTGCCCCCTTATGGAGTACAATGCAGGGTGGGATCCCTTGAGGATTATGTTCTGAACTTCAGAATCCCATGTATGAGATCCATGCACAGATCTCCTGAAGTTACATCTGATTTGGTTATTGGTGGGACCTACTCACTGGAAAAAATACCACTGGTCTCAATGGCTGCTGCTGGGTTCACAGTGCTTGATGCTTACTTGCTACTTGCAGGACTCTGTAAGAGTTCTTAGAGAAATGGCTCACCTGGTCCCACAAAAAGTAAATGCAGAAAAATGGCTTCAACAATGTGTTTGTGTGTGTGTTCCGTTTTCTTTTTTTGGTAATATAAAGGAAATTTCTCCTCTGCTGAATCCTCTGTTGGGCCCCTGCCTTAATTCCGCTGAACTTTTGTTAATGTGGCTTATTACATTTTTAACTCACCCTTCCTCTCCTGCACTTCTGGGCAGCATAATTAGTTTTCCTCTTCCCCTCACATAATTAGTTTCCCTCTCCTGACAATAACCGTGGGAGTTGGATTCGAATCCAGTAGCAGCTTAAAGACCAACAAGATTCCCAGGGTATAAACTTGCAATAGTCAAAGCTCCCTTCATCTGATATCTGATGAAGGGAGTTTTGACTCTCGGAAGCTTTATCCTGGAAATGTTGTTGATCTCAAAGGTGCTCCTCTACTGCAGACCGACATGGCTACCCATCTAACTTTATCTTCATGTGACTTAGGTTAACCTTAGAGAGATTCACTGGCTCTGGGTCAGCCAGCGAGATTCATAGTGAGTGAGAATTTGAACCTGGGACTGTTCAGTCCTTGTCTGACACTCTCTAACCATTGTACTATACAGCTTCCCTTGAACCATCCTTGCAACTACTGGTATACATTTCACCTGTCACATAGTGTTGGATCTCTTGTCAACCAACTTAGTCCTGCTTTTCCTCCACTGCCAAAGTATTTAACTTCAGGTGTTGCCGTTCATCTTTTGTTGCTTCTTACCTCTGTTTACTTTGAAATTGGCTGTAATGAGAGCCAGTTTGGTGTAGTGGTTAGGAGTGTGGACTCTAATCTAGGAGAACCGGGTTTGACTCCCCACTTCTCCACATGGAGCTCCCACAGTTCTCTCAGAGCTGTTCTCTCATGAGCAGTTCTTGAAAGAGCTCTCTCAGCCCCACCTTCCTCACAGGGTGTCTGTTGGGGGGAGGGGGAGGGAAAGGAGATTGTAAGCCACTCTGAGACTCCTTCAAGTAGTGAAAGGTGGGGTATAAATCCAATCTCTCCTCCTCCTCCAAAATTATGCTAATGAGTCACTCATTCAGAGCTCTATATTCCATCCAGAGAGGTAGCCATATTAGTCTGTAGCAGCAAAATAAAACAGGAGTGCAGGGGCATCTTGAAGGCTAACAAAGCTTATTCAGACATCAGCTTTTGGGGGGTTACTTCATCAGGTGCAATGAAGTGTTTTCAGCCATTAGGCAGATGTTTGCAGGGCTGAGTGTAAATACAGCAGGAAGCTGTGTGTTTGGGGGTGGTGGCGGCGGCGAAGGAGATGTTAAAAAGATATCAGTTTAGAATAATATCCAATACGTTATGGGTGCACTTTACTTTGAGGCATGCTGTATTTGTAGATTTTTGCCAGTCTGATCTGTGGCAAGGATTCAGAAGTAGGGGGAAAAAAATCTTCCTGGGGGTTAAATCAAGCACATAACTTCAACCATCTGTAAAAGGGTGGGGTGGAGCTGAAATTCTCCCAAGCTGCTGAGGACTTTCTGTGACGTTCAGAGCAAGCACATGAGCAGAAGGGGGCTAAGCTACCCAAAAGCATTTTGTGTCCCATTCCGCTCTGCAGTTAAATTACCCCACGGAAGAAAGCTTTACTTCGAAACACAGGAGCCCTTTCCCTTGTGGCACTGCGAGAGTTAAAAGCCAGCCCGCCTGCCTGCTTCCACATTGCACGACACAGAAGTCAAATTTTTCATGAGTTTGACTCTCTTGAGTCTTAAAGTTCCTCTTGCCCTGGGGTCGTGAGAAATGCAGCAAGGGACTTTCTCAACCAAGCGTTGTGCTGAAGGCCAACTCATATCTGTTAATTTTATAAATAGTCCTCCCCGCTCACAAACAGACAAACTCTCCTCCCCGCCCAGTCAAGAACGAGAAACTCCTATTCTTGCTGGCAAAGCTCATAATGGACTTATCAGCTACGGACAAACAAACAAAGAGAAGTACCCTTTCCCCCCAAGTGCTGGGTGGCTTTCCCCTGTGGCTTTCCCTAAGTGCTGGTTGGCTTCCCACTATGTGCTCATTCTGTAGTGAACCTTGCGATCGATACCAGCCAAGGTCCATCACACTAATACCAGTGCCGGGAGCAGAGTGCTTGTCCCTCAGTTTAATTTCTGTCTCGGTTTCACATGGCGTAATCATCTCGATCTCATAGAGAGAGGTCATCAAATGAAATCCGCCTTCATCCTTTAATTCCCAAATGTTTAATAGCTTATAGGGTGGAAATCTGATTGGAGAGCTACGGTCAGGAATTATGGTTGAACCGCTGCATGCTCACTGTCTTGTTTCTGTGATATCGGAGTCTGATGACTTCGGCTCAGTCGCACTTTTAAAAAATATTAAATTACGTTATTAAAAAAGGGGGGAAACTTTGCGATACATTTGTAGAAACCCAAAAATCAAAATGCTCGTGCCAATTAAAGTCCAGAATAGCATCTGTTACCAGATACTGGTTATTTAGCCTCTTCTTTCCTTATAATCTTATCTCCAAGTTTCTTCCACACATAAAAATTACCCAGTATTAATTCTGCTGAAACTGATATTAAGCAAGATTCAGGTGGGGTAACAGTGTTGATCTGAAGCAGCAGAACAAAGTTATAAGCTTGTACCTTGAATAAAACTTTGCTGGTCTTAAAGGTGCCACTGGACTCAAACTTTGTTCTTAAGCAAGACAGGGTGATTGATTTAGTGTAGTGCCCACTAGAGGCTTTTGCTGTCCAGTACGGTTGGTATACTCACTTTGAATTTCTGCCGCAGCTGCCAGGTAATATTTCTGCATCCCTGCCTGCAGTGACTCCTCACACCACTGATAGGGTGCCATGTATTGAGGTTAACTGGTATGGTTAGTCCAGTCACCATTAGTTAGCACAGTCACTCTCTTTCTCCTTCCTGCCACCCCTTTTCTTACTCTCTCCCCCCTCCATGCCTGTCGCTTCCTTTCTGCCTAGGCTTGCCAAGTCCTCCCGGGTTACCCGTCGGCAGATTGGGCCCCGGGGAGAACCCCACCCCCAAAGCACATGACATGGTTTCCCCTCAATGATTGTGCCCCCAAGGTGCCCCATGTGATTGCGTCACTTCCGGGTGACGTAACTGGACCGAGAATGGACTCCCCTGCTCTGCAACAGGTAAGGACTTGGCAACCCTATTTCTGCCCTCTCCCCACAACTCTTTCTGCCCGTCACTCTCTCGGTCTCTGATCTACTTACTCCCCCCCCACAGCAGCAGTGGCAGCAGCCACTCCAGGAATCACAACGAATTGCCCAGATACAGAGATCAGTTCCTGTTAGGGTTGCCAGCTCCATGTTGGGAAATTCCTGGAGATTTGTGGGTGGAGCCTTGAGAGGATGAGGTTTGAGCTTGGAAGTGACCTCAGCAGGGTATAATACCATAAACTCCACCTTTCAAAGCAGCCATTTTCTCCGGGGGGGACTGATCTCTGTCATCTGGAGATCAGTTGTAATTCCAGGAGATCTCCAGCCCTCTCCTGGAGGTTGGCAACATTAATTTCCTTGGAGGAAATGACTGCTTTGGAGGGTGGAGTCTATGGCATTATATCTGTCTGAAGTCCCTCCCCACCTTACTCCCCACCATTCCTGGGCTCCACTCCTCAATTATCCAGGAATTTTGCAACCTGGAATTGGCATCCCTATCCACTTCCCACCCAACAGCCAACCTACCTTTATCTGCTCCCCTGTCTTCAGCTTTCCGTCTCCTTTCCCTTTGCAGCTTCTGTTGAGGAAAACAATGGTCTTTCTCCACAGTGGGGACTAAAGCAGTTTACATTATTCTCTCCTCCTTTTTATCCACACAACAACCCTATGAGGAAGGTTAGGCTGCAAGTATGTGGCTGGTCCAAAATCACCCAGTGAGCTTCCACAGTAAGATGGGGATCTAAACCTGGGTCTCGCTCTGCTGCTTTGACCATTATACTATACTGACTTCCATAGGGTGGCTACTGTTGAACAGTAGCAAACAGCCAGGCCTAGTAGAATCATGCAAGTCAGGTGGTATCAAGTCACCCAGAGGCTACTGCTAGACCTAGGGTTGCCAGCCTCTAGGTGGGACCTGGAGATCCCCCAGAATTACAATTGAACTCCAGACAACAGAGATCTGTCCCCTTGGAAAAAATGTGTGGACTTTGTGGCATTATATACAGCTGAGGCCTCTACCCTCCCTGAACTCTGCACTCCTCAGACTTCACCACGGAATCTCCAGGAATTTCCAAGCCTGGAGCAGGCAATCGTAGTCCCAGGCCCAGCACCAAACTGCCTGCTATTTAGCCATTCATACTGCAGGAGGAATCCTTTCCAATCCCAGATCCAGTCCTGCTTTTTGCTCCCCCCCCCCCACATTTTTATCAGCCAGTCTATCTCTCACTGTTGATGTGGCAGGATCTGGAACAGATCCCTGCAGTGGCCATTTCAAAAGTTATTGGGGGGGGGGATTCAATCCTCCCCTAGGTTTTTAAAAAAACTTTTTGAATTTTTCTGTAGGACCACGGAGTCCCCTGAGTCTGTAGAAAAATCTGTTGGAGGAGGGTATGCCCCCTATCTGCAGAAATAAGTATCTGCACACAGAGGGAACTGAGTGAGTCTCAAGAAGTAGGAGCAAGGTGTGTGTCGATGTAAATAAAGACAAATGCAGACATAATTTTTGAAATAAATATATTTTACAGTAATTTGTGGGATAGGAGAGGGGAGGGAGCAGAAGCTTGGGTTAGGTATGGACCCAATTTTGAAATGATGTAAAGGTGACCAACCTCCAGGCAGGCCCTGGAGTTCTCTTGGAATTACAACTTATCTCCTGACTACAGAGACCAGTTCCCCTGGAGAAAGTGGTTGTTTTGGGAGGGCAGAGTCTATGGCACTGTGTCTCTGCTGTGCACCGTCCTTTCCCCAAGCTCCACCCTTGCCAGGAAACACCCCCAAATCTCCAGGAATTTCTCAAATGGAAGTTAGCAACCCCATTTGAATGCATGAAAGGCTAGGTGGAGTTGCAAGGGAGCCAAACAAATTTCCCTTTCCCCAGGGTTCCCAAATCCTATCTGTGTCCCAGCTGGACTGGGATTGGAGCGGGCTGCACTGGATGAAATTTCATTCAGTTTACACCACTGCAGAAAGCTTGATGAACTGAGATCCTATCCTGTGACCAAAACAAGGAGATCTGTTGCCAGTGGGAAGTCCCAGGCAGCTGCCTTTGGACTCTTTCTACTGTGGCAACATTTATGGATCCATTTTGCTGATAGACGACATGTGAACACGTGAAGATGTCTTACAGTGAAAACAAGACCATCAGTCCATCAAGGTCAGTACTATCTGCTCAGGCTCTCTGGGGGCTCAGGCAGAGGTCTTTTGCACCACCTGTTACCTGATCCTTTCAACTGGTGATGCCGGGGATTGAACCTGGGACCTTCTGCATGCCAAGCAGATCCTCTGCCATGGAACTACCACTTCTGCCCTGCCATTGGCAACACCATTGTCTCTAATTTGGAAGAATCCATGTGCAGTTTCTGCTTGGCAACCGCTGTTTTTTTTGGTCTGGGGTGTGAAAAGGGACTTCACACCTGGCCCACAACCCCACTGTTTAAATACACGGGAACAAGGCAGGATTTGCTTGGGCCATGCAAGGTCTTGGGAGGGCAGAGGGCAGGAGAGATCTTTTAAACAGGGGACAGGGGAGACGTGTTTTGTTTGGGTACATTGGTTCTTACATCCCTCTGTGGCTGATAGACTACACTGATCAGGCCCCCAGAGGGCTTCTATCAGGCCCGCAGTTGAACTGGCTGTCTTCTGCTTCTTTTTCCAGTTCTGCTGCTGCTGCATCGTTGTAGATTTGCAGCTTACAGATACATGCCTGAACAGCATACTCAAGATTGCAACAGCACAGACATTTTGATGTGATAATTCAGAGCAAGAGGTGTCAGTTATCAGACACTGTTAAATAAACAAAATATTGCAAGAGTGCTAATGTTTTAAGCATGTTTTTATTTTAAGTAAAAAAAACACCTTTGTGTTTGTGTCCTTTATAAAGTTTATATCTCCGCTACCTGGCATTACATTTTATGACACATGTGCCCCGGCCCAACAAGGGTTCATTTATGTCAGATCCGGCCCTCATAATAAATGAGTTCGACACCCATACTGATAGAGAGTGTTTTATTTTATTTACTTCATTTATACCCTGCCTTTCTCCCCAGGAGGGGCCCGAAATGGCTTACGTGAGTGGACTTTCTGCCCAAGGAAATGTTCCAAAATCCAGGCCCTCCATGGAGCATGTGCTGCAACCGAAGTTGAAATCCTAAAGTTGTCAGCAAAAAAAGGACAACAGATTTTAAGGGAGGAGGAAAGGGGCCATGGCTCAGTGGTGGAGCACATGCTTTGCATACAGGAAGTCCCACATTCAGTCCCCTACAATGCTCCCACTAAGCTGTGGAGTTTTGTGAGCAAAAATTCTACTTTGTGAGCTACTAGTTGTGAGTGAGCAATTTGGCTACTGCATAAGTTAGTTTGCTCTGGAGCCCTTCTTCCTGAGCTAAGACAAAAATGTGTGAGCCGGAGGCTAAAAAACTGTGAGCTAGCTCACACTAACTCTGCTTAGAGGGAACACTGGTCCCCACCATCTATATTTGAGGGATCTCCTGTAGTAAGAACTGGGAAAGAGCTCTATCTGCTTCACCCGGAATCAGTGGGCCAACAGGCTGACTTGGTGTAGAGCAGCGGCATGTATGTTTATTGTTGTAGTGAGGGTAGGGCTGGTATCATGAGCCCTGGTTAAGATTCAAGATTGCTGAGTCAGGTTTGGGAGGCAATCATTAACCGCAGTTTTCTGACTCCAACATCATCATAAACCATGGTTATACCTAAGCAGGAAATGAAGGAGGAAGCGATCCACATGGTGGGAGAAGGTAGCAGAGAGGCTATGAGTTGGTGGTTCATCTACGATTCTCCAAACCATTGGGTAGGGCTGAGGTCAGACCAGCATAAGAACTTAAGAGAAGCCATGTTGGATCAGGTCAGTGGCCCATCTGGTCCAACACTCTGTGTCACACAGTGGCCAAACCCCAGGGGCCATCAGGAGGTCTACCAAAAGTAAAGTGTCCTGGCCCTTTGTCCTTCTGTCAGGTTGTTCTGGTGGAAACTCCTTTGCCCCTGAGACTTTTGAGGATGCTTGAGAACTTTCTGCACTGGAAAGGTGTCTATGATGGGAGCACAAATCTTTATTTAATTACATTATTTATAGTCTGCCTTTCTCACTGTGAATCAATGTGGATTACACAGTGTAGGTTAAATACAATCAACAGGATGGGGAATCCAATAGACAGTGCAGTAGGATTTGTATTGTAGAAATCTGGAACCAACCAGAAATCTGAAACTAAAACAACCCCAGTAACAAAGGTAGATCCAGGTGCCTGCACACGAAAGCTCATACCTTGAATAAAACTGTGTTGGTCTTAAAGGTGCCACTGGACTCAAAGTTTGTTCTCCTGGTAACAAAGGATAAACATTTAAACATGACATTAAATAATGCAAAAATTCCATAGTAGGAGCGTACTTACAGTAACAGACAGATCATAGTCGTATGGTCCCCAGTTCCTATCGGTTTAACAATACACCTTTCTGAACTGTTTCATTACAATACAACCCTGTTACTTGTGCAAAAAAGCCTCCTGAACAACTCAGTTTTGCATAGTTTGTGGGAAGCAAGGAGAGAGGGTGCTTTTCTGACCTCATCAGGCAGGCCACTCCATAAGGTGGGGACCGCAACAAAGAATGCACACATATGGGCATTGCTTGATTTCCCCCTTGACAGCGTGGCCCCTGCCGAAGGCCCTGCTCAGGTGAGCAAATCTGTTGTGGTGGAGCATAAGGAAAGTACAGAGGTGGGAGGGCCAGGTGAGAATTATTTGGATCATAGAGTAATAAGAGATTCTGCTCTAAGATCAAACTGAAGAAGACTCCTTGTAAATCGTTGTCAGAAACTGCTGCTGTTTGGTTTGTTTTCCAGCATGTCCAAGGTTGGGGTTGTGTAAGGCTTCTTACAACCAGTTCGTGCATACCTCATAGGGTGTCTGTAGTAGGAAAGGAAAGGGATTGTAAGCCATTCTGAGACTCCTCAGGTAGTGAAGGGCAGGGTATAAATCCAGTCTCTTCTGTTCTACACACACACACACACACACACACACACACACACACGAGTTATCATTTGAATGCTTGGGATCCATGCAGGCACACGGACCTAAGAGTCAGCCATCCAGACTAGATGTTTCTGCAGGCATAAAGATTTCTGCCCATGGAACACAGTCTTCCCAGCTCCCTCCTGTGACAGCCTAAAGTGCCCTGATATCCTAGTCTTGGAGGGAGGGGGACCCCCAAGGACTGGATTTCAGGGAACATTTCAGGCTGCTGTGAGAGGAGAGAGGAAGGGAAATCATGCTCTTAGGGTGAAAGTCCTTGAATCCTTGGAAACATTACTTTGGATGCATCCCGTTGGGTGGCAAATCTGGGTTTGCTCTTATGTTGAACTCGAAAGATCCCTAAGGAGGGTTTTGTTTCTAGGTCAGAAGTCAAGACTGTCCATGGAAGGTTTTCCAAACAAATATAATTCTTCTCGTATACCTCCTTGGTGTGAAACCTTAAGCAGAAAAGGGTCCGAGAAAGTCCTGGAAACAGTGTGGGTGGTAGAATTAGCGAGAGAAGCAATGACTTATCTTGAGCAGCTTAGATGGCCCTGGTCAAGTAAATTCAGTCTCGGGGCTTAGTGGGCTGTTTCACAAGGCTCTCTTGTCATTTTCCTTCCCAAGGATCAAGTGTCCATCTGGGCATCACCTGTCACTCAAAAAGACACAGCCAGGTCAGGGTGGTTAACTGAGGGTAATGCTAGGCTAATAATGTGTTCTTACTGGGTCCGGCAAGGTGCAGTGGTAGGGCAGCAATCGCCTTCTGGCAAGCGATAAGGACATAAGAATATAAGAGAAACCATGTTGGATCAGGCCAGTGGCCCATCCAGTCCAACAATCTGTGTCACAAAGTGGCCAAAACCCAGGTGCCATCAGGAGATCCACCAGTGAGGCCAGACTCCAGAAGCCCTCCCGGTGTTGCCCCCCAAGCACCAAGAATACAGAGCATCGCTTGCCCCAGACATAGTGTTCCATCTATACCTTATGGCTAACAGCCACTGATGGACCTCTGCTCCATACATTTATCTAGTGATGTGTTGATAACACGGACATCATCAAAATATCCTCTGAAAGGAGGACAGAAACTGGACATTCCTGTTTGGGGTGTTTTGTGGCTGTGTTCCTGACATGCTGTTGTTGTGAAGGCTGGAGTGAGTGACAGAGTGGATGGGTGCTTCCCCCCCCCCTTAATTTGGAGATTCTTTAATCTTGCTTTAAACCCCTGGAGACCGAAACCACACAATACAGCACTTCTGGGGGGTAGATATGACCTGCTCAGCTGCTGCTGCTTCCCGACCAATTAATCTCACGTACCTGCTTTCCTTTCTGATTTGTGAGCCACGTTGGATGTCAGTGGCAGGCAATTAATTCTAATCCTGAAGCTGAATAAAAGTTTAATAGTAATAATATAATAATGAGACACACAAGTCTAGTTTTTTTAAAAAATCCACTGCATGTTCTCTCTTTTTGGTGACAGATGGGGCACAGCGGATCAGATCCCACTGTATCTGAGCCAGGTGCTTAAAGCCCACACATCTGGATAAGGCTGTGTTATTCGCTGGGACATCAGCACAGTGGCCCTCCACCTCCAGTTCTCATGGAAATAGGTGTGGAGGAATTTTACAGGGACCGGTTTTAAATTATTCGTTTTGAAAAATATCCAAATGGCAGCTCTCACTGACAGGTGGAAGCAACCAAGATATTTCTAAGTTTGATTACACAGTTTGCTTTCGACGGTGTAGGGGTACCTTTTACAACAGCCAGGGAACGTGTCATTAACTTGGCATTAAAGGTAAAGGTTTCTCTTGCTCGAAAGCCAGTCGAATCTGACTCTACGGTTGCGGTGCTCATCTCCGTTTCAAAGCCGAAGAGCCAGCGCTGTCCGAAGACGTTTCCGTGGTCATGTGGCCGGCATGACTAAACACCAAGGCACACAGAACGCTGTTACCTTCCCACTGAAGTGGTACCTATTTATGTACTTGCAATTTCTTGCTTTCGAACTGCGCAATGACATTAATTGATTAAAACTTTGGAACTTGTCATTTTAAAAAAGCTTGTCATGAACACATAAAGCTGCCGTATACTGAATCAGACGCTTGGTCCATCAGTGTCAGTACTGTCTACTCAGACTGGCAGCGGCTCCCCAAGGTCTCAGGCAGAGTCTTTCATATCACCTACTGCCTGTTCCTTTTTGTAACTGGAGATGCCGGGGACTGAACCTGGGACCTTCTGCATGCCAAGCAGATGCTCTGCTACTGAGCGACAGCCCTTCAAACAAAGCTCCCATTTGCTAGTGGAAACAAGGCTACGTTTAATCTGTTTTCATTACCCCCCTCTCTATAGTACCCCAAGGTACAAAAGCCAAGATAGCTTAAAAAATGAAGTGTTACCTTTTAATCTTGACTGTACCCAAATTTGCCCTGGCCGTGAATCAGCTGAGGCTGCAGCTGGGGGGAAATTGCTCCAGATGCTGGTGCCATGAGCAATGCTCCCTCTAAGCTGTGGAGTCTTGTGAGCAAACATTCTCTACTTTGTGAGCTACTGTCATTAAAGTTGTGAGCGAGCCATTTGGCTGCTGCATCGCTTAGTTTGCTCTGGAGCCATCCTTCCTGAGCGAAGACCAAAATGTGTGAGCCGGAGGCTAAAAAACTTTGAGCTAGCTCACACTAACTCAGCTTAGAGGGGACACTGGCCATGAGGAGGGAGAGGGGTCAGGGCGAGGACTCAGTTCCCTTCACCGGTGGGCTGTGCTTTCTATTTATACACCCATCCCATGATTTACCCGTGGATGCTAGGACGTGCGAATAGATTTGCGTGGATCACCCTTATGGTTTCTTGAACTCACGTCTGGATAGATTGTGGGACTCTTTTTTAATGAGTGGGCTTTAATCATTACCACTGGGTAACACACTGTTTGCTTGTTGGGGCACCGGTTTGTGCAAGATACATTCTGTTTTATTGATTTGTTCATTTCATTTATTTAATTTGTACCCCGCCCTCCCCGCCGAAGCAGGCTCAGGGCGGCTAACAAGGCCATTTGGCATCATGAAACAACATAAGAGCATCTAAGTACAGTACACAATACAGTTAAAAACAATTAAAACAGATTAAAGCCACATAACATTTCCATAAAGTGCCATGTATTGTTTAGCTGGATGTCTCAGGGATAGGTAGTCTCGTATGACTATTCTGGTCCAGGCCACCTTTACATTGGATGGTGCATTGCTAACGTGAGCGTGCCTAGTGAGAACCTGCTCTGATAACTGTTCCAGTACACGGAAACTGCAGGGAAACCTGGCTTGTATCAACTATCTAGCAGCTTGCTGAAGGCTTTTCATATGCATCTACTTGCCATGGAGGAGAGGGTCAGTGGCTCAGCGGCAAAGCATCTGCTTGGCATGCAGAAATAAAGCCATATAACAACGTTTCCATAAAGTGTCGTGTATAGTTTAGCTCAGGGCTTTTTTTGTAGGAAAAGCCCAGCAGGAACTTATTAGCATAATAGGCCACACCCAACAACAGAAACTCATTAGCATATCCAGCAACACCCCCAACAGCATAGCTCATTAGCATATTAGTTCACACCCCACGTTACCAGAAGTATGGTCATCCAGCCACACCCACCTTTTGCTTCTTATTCTGTTTACCTTGTTTGTTGTGAAAACCTAGGGCTTTTTTTGTAGCAGGAACTCCTTTGCATGTTAGGCCACACACCCCTAATGTAGCCAATCCTAATGAGTTTCTGCTGTTGGGTGTGGCCTATTATGCTAATGAGTTCCTGCTGGTCATGGCCAACTTGGGAGCCAGCCGGAACTCTATTCCTGTCAATCAGACCTGTGTGTCATCTTGACCTTCATTGGCAAAAAAAGAGCTGTTCAGAATCATGCAGGAGGTTTGGCAGGAGGCGATGCATCCAGGGCCTTTGGAACTGTGATAAAGCACATGGTCGGAGCAGGGCTTCCGAGAACCTGCTCTTATAACTGTTCCAGTTCACGGAAACGGCAGGAAAACCTGGCTTGTATCAACTATCTAGTAGCTTGCTGAAGGCTTTTCATATGCATCTACTTGCCATGGAGGAGAGGGTCAGCGGCTCAGCGGTAAAGCATCTGCGTGGCATGCAGAAGGTTCCAGGTTCTGTCCCTGGCATCTCCAGTAAGGTTTGGGTCAAAGGTGATGTGAAAGATCTCAGCCTGAGTCCCTGGATAGCTTCTGGCAGTCTGAATGGACACTACTGACTTTGATGGACCAAGGGTGCCTGGATGTGTATTCATGCCAAATGTCTAGCAAACTGTCTGTAGGTTTAGCAGAAGCTGAAGGCTGCAAAAGGCCTGTCGGCAGGTGCATGGCTGCATTTGGGCCCCTCGTACTGAGCTGCCAGGTCAGGGCTCTGTGCCTTCCAAAGTCCACCCCTTACGGTGCCTCTGTTCTCAGTAAGCTTCCACTGGATCCTTCAGACCCTGGTTTGACAGCTTAAAGCTTTGGCACAAATCTTGCAAGAACAGAAGGAGGATCTGAGATGCATTTACACTTAAATTCTTCGCATTGTGCTCTGTCAGGGCCAATCATAGAGTTCCCTTTGGCCAAAATCTAAGCTACTTAAAGCTGTTTGACTTTGGTTGCTTCTGTGTTTCCCTCTCACAAATCGCTGCATTTGAGTGTTGGGTGCCAGGCACAACAGTCATCTCTGCCAGGGCCGACCTCTGGTCAAAGAGTGCCTGGGGCCAGCTAGAGGGATGCCCTATATATGTCAGGCATCCGATCAGACCTGTGTGTCATCTTGACCTTCAATGGCAAAAAAAGAGCTGTTCAGAATCCCACAGGAGGTTTGGCAGGAGGCGATGTATCCAGGGCCTTTGGAACTGTGATAAAGCACATGGTCAGAGCAGGGCTTCCCTGCCTAGCTGAGCCTGTGGGTACTGCTGGAATTTTGAGGAAACGTAGTGGATTGACTCAATAATGGCCCACTCTGCATCTAGCATTCGCTCCGCTGTTTTACCGAACCCACGTTGGAACAGAAATTCCCCTCTACATTACATGCCACTTTCACTTTCTTTGATTGTCAGATTTTATGGTAGCGTCCACACTCTGTGCAGGTTTGACTTCTTTTGATCTCTTAGTTTTATGGTACTCTCTGCATAGATTTATGACCATTTTATGACCGTTCATGGCAGGACCATAGCTAGGGTTGCCAAGTCCATCTTCCACCCCCAGCGGGGGACTTTGGGGGCGTTCCTGGAGGGGGCGGGGCATCCCCGACATGATGAGGAGCCGGCATTTCCCCTTTAAGAGTAGCCACGTTTCCCTTTTAAGTGCACGAAGCTGGCATTTCCCTGCAAGCCACTTAAAGGGAGAGAGAGGGGTGGCTGTGGGTGTTGGGGGTGGGGCTTCCCCCGCTGGCCATCTGGCCGGCGGCAAGTAGAACCCCTCCCCAAAAAAGGGGACCCCTGGCAAACCGGGGGGGGGGTTTAGCAACCCTACCCATAGCTACAGTGGGGCATCTTGGGGCTAGGCCCCCTAACTTCCCACCCACCTCAGGGCCCCCGAGTGGCAGCAGGTGTGGGGCAGGAGCCAGGTATTCCTTTAATTTGACTAGCCAGTGCCCCCTAAGAAATTTAAATGCCCCCCCGACTTTGAAAATCCTGGCTACGGGCCTGATTCACAGGTGACTCTGCAGTCAGTACAGCGTCGGCCCAGGGAATTTAAATGTGGGTTTGAGCCCCATCTTTTTTTGCTCCAGTGTGGGTATGGTAAAACAACAGAGCGAAGGCTAGATGCAGAATGGGCCAATAATAAGGAAGCCACGGGTCCGTTTGCAAGACCTGAGCAAGGCTGGATGTTTTTGGAGATCATTCATTCATAGGGTTTCCATAAATCGGAAGCAACTTGATGGCACTTCACACACACACAGTGGGCACTGCCACAGAGCTGCTGCCCTGGGAGACTCTAACCTCCCAATATATTTTTTAAAAACATGATAGCTTTTATGCAGGGAGCTGACGAAACATTGGGGAACACAGTTCGGCAGAATGCAAATTTCCTTGCATCAGAGTTTGACAGGGTAGTGGATAAAAAGTGGATAGACAATGCACATCATGGAAATGTGTGGTGTTTACGAGGTTTGTGCCAAATGTGTTTTGAGATGCGCCGCTTCCCACCCACCATGCATCTTATCAAAGAATTTAAATAAGGATAGAAGTGGCTCTGCGTCGCAGTTCTCTCCTTCCCTTTTGTATTTTTGCCCGCATGCAAATTCAAGGTTTAATCCAGCCAACTCCGTATTCCCTTTGATGCTCTTCTCCGAATCCCTTAAAGATGTCTCGCTCTTGAGTGCGCTGATGTCCTCCGTGCCCTGAAGTCTCTTCTAGCATTGCCAGCTCCACCCCCCAAACTGTATAGCTGTCTCTGGTTATTTTCCCCCAGAATATATTAATTTGAATTAATCACTGTAGAGGGATTCTGCAAGTGTTCCCTTTGTTTTGCAGCCCTGTTACAAATAAGGTTTGTCTATGGGTTATAGGAATGCACGCAATCTAAAAACAAATGTCTTCCGCTGAACAGCTAGGAGGTTGAGTGTATAGCCTTATGTATGACCTTGAACTGAGTCACCCCAAAAGTGCCTTAAAGCAACGTTGGACAAACTACACGGCTTTCATACAAGAGAACCAGAGAAGCTTCATATGGCTTTATTAATAACTCTTCTCTTGGATCGGGCAGCCTCTTCTGTGATTTATCCAAGTTCCTGATTTCCGTACACTATTCCAGTTCTCCCAGGGACATATAGCGAACTGATGCAGTGGGGAAAGATTTACTAATGGCAAAATGTGTTTTCATTGCTCAGCTTAGGGCAGGATGGTTCACACATGCATGTCTGTTATTCGATGGGTTGGCTTGCGTATATGGAGAAACCCATCACGTGTGCCATAGAGGATTTCAGTGACTCTTGATGGTATACCAACTCAGTCTACACATATCCTGGGGTCATTGTGATATTCAAAGGTGGTAGAAGGAGCTGTTCCCTTGAAAACTGCAGACTGGGGACACACTTTTTTTTCCTGCCCTCCCCCTTAGAGTCCCTGTAGGGTGCAGCAGGGAAGGAGCTGGCTAGGGGACCATTCTCCCTAATATGACTCCTATTGTGTTCATGCAGATGAGATTCAAAATAAGGACTCGCTGCTTTGTCGCTCAGTCTTGTAGCCTCTAGCACAGATGTCTCCAACCTTGCCAAACCTTTGGAACCGATATTGGATGCCACAGCTAAATGGCTGCAGTGGGGGGGAGGCTGGGTCCAAGCATGGAGTTTCCGCAATGGTGTTACGTGCAGGCAGATGGGAGTGCCTCCTGGGCTCTTCTAAAGCACCTCCTACTCCAATGAAATAGAGGAAGGACTCACCGCTTTAGGGAAGAAGCAAATGGGCACCCAGAGACAAAGGCCCCCTATGCTAAATAGCTACTTTTCATTAAAGCACATTAATAATTGACTAGTAGGGTACTTGGTATTGATCTTTAAGGCCTTGAGCAGTCTGGGACCAATGTTTCTGCGGAACTATCTCCTCCGGTGTGTCCCCAGGAGAGCGTTGCACTTTGCAGATATCTGGCTGTCCTCGGCCCGGGCCTTTTCGATCCTGGCCCCAACCTGGTAGTGTGTTCATGCAGATGAGATTCAAAATAGGGACTCACTGCTTTGTCGCTCAGTCTTGTAGCCACTAGCACAGATGTCTCCAACCTTGCTAAACCTTTGGAACCGATATTGGATGCCACAGCTAAATGGCTGCAGTGGGGGGGGGGGGGGGCGGGGGCCAAGAATGGAGGTTC
>NW_015161948.1:1139617-1150106 GCF_001447785.1 Gekko japonicus | reverse complement strand
TAGAGGAAGGACTCACCGCTTTAGGGAAGAAGCAAATGGGCACCCAGAGACAAAGGCCCCCTATGCTAAATAGCTACTTTTCATTAAAGCACATTAATAATTGACTAGTAGGGTACTTGGTATTGATCTTTAAGGCCTTGAGCAGTCTGGGACCAATGTTTCTGCGGAACTATCTCCTCCGGTGTGTCCCCAGGAGAGCGTTGCACTTTGCAGATATCTGGCTGTCCTCGGCCCGGGCCTTTTCGATCCTGGCCCCAACCTGGTGGAACTCTCTGCCAAATTCCATCAGGGCCCTGCGGGATCTGGTGCAATTCTGCAGGGCCTGTAAGGCAGAGGTGTTCCGCTGGCAGCACCGGTTCTCCAATGTGGCTGGCATCCTCTTCTCTCCCCCCCTCCAACTCTGAGCTTGTGCTTCCTCCCCCCGGCCCAGAAGGGGCTAGGCAGTCCAGAACTGGGATATAAATTTTAGAGATGCCATCCTGGACTTTCTAAATCTGGTTTTGAACTTTCTACCAGAATTCTGTTTGTGATTAGAATTGTATGGTTTGTACATTTGTGGTGTCTATCTGCCTTCTGTTGCAGAGGTCATTTCGGGGGGGATCGGTGATGACAGGGTGTGTGGCCTTATGACACAGTTCCGGTGATGTCAGGGGGTGTGGCATATGCTAATGAGTTATGCTAATGAGTTCCCCTAGCTCTTTTTCTACGAAACGACCCCTGTTCTGTTGTATATCGCCCAGAGCCCTGCCTAGCAGGGATATGGCAATTAATAAAGCAAATTATTATTATTGTTATCATCATCATCATCAATAATAAAAAGTAAATAAATAACATAACAGTGTTATGATATATTTTGTGCCTTATGAATGTCATCAACATTTTGTATATTGATGCTGGTGATGCCCATGCAGAGCCAAGTCCAGCCATCGCAGGGCTCTGCCGAGTGTGTGGGAGATGTGGCCCTTGACTGAGGTGCTTATTCTTTTGTTGTGTTAGTTCTGTGCGGCGACACTGCGTGCCTGTGCTGATGTTCGCATGGCAGAACTTCATCTTGGGAGCTTCCCTCTTATACTGTGTAGGCAGTGGCTGATTGTGCGGGAATCAATACAGTACAAGCCCCTCTGGGGAAGGGAAGTGTTTCAGTGGTACAAACATTTGTCTTTCATGCCCCTGGGATCTGGGTAGCAGGTGTTGGGAAATAACTTTCCTGCTAGGCAGATACGTGATCTGTCAGAGCAGACAGCACTGAACTTGGATAGACTAATGATTTGACTCTGTATAGCGCAGCTTTGTATGCTTTTAAATCTTGGATATGTATTCAGTGCGCAGTTTCAGGGCTCTGGGTCCAGAGTAGGGGAAAGTGACACCATCTTGCCTGAATTTCCATTCCTGTGGCAGAGCAGTGGGATGTCATTTTTTGACACCTTGCTTCATGTACACAAATGTCCAAGCCTGGCATTGACCCTTTTCAAAACCTCTGGGTATGCCCTGATACCTGATTGAGAGCCTTTATATCTCATTCAGGAACAGTTTTGCCTTTCTGGATCAGACCATGGCCCATCTAGACCAGTGTTCTCTTTCTAACAACAGGCAGACAGATGCTTCTTGTTACTCTTGTGCAAGACATGAAGGGGTCTGCCTTCCACCACAGGCATCCCATATGAAGCCTCCGAATATGGAACTTCCATTGAGCCTTGATAGACGTGGTGGTGGGAAGTCATAGTCCTGCTGTACACTGCATTGGTCAGGCCACACCTGGAGGATTGTGTGCAGTTCTGGAGGCCTCACTTCAAAAAGGATGTGGACAGAATGGAGCGGGTGCAGAGGCAAGCAACAAGGATGATCAGGGGCCTGGAGACCAGG
Source organism: Gekko japonicus (assembly GCF_001447785.1). NCBI lineage: Eukaryota > Metazoa > Chordata > Lepidosauria > Squamata > Gekkonidae > Gekko > Gekko japonicus. The sequence goes on along the minus strand of NW_015161948.1, from coordinate 1,148,243 downwards.
CCCTACAAGGACAGGCTGAGGGACCTGGGAATGTTTAGTCTGGAGAAGAGGAGGTTGAGGGGGGACAGGATGACTCTCTTTAAGTATTTGAAGGGCTGTCGCTTAGAGGAGGGCATGAACACAAGAACATAAGAAGCCAATGTTGGATCAGGCCAGTGGCCCATCCAGTCCAACACTCTGTCACACAGGGGCCAAAAATACCAAGTGCCATCAGGAGGTCCAGCAGTGGGGCCAGGACACCAGATGCTCTCCCACTGTTTCCCCCCCAGCACCAAGAATACAGCGCATCACTTGCTTGCCCCAGACTGAGAGTGCCTATCTGTACCTTGTGGCTAATAGCCACTGATGGAGCTCTACTCCATATGTTTATCTAATTCCCTCTTGAAGCTGTCCATGCTTGTAGCTGCCACCATCTTCTGTGGCAGTGAATTCCATCTGTTAATCACTCTTTGGGTGAAGAAGCTGTTCCTGTTGGCAGCAGAGGTTACGACTTGCAATATTTAGTTTAAATTAAGGGTGGGGAGGTACCAGCTGGATATTAGGGAAAAATATTTTACAGGAAGAGTCGTGCAACAGTGGAATCAGCTGCCTAGGGAGGTGATGAGCTCCCCCCTCACTGGCAGTCTATAAGCAGACACTTGTCAGGGATGCTGATCCTGCATTGGCTGATCCTGCATTGAGCAGGGGGTTGGACTAGATGGCCTGCGTGGCCCCTTCCGACTCTGTGATTCTATGATTCTAAGTGCTCTCAAGTCACAGCTGACTTGTGGTGACCCCAAAGGGTTTTGATAGACCTACCCCTTCTGAATTTGTCTACCTCTCTTTCTTAAAAGAAATTACGAAGCTTCATGTGACCACACATTTAAGTTAATTAAGTACACCTTCATTTGATGTCCCTGAATTCTAGTGTTATCAGAGAGGGAGAAGAATGTTTCCCCTTTCCTTATGACCTCTTGGGATATCAGGTGGGTGAGGATCAAATGTGCAGGACTCGTCACAATAGCCAGAGCACCTGAAGCCGATATCAAACAAAAGGAGGAAGGCTGGATGTTTTGAGTAAAACAAAGGAGCACCAAAGGTCTCCGTGCTTTCTCAGTCGCTAACTCTGTTGTCTTTAAAGCCATCTATAATTAACAGGCTGTAATTCTTGCACCATCCTGTGTTTATTATTCGGAGGGACTTGAAAGCTTGCCGTGTTTTTTTTTTTTTGCATAAGCATGTCAGTAATGGATTAATTTTTAGAGCCGATTAGAGCATTAGCCACTTAACTGTTTAAAATCCGCTAAACCGTGAACAAATGCCAATAGTCAGGAGGGCTATTGTGTGTAATTCTGGAGATGGAGGGCACTGACTCTCTTCAACAGGTTTGTTTTGGGAGGGTGTAACAACCACTCTGGGGATGTGTGTGAAAGTGAGCAGTTCTGCCCAAAGATCATCTGACATTGCCAGGTGAATTTTTTTTTTTTTTTTGCAAGAGGATAAAATTACCTGCCTTGTACAACTCTTCCTGTGCTCTCCTGCTCTTTCTGCGTTGGGGGCTAGCTTGGATCCACAGAGAAGCCAGCAGCACTTTATCAGATTTTGGAAAGGGTCAATTCAACAAGGTCCCAGTGTGGACAAGGTTCAAGAGGAGCAGGGCAACTTCCATCTTTGTACTATTTATTAAAGCAGCAACTGGTTGGTCTTTCCGTGGATGACAAATGTCTCAGAACCATGCCATCTACAGACAAGAGAGGAAGTTCGACCGTCTCCTGGGAATTCCCCGGTATGCAGAAAAATGACTGTCAATTAACCAAAAGAAAACCCTGAACAACCAGTTTGATGAGGAATAAATATGCTCTAGAATGGATGGAATGTTGAGGGAAGCTGAACATCAGTCTGTATGTGTGTGTGTGTGTGTTTGTGTGTGTGTGTGTGAGTGGGTGAAAGGGGGGGGGGGGGAGACCAGCCTGTCCTAACCTCTTGAGAGAATCCCAGAGGGAGAGATTTGGGCAGTGGGATTTTCAAATTGCTTATCACTCCTGTAATTCCTTGTGGGGCTCCCAGCTTGTTTGTCTCCTGACATGGACCCTTCAGAGTTGGTTATTCCAAAAGACTAAAAAGCCAAGACTTAAAGAAACATTTAACATATCGATCCATTTGGAATAAAGAACTACCATTTGGAATAAAAAAACTATCAGATGATATTTGGTCCTCCATTTGGGCCACATCTCCTTTCCATTCCAAAAGTATAGATGTACGCATGAACTCCTTTAAATTAATTTCGTGCTGGTATCTCACCCCTAAAAAATTAGCTCACACCTCCAAAGCATCTAGCCCAAAATGTTGGAAAAATTATGAAGAAATAGGAAGTTATCTTCCTGCCCCAAGATTGCCCCCTTTTGGGACTCTATTCTAATAAAGGTTAAATCCATTACAAATCTGGACCTTACTCCTACGCCAGAGCATTTGCTCTTGGGAGACTGGAAATCCTTGACGTGCTCATATTCAATTAGAGAAAGGGTGTCTCTATTAATATACGCAGCAAGAAACACTATTGCCCTAGCCTGGAAATCATCACAACCACCTACAATCTTTCAGTGGCATCAAAAACTTTGGAAATTATACATCATGGCAAAGCTCACAAATAATCTGGATAACATTCTTAAGCCCTCTAGACAGTCCTGTTTCTCCTCTATATGGTTACCTATACTGGAATACTTCTTGTCTCAAGGGGAAACTCCCAAATTGGTAGTTGATCTTGGAATATAATGTTTTTATAGCTTACTAAATGATAGGTAACAGCATTCCGTGCACCTTGGCGTTTAGTCATGCCGGCCACCAGTGTTCCCTCTAAGCTGAGTTAGTGTGAGCTAGCTCACAGTTTTTTAGCCTCCAGCTCATGCATTTTTGTCTTAGCTCAGGAAGGATGGCTCCAGAGCAAACTAATTTATGCAGGAGCCAAATCACTCACTCACAACTTTAATGCCAGTAGCTCACAAAGTAGAATTTTTGCTTACAAGACTCCACAGCTTAGAGGGAGCATTGCCGGCCACATGACCACGGAAACATCTTCGGACAGCGCTGACTCTTTGGCTTGGAAATGGAGATGAGCACCGCAGCCCTAGAGTCGGATTCAACTGGCTTTCGAGCAAGGGAAACCTTTACCTAAGTGATTACACAACTGTAATTCAATATAGATCAGTTAGACTGATTATTGTTTACTTACCCAGTGACCTGGTACGTTGTTCTGTGTTTTGTTTTGTTTTACCCATTGTATGTATTCTATTCTATTCAATCACACTGTATGTATGGTGTTGCTTGTTTATTTCACAAAAAAATGTTAATTGTAAAAAAAAAAAGCCAATATAGATACGTAACAATGGAAGCTAGCTGCTAACAACAGACAATTAGCCAGCAACCTACGGTAAGTCATTTTGCAGCATCAGCCAGGTCCAGCCAATATAGATACGTAACCATGGAAGCTAGCTGCTAACAACGCTCAATTAGCCAGCAACCTAAGTCATTTTGCAGCATCAGCCAGGTCCCAGGTTTATGGACAAGGCGTGGGGTAAATGGATGAGGAGCTCTGAACTGGACCCCAGTGTCCAGAAAGGCCTGAGTGAGAGAAGGCGGTGCTTGAGAGAACTCTGGGCCTGGACTGTTTATGACTTTCAAGATCACCGTCACTGGTCTGGTAACTATCTGGTTTCCAGTTAGTTCCTGGGCCTTGATACAGTGCAGATGAAACAAAATCATATCTGCATGTTCCCAGTGGCTTACCCCAAAGAGCAACTGGTAATGGAATTTTGGACTAGGGGCAGTTTCTGAATGCTCTACAAATGTAGCCGCCATGTAACAGAGCATATTACAATAGTAATCTTGACCTGCAGGTGCAAGGAAATAATGACTGATTCCCTACCCTGTCCCAGCATGCTAGTTTACTGTGGAAATGGCAGCGATTGAATCCCAGAACGAGGTTCACTTAATCCCGCTGAACAGATCAAACCCACCATTTACCGGGGGAGGGGGGAGCAGAAGGGTGAAAATCCCTGAATTGAGGTCATTGAATTCAGTCCACAGAGGGACAAAATTACAATTTTTAGTCCATGTCCTGCCTCCTTCTCATCCTTTTCCTCAAACAGTTGGACCACATCTGCAATTATTGTAGTGGCTTGGCCAAGTCCTGCCCAGCCTGCTTGCCTTGGCAGAAGTTGGCTAAAAGCTGAGCGTGCTTGTACTGCTGTGGCCACTGGGGCTGGAGAACCGGACCTGCATTAAGCAAGCTAGTCAAATCATCTCCCTGACAGAAGCTGCTGTAGAAGTTTCAGTTGGTGGGTGTTCTTCAGGGGAGCTGTCTGGGCTGTGTTTGTTGGTGGCTTCAGTGGCCAGAGGGCCCTAGGGTTGCCAGGTTCCCCCTGGCCACCAGCTGGGGAGTGGGGGGGTTTGCCAGATCCAGGTTGGGAAACTCCTGGAGATTTGGGGCTGGAGCCTGGGGAGGACAGGGACCTCCGTGGGGTGCAATGCCATACAGTCCACCCTCCAAAGCAGCCATTGTCTCCTGTGGAACTGATATCTGTAGTGTGGAGATGAAGTGTAATTCTGGGGGATCCCCAAGTCCCACATGGAGGCTGGCATCTCTAGACAGAGCTGAAAAGGCTTTTGGTTTAATTAAAAGCAGTTATTTAGCATAGGGGCCAATGCTCCCTCTAAGCTGTGGAGATATGTGAGCAAAAATTCTGTTTTGTGAGCTACTGGCATTAAAGTTGTGAGCAAGCGATTTGGCGACTGCATAAACTAGTTTGCTCTAGAGCGTCCTGAACGAAGACAAACATCTGTGAGCTGGAGGCTGAAAAACTGTGAGCTAGCTCACACTAACTCATCTTAGAGGGAACACCGATAGGAGCCTTTGTAGTAGTTGTCCAGGGTATCTGATGGTTGTGTGAGTACAGCTCTCTCTTTTTTTCTCAATTAGAATAGCACTCTTTTAATAACAAATTTTATTTTTTGCTTTTGTCTTAGACAGGGTTGCCAAGTGCTTACCTGTTCCAGAGCGGGGGAGTCCAGCCTTGCTCCGGGAGTCTTCGCGTGGGTGCGCCGCAAGCACGTCACATGGAAGTGACACAAGCACATTGGGGGCGGGGTTCCCCCTGGGGGCCCGATCTGCTGGTGGCGGGGCACGGGGCTCCTGGGCAGGTCCCCAACGTGCTTGCGTCACTTCCGTGGGATGTGCTTTGGGGGTGGGGTTCCCCCTGGGGGCCCGATCTGCTGGTGGCGGGGAACGGGCCTCCTGGGCAGGGGTTTCCCCGCCCCCCAGGGGGACTTGGCATCCCTAGTCTTAGACAATGTGGTCCATTTGATTTTTTAGGCGAGGGCAGGCAGCTTCTGCAGTGCTAGAAGCCTTTATGGAAATTAGTTGTTGTAGATTTTCCGGGCTGTATGGCCGTGGTCTTGGCAAAGTTTGCATAAATGGACAGCTAGGCAAATGTCAACAATCAGTTTGACTGTGGTGTGTGAAAGTGGTTTGACTTCAGTGTGACAAAACCCGGAAGTGGAAATGACTTCACCAGGGACATCACCAGGGTAGGGGTTGCACTGGCTGTTCCCATCATTTCTTGTGACATCATGGGGCGGAACAGCTGATGCAAGCAGGTCATCACGGGAACTTCCTGTTCTTCTGGTTTGGGGCTTCAGCGTAAGAATGCTGTACCTTCAGCTGTGATGTCAAGAAGATTTAATGGGATTTCATACTCCGACTCTGTAATTGCAGCAGCAGTAAAATTGACTCTGTCCCAAATTTTCAGCTCTAAGAGATAAACTGATCTCCCCTTTATTTAATCAGGACTTCCCGTCTCCAGAAGCAAAATCATCCTGGATACTTAGAGACGAAGACAAACAAACTGTGTGTGGCAAAATTTCTAGCACCTGTTGTCACATCACAGTACAACTTTTGGAGTAGCAACCTTTAAATTCGTCCATGTTTCCCCGTAGAATGAAGTTTATTGTGAGATGAGGGTTTTCTGTTTATGACTCCAGGTCAAAAACAGTAAGGACAATAAATAAATAAATAAGTAAAAAAATAAGGCCAAGAAGGGTGTGTGTGTACTTATCGGTGAGGGAGATACAATTTTGAATTGGGCCTTTGTGCAACTTTGCTCCATGTGGATTTGTGTTAACTGTGCTGGCCACATTGTGAACTAGTGCGGCCAACTGCCACGTGGGACCCGGAACTCTACTGGAATCGCAGCTGATTTCCAGGTTTCAGAGATCATTTCCCTAGGAGGTTGCCCTCTGTGGCATAAGAGAAATGGAAGTCTTGGAGTGACATCACAACTTCCATCCCCTTCCACACTCCACCTACTCCAGGCACGTTGAAAAGAAAATCAGTATTGATGATTTATTCTCCCTTACAGAAAGTACAGCCTTTGCACAGATTAGACAAAGACTCCTTGACATCGAGATGCAGGATCTTAGGAGCTTTGCTAAAGGTCAATGTTCACCCTTGGGCTTGGGAATTTTACCCTACGGGCACATGGCAGAGTATTTCACCTGTTTAAGAGCCGCACACTATCGCAGAGCATATTCATTAGCCCATTTCAACGTGTTGCCCTTTGCGGTTCTCTTCGGGAGACTTCATAAAATACCATATGCTAACAGGCTATGCGCAAATAACCGGCAGGACATAGAGGAATTTTACCCTATAGGCACATGGCAGAGTATTTCACCTGTTTAAGAGCCGCACACTATCGCAGAGCATATTCATTAGCCCATTTCAACGTGTTGCCCTTTGCGGTTCTCTTCGGGAGACTTCATAAAATACCATATGCTAACAGGCTATGCGCAAATAACCGGCAGGACATAGAGAGCCTTGAACATTGTTTTTGCACTGTACTTATTATCTTGCTATACGTTCCACACTTATTGATCCCTTGTTGAGAGAGCAAGCAGGGAAATCTGATGAATCTAAAATTGTTTTTTTATTATCTACTCGGAACCAAATTGTGATTGAAACTGTGGCCAAATTTGTGCACCTTGCATCTAGGAGGCCAGCAATGTATCAGCAGACAGGCCTTGACTGTTCAGACTGTTTTCTTTTTCTGTTATAATAACGGTTGTTATGCCAATAAAGGTTGTTGTTCTTCTTCACTCCCTCCAAATCTCCAGGAATTTCCCAAGTCAGAGTTGGCAACCCTGTTAGTCTTTCCCTTCCTTCTTTTGCGACCTATGAAATGCATGATGCCAACAGTTTGTGTGATTTTAGTGATGGGGATTGTTTGTTGCAAGATGTCATCCGTGCCCTCAGAGAACCAATGCTGTGTGAAACCAAGTAACACTGCATTTAGACAAGAATGGCGGGCACTTGCATTTTCTAAGAGTATACATCTGGCATCCTTTGCCAGGCTTCCTGAAGGCATTTTAAGAAGTTACCTGGGTTGAAATAAACCCAGAATCCCAATAAAACTATAACCAGAGTTTCTCAGGGCTTCCCCCCAAGCACATCCAGGCAATACACGCCTTTCTCTCCCCTGTCTTGAATCCTCTTAATGGGATTGGAAAATAAATGAACAAACACCAATCGCACCTCAGGGTGTAAATGGGATTAGGTGATTAACTCTAGGCTCGTGGGCGAGATTCATCCTAGTTCAGCTGATCTCCAAAACTGGTCTGAGGGATGTTCCCCCAAAAATGTTTGCAGGAAACCGAATACTGAGTCTGTTTTGTAGAGGCAGAGGCAGGGTTCTTGATGTGATTCTTTAACATTCTGTATACCGTTCCTGCTAGGGAGGAACTCAGCTTCTGCTAGTGTTGTTCTCTCTTTTGTCTTCCATACAATGAGCACATGCAAGTGGATACCTGAAGCTGCCTTAGACCAAGCCCAGATCCTTGATCTGTCAAGGTCAGTGAGAGCAGATTGACAGCAGCTCTCCAGAGTCTCAGGGAGAGGTCTTCCACATCACCTAGTACCTGATCCTTTTTACCGGAGATGGAGGGGATTGAACCTGAGACCTTCTGCATGCAAAACAGGTGCTCTACCACTAAGCTGCCGTCAAATCCCCAAATTATTACAGTTTAATTATAGCTTTAGCATGCAGCGAAAGAAACATAATCAGCACTGCTTTGCAGACCAATTCAAAAGATGATAAAAGGTTTCCCAAAATAATTATTAAAATGCAGCTGTTTGTGTTTTCTCTCTGAGTCATTATTTACTAAAGGGATGGGTCCAATAGCAGACGAGGCTTTCTATGGGAGAGCTGTAATTAGAAGAATAAACTTGTCAGTAATCAACAGACACAAAAACACTTTTTGGATGGCTGCACAGTGTGTGAATGTAGGCTATCAACAAGAATTACAAATGGGAACAACATGAAAAACAAAAAACAAAACAGGAGCTTTATGTTACAAAGACTGCGGTCACACACAGAGTTTGTGGCGCTATAGTAGCATTACCTGAGCAGAATAAATGGGCCCTTCCAGATGAGAACATCTGCCTTCCATTGCGCAGTTGTGAGCAGCCTGTGCTATCCCACAATGGAAGTGGAATAAATAGATACCGGGGAAAGTCTGGTGTTAACGGATTGTTTGTGGATCCCTCCTAGGGTTGCCAAGTCCATCTTCCACCCCCAGCGGGAGACTTTGGGGGCATTCC
>NW_015161948.1:1100022-1139579 GCF_001447785.1 Gekko japonicus | reverse complement strand
ATTCCTGGAAGGGGTGGGGCATCCCCAATGTGATGATGTCACGTTGGGGATGTCTGCCACCCCCCCCTCACCCGGTCGTGCGCCAGATCTCCAGAAACAGCAGTTCCCTGCATTTAAAATAGCCGGCAGCTGGCGTTTCCCCTTTAAGAGAAGCTGCGTTTCCCTTTTAAGAACAAAGCTGGCTTTTCCCTGCAAGCTTGCGGAGTTCGCGCTTGGGATGAAACATGGGTTGCACACCCTTAAAGGGAGAGAGATGGGTGGCTGTGGGTGTTGGGGGTGGGGTAGAACCCCCCCCAAATGGGGGACCCCTGGCAAACCGGGGGGTTTGGCAACGTCTCCTGCAGTGAAAGGAACCTGGAAGGGGCGTCTGAACCTGCAGATACATTTCCACCACTGGGGTGGGTTTTTTAAAGTTTTTCCCCTATGTGCATGAGTGCATATGTACACCCACCCACTTTCATTTTTTTTAAAAAAAAACTGACTGGGCAGTGTGCTCTTTGGCTAAGGCACTGCAGTAACATGGATGCTTGACCACAGGATGGCCGCGTGGGTAACCCACAGCAGGGTGTGCTGTCTGGATAATATGTCCCGCAACATTTTAAACCGGTACACTTAGAGGCGCCACCATACCACACCAAGCTCCCAGTGTGACTGCAGCCAAAGACAAATGAATTTGTTCCAGCATAAGCTTTTGCAGATTAGAGCTCAGTTTTTCAGATACCATGGGTACACCCTTGCTGTGCTGGCATCTTGTATGGAAGGTGTTGTTTTTTTTAATTGCATCTGAAGAAAGTAGTTCACAAAACCTCAAGCTAGAATAAAGTTTTCTTCATCAGTAGCAGCAGCAACAAACAGAAGTCTTGTGGCACCTTAAGAACTACCATGGCTGCCCCTCTGGAATTATTACAATGGGAACTGAACGCACACAAGGGCTTCTGACTTGCTTTTAACTAATCCTACCATTATTGGGTTGGTTTTTCAAAAAATAATAATGTCCCAAACTCAAGTGAACTACCTGCTTGATTGTGCACTTGTGAATGTAAATGCCACAGAAGATCCTTGGGTAGCAAGAGAAATGGCACAAAGTGCTGTCTAATTTCTAAACAGCAATGAAATCTAACCTTGAAAGGTCAAACCTGGGTAAGCTGAAAGATAGCGATATAGCAAAAGAGGCAAGCCTAAAGCTTCCGTACAATAGGGAAGTTTCCTCTTGACTCCAGTGCACCATAATAGTCTCCGAATTAACTATTTATGTAGATAAATATAGGATCCGACCAAAGCATGCAAATGTGAACTGCCCTCCTAAAGCCTCTTTGTTGCTGCTGGGAAGGAAGATGGATGGTGCCAGAGCTGCCAGTCAGCAGCAGCCATGCATGAGTGAAGAAGTCCAGCTTTGATCTTTGTTGACCTCTAGTGGGAGTAGAGTGAACAGCAGCAGCAGCTGGGTCAGCAGGAGGAACAGGGCAAGGACTAGAAGTAAACAGATTGGATTGGAAAGAAGACTGAAGGTGCCCTCCTTTTCAACCACCTGTTCCTATTCCCAATACATCAACCACTGAAACATGGTGTGGTGGTTAAATGCGCGGACTCTAAGCCACTGAAACATACATCTTCTCTCCAGTATAGGCAAGGGGACTCTGCTCTCCCGAGGCAAGACTTCTCTGTTCCATCATGCATAGTCCTGGAAGTGGTTTCAATGGCAGCAACTTTTGCCAATATTTTGATTCCCAAATCTCTCTGAGATAAAAGCAGTGTAGTAAATATATTGTTTACCTGTGAAAATAGGTATGATGGAACACAGCTTGCTAAAAAAGAATCTAAAACATAGCATAAAACATTGGATACTTTTGATAAAATTTCGTATATAATGTTTGTGAAGCAGGAAGCCAGAAAAGGTAATTCAAATGGTTATAGGAATCATTATAGTTTAGCAAAGATGTGCCACACACACAGTAGGAACACCAAAATGGTGGTGTGGTTCGATTTCATTTTCCCAGAGGAGATGCAACATTTTCACTCATACCTTGTCATAGGGTTCCCAGGTCTCCCACTATATAGTGGGAGATCTCTCACTGACAGCTGCCATTAGGTAGACTGGTGGGGCAGGAGGGGGGGGGGAGTAAAGCTAAACTTGCTGTCGTATGGACATGGTGACATCATTTCCAGGTGAGCCCAGAAGTGATGTCACTCTGCTCTAGGATTCAGCAGAAACTATATGGTAAAGCCATAGCATTCCCACGGAATCTTAGAACAATGTGATGTCATTTCCTGGTTTGCCCTGAAAATGACATCAAACCATTGACATAACAGCACCCCTCCATCCCACTCACCCCCAATCTCTGTCTGGGTATCAGCCAGTGGCTGGCAATCTTACTTGGTAGTGACAGTTGTCTTGAAACAATCTGCTGTCTATCTCATGCCCAGAGGATCAATATGGGATTTCAGCGAACGCGGCCATTCTTTCCCTTCAGAATTTCAGGTTCTTTGTATTCTTTCCCACACAGACCTTAAAATCCATAGTGGGCCCGTGGGCCCTCTCTGTCTTCCATTTGCTTGACTTCAGCTGATCTGGTCAGTTCAAAGCACATGCCTTTATGTTTGGGCAAAGGTCATTTCGGGGGGAAACGCGGGGGATTGACATAACAGCACCCCTCCATCCCACTCACCCCCAATCTCTGTCTGGGTATCAGCCAGTGGCTGGCAATCTTACTTGGTAGTGACAGTTGTCTTGAAACAATCTGCTGTCTATCTCATGCCCAGAGGATCAATATGGGATTTCAGTGAACGCAGCCATTCTTTCCCTTCAGAATTTCAGGTTCTTTGTATTCTTTCCCACACAGACCTTAAAATCCATAGTGGGCCCGTGGGCCCTCTCTGTCTTCCATTTGCTTGACTTCAGCTGATCTGGTCAGTTCAAAGCACATGCCTTTATGTTTTGGGTTAATTTTGGAGAGTCTTGAGGAGTCACTGAGGGGTAGTACGTAGAGTGCTAAACTAGGATATGGTTCAAGTCCTCAGTTAGCTATGAAGCTCACTGGATTATCTTCAGCAAGTCATTTCCAGCCTACCCTGCCTCACAGGGTTGTTGGAGGAAGGGTGGTATAAAAATGTGTTCTATAGAAGTTTTACTTCAACCAAGTGGTAGTGTAGCAAAAACGCAAGTGTTGGAAGGTACAAGTCTTCTCCCCTGAATTTCTCTCTCTGCTAATATGAGAGAAGACTCCTCAATATCGACTGTTGCCATTCAGTAGCAAGAGACTTCTACTGGGTAACCATTTTAACCTGCTTATTATTGCTAGAGATCTACAAATCTCTGACAACAGGAATGAGAATTCATGTAACAGAATTGTGCAAACTGTTTTGAGACCTGGTTTGAGAGAAGGAACGAGTCAGCTCCATGTACACGTCTAGAACCATTTTTCATGGAGTGCAGTGGGCTGTATATATCCTGTACTGGGCCAGCGTCCTTTTGCAAATAATTAGTCATAGAACTGATAGATACGACACCTGCATTTTCAAGATTTTTTTTACAGAAATTAATTTGGGCATGTGTTGTGATGTTCAGAAGCAGTCAGGTCTTCCCAAACCAGCAAGTTTTCTATTGCACTCCACACACGAGCATCCAACAGGCTGTGTTCTTGCCTGATATCACAGGCAAGTAGAGGTTTGTTGTGACTCTTAGGGTTTGGAGGGGAGGAGTAGTGAATTACTTCCATGAAGATAGCAGTGGCCTAGTACATAAGCAATTTTATGCATACATTAAAATGTATGTACATCAGGAAAATGAATTGTGGCCATTTGCTTTTCGTGTGTAATGGACAAACAGGAAGCAGGCATACACAGTATGCACTGAAATTTCTGTAACTTCCATTATATCTTTAAAAGCATCCCCCAGACTTTCTTAAGTTGACAGCGACATTGCATCAGCAGTGGCTGATATTAGAAAACGGGAATGCATCAGTATGTATATAGTCTCCCATTGTGTATGGTCTCCCATTGTGTAATGTCCTGTTTCCAGATTGCTAGAATGGCAGAGGCCAAAAGCAAGCACCCGGTCCTCTTACATGCTTTATTTAGTGTCTGCTTTTTTGGGGGGTGGGTGGGATACAGCAGGAAATTTTAGTTACAAATATCTCTATTTCCCAAAAAAATACAGCTTTGTAATTACAAGATGTGCTTGAGATGTGATTTAAATCAGATGGAGAAGATGCTTTTTGGCAAAAGAAAGAAGAGGGTGTGGGAAGAGACTTTCCCCGTCCCTAAGTGAATAGACCTTCAGAACTGGTCTGGTAAATGGCATCCTTTTAACAGATCCCATTATGGAAAATTCACGATGCACATCAGAATGGGCTTCAGTTAATCACATTGAATCAAGTTTCACATTTAAACGATTAGATAATGTTAAACTTAATCTCCTCTCGGGAGAGGAGCATTAAATCTCAGCGGTGGGCTGTCATGCACAGAACCAGGCAGTAGCTTCAAGGATGAGACGGGGGTTGGGGGGGAGAGGGCTCCTGTATCAGGGACCTGGACTGGCTTGTCTTGCTGAGATGGGAGCTGCTGTAGAGTTGGCGCTTTGGTGTGTCACGAATAGCACCCAATCTGCTGGTTTTCTGCTCTGGCAGGTACATGCCTTTCCCCACCCCTGTTCCAATCATTGCCCTCTCTGGATGGCCCAGGCTAGCCCAAGTCTCATCAGATCTTGGAAGTGAAGGCCTGGTTAATACTTGGGATGGGAGACCACCACTGAGGAAGTGCAGGGTCGCGACACGGAGGCAAACAAACTCTGTTCATCTCTTAACTAGAAGAAGAAGATGAGATTGGATTTATACCCCGCCCTTCACTACCCAAAGGTGTCTCAGAGCGGCTTACAAACTCCTTTCCCTTCCCCTCCCCACAACAGACACCCTGTGAGGTAGGGCGGGGCTGAGAGAGCTCTTGACAGAAACTGCTCTTTTTTCAAGAACAGCTCTTATCAGAGCTTGTGACCGACCCAAGGTCACATCAGCAGGTGCAAGTGGAGGAGTGGGGAATCAAACCCGGTTCTCCCAGATTAGAGTCCGCACACTTAACCACTACACCAAACTGACAGCCCCACCACACCACCGTGAGTCAGCTGCGACTTGATGGCACTTTCCACCACCACCTTCCAATCATAGCCGTATCAAATATTAAACTGGATGTCTCCCTGGGCGGATGATGAAAGCTATCCGATGGGACCCCCCCCCACACACACACAGAGGCATGGTAGCTCCTACCTTTCTGCATGCTGAGGGGGTGGGTCTGTCCCCTTTTATACAGACAAAAATGGCTTTATAAAGTAACTCCAAGAGAGAGACCCTGAATACATAAACACATGAAGCTGCCTTATGTATCAGGGACCTGGACTGGCTTGTCTTGCTGAGATGGGAGCTGCTGTAGAGTTGGCGCTTTGGTGTGTCACGAATAGCACCCAATCTGCTGGTTTTCTGCTCTGGCAGGTACATGCCTTTCCCCACCCCTGTTCCAATCATTGCCCTCTCTGGATGGCCCAGGCTAGCCCAAGTCTCATCAGATCTTGGAAGTTAAGGCCTGGTTAATACTTGGTATGGGAAACCACCACTGAGGAAGTGCAGGATCGCAACATGGAGGCCAGAGAACTTCCTCCCTTCATTGCCACTGCTGCTCAGGTTTAGGACCAACTCTAAAGGTAGTGCCCTTGGAATGTGCTCTGGACCACACAGGGATGGCAAAAAAATAAATAAATGAGGACCTCCTCCTGACCTAGCTGTCACCACTTGGGTCCAGTCCAGGATGAACTCTCTAGGGTTGGAATAGGCAGTGTCTGGAGTACAAAGAAGAAGAGATGAAGACCCTGCAAGGGACAGCAAGAAGACAATTAGACAGGATAGTGAGGTCAGCGCCTTCTCTTCTTTTAAGTGCCGTTCCTTGTCTATCTCCAGATTGCTACTCTTAGGGCAATATCTGCTTCTTCTTGGAAGTTCCACACTTAGTCTGCTCTCTCTCAGCTAGTGATGTCATCAGGACACTGTCTCTGTCTCTCCTTTTTAGGGCACTATCCCGCTTCTTCTTGGAAGTTTCATAGTCTCTCTCTCTCAGCTAGTGATGGATTTAGGGCACTATGTCTGTCTCTCCTCTTTACTATCAAGTATGTTAGTTCCTAAATAAAGCTTTATCAACACTTTAATCAGGTTAAATACTCTGCCAACATAGAGAAGGAGGCTTGTTTCCATTGATGCATTAGGAATCTTCCATATTTTAATCTTCAAATTGTGTATGCATCAATGTGACTTTATTTATAGCTTTTTGTGCATATTTATAGCCCCCTTTTCTCCCCTATAGAAACCCAAAGCTGCTAACAATGCAGAGAGAAAGAAATGGAAGCCAACAAGAAAGGAGAGGGGAGAGGTTTCCAAGTGTGAAACAGATCTTTCTCTCTCTGCTGGCTGATCTTCCACTCAGCCCTAGGCTAAAAGTCCTTCAGTGAATGAACGGTCTTCCCCTCTCCTCTTCTGCCTACCTGCATTGATATTATATTGCAAAACAACCCCCCCCAACCTACAGTCTTAATGTGGTCATGCAATTGCATCAAGCATTTTATTAAAGAGGTTGACAATTCTTGATGCAATGGTCTATATGGTTGTTATCAAGAGTCTCTGTGTGGCCGTCTACCAATGCATTGGAGAGAGCGTGTGAGCGTCAGTGAAAACTACATAAAAACAATCCTGGTGCAGTCATATTGTTGATGCAAATGAATTTAGAGGTATGGCAGATGTTCCAGTTCTGGTATTAGTTTTAGACCATCTATCAGTTAAACTGGGGCTAGGGAAATGGAATGAAGAGCAGGATGGAATTCCAGAACAATCACTGAATGGAATGTGAGAAATCCACTTCTGCCTAATGTAGACGAAGAGTTCTAGAGGACTTCATGCCACTCACTGCAGAGAAAAGTGAAAAATGACTCTGCTGGTCCACAGTCCAAGAGAGTCAACGTGGTACATTGCTTGCTGTGTTATGCTAGGGTCCAGGAGACCTAGGTTCAAGTTCCTGTTCTGCAGTGAAGCTCTCTATGTGCACTTGGGCTATTTAATCCCCTTTCCCTCTCAGCGGAACTTACTCAAAGGCTGCTGTAAGGATAAAATGAGGAGGAGAGAAATATGTACGTTTATCGGAGCTTCTTGACAGGTGGAAGAGGTAAAAAGATATTAGATAGGCAGATTATTTGTCGAGTTCTTTTGACTGGGCTCAGGGCTCTCAATCAATCTTTACTAGTGCGGCCCATACCAATTAGTGTGGTCTGAAAAGTCAGGAGGTACCAAACTCTGGGAGGCTTTACCCGTCAGATCCCTGACCTGATTCCTCCTGCCCCTGCCCTGGTGTGCCAGGTGGATCATGTCCAGACTTTGCTTACTCAGATTTTTCTTCCTTCGCCCTGCCCAGGGGGGCCTCTGTGTTGAAATCCAAAACCTGGCATTTGTAACTAGAGTTGTGGCTGTTGAGCTGATGGACTCTCTGCAAAATTTAGTTCTCCACTGCAAAAGCCTACCCGTGATCTCCTTTCCCCCCCACTTGTTAATTCAAGTAATACCATTGAGCCGTGCACTGCTGTGTCCACTGTGGGTGTAGCATGCATCAAAAGCATGTTCAGAGGGGCGAATGGAAGGGAACAGTGAGGGCTAATGGCCAAACTTCCAGGGAGGTGAGGAGTTGGTCTTAATCTTCTGCACCTGATGCTGTTGGGATTATTGTGTATTTTTTGGTTCGTTAGATCTGTTTGATGGACTCGAGGGAGGGCAAGGATTATTCTCTGCAGACAGAACTGGGGAACTTTCCATGTCTAACCTGGGCACCAGTTCATTCACGGCTGTTATAGCCACGATGTTTTCCCCTGCCACTCTGTGTTGAAGTGAGGAACAAGACGTTGTTTGACTAGACTGTTAATTGCCCGGCCTGTGTGGAAGGCTGAAGGAAGTCTTGTAAAGCTACGGAGGGCAGAGAGCGCAGGCAATTGCCCTAGGCTGGGTCACCAACCTCCAGGTGGAGCCTGGGGATCTCCCAGAACTACAGTTGATCTCCATAGTTCAGAGATCAGTTTGCCTGGAGGAATGGCTGCTTTGGAGGGTGGGCTTTATGGCATTTTATTGTGGAGGTCCCTCCCCTCCCCAAGCTCTACAGCCAAATCTCTCGGAATTTCCCAACTCAAAGTTGGCAAGCCTCCTGTTGGCCCACCCCCTTCGCCTGGCACCATGGGACTAGCCAGTCATTTTAATGAGAGTCAAGCAGAGTCCCTGATTATTGGCCATTCAGGTGATGTTCGTTCAAGCTACCCTCCTTCTCACACACCCCCATACACAAACATTCCAATTTTTACTCAGATACGTTGCTTTCTGTTTTCTGGTCTTTCCTTTGAACCTCATATTGCTTTTTGTTAAAACTCATATTTGCATTCAATTCAATTGCAATTCAGTTCAAGTAGTAATAAGAGACGAGTGCTCTGTGTATGCTCAGACATTGTGTTCCAGGGTAAATTTGAGAGGGATTTCTGGATCATGCTTTTGTGTAATGACATGAACTTAGGTGGAGATTGGCAGTTGCTTCACACAACCCAAATCTTCCTTTTGTATGAGTTGCAAGAAGAGAGAATCCCACAGTCATCGCTGCTTTTCCCTGAAGCACTGTGACTTGGCAGTCCTAAGGGGAAGAAATGCCGATGGGGAAGCAGTACCGGATTTCACCACTTGGTGAATGAGATGAATGCATCTTCCCAGCTTTTTTGAAATGGAAATAGATGCAGATACAAGGTGGCCAATAGCCTACCATGAACTTCTGGACAAAGATTCCCTCTGGGCCCCCTCTGTGGTTGCTGGGTCCCAAGTTCAGCAACCCCCAGAATCTCCAGTTACAATGACCGGGTAGTAAGTGACGTGAAAGACATCTACTGGAGGCCCCGAAGAGCTGCTGCCAGTCAGAGGAGACGATACTGACCTTGATGGACCAGGTCTGACTCAGTAGAGTGACTCATGTGTGTTCAGAGTGTGGCTGTTCTGCGGCCTTATCCTTAGAACCTGTTTCATTTGAGGCTTTTCTCAGCTGGGGCATTTCTTGTCCACGGCTTTGAGACGTTACAAACTATTCATTTTAAATTTCCTTCCGGTGAGCATTTTAAAATGTTGATGTCATTGCTCTGCATTCTACATGAACATGTGGGTGAATCAAGGAAGTGGCTGGTTTTGAGTACTTAGTAATTGAATGAGACTCCTCTGAATCAAGGGCAGGGATCTTGCTTTACAATGTTGCTGCTACAATAGTCGCAAAGCCCTGGCATTTCTTCTGATCTTGCGTTAAACTTTGCCAAGAATAGGGCGTACCCTGTTCGTGAGGATTTTTTGCCCTTGCTAATTGTGAAGAGAGTCTATTTTAAAAAAGAAGAGGGGGGGGGAAGAACTTTGATTGCAATGCTGTAACTAGTCACTTCCCTACTTGGGTGCGGTTCCTAATTTTTCTGCTCAAACACTACAACACATCATCCCATTACTAAAAATAAATCATGGTGTTCATACATAGTAATTAAAAAGGACTTACCCCTACGCTGACCCTTGTTGGGCCGAGCTGGGGAGTTAAAATAGGTTGTAGACCTTGAACCACTCGGTTGTTGGAATTTCCGCTTCCACCCCCTTTCCCCATCAAAAGTTGTCAGAAGAGAAGAAGAGATTGGATTTATACCCCGCCCTTCACTACCCAAGGGAGTCTCAGAGCGGCTTACAAACTCCTTTCCCTTCTCCTCCCCACAACAGACACCCTGTGAGGTAGGTGGGGCTGAGAGAGCTCTTGACAGAAATGGCTCTTTTTTCAAGAACAGCTCTTATCAGAGCTACAACATGCCCAAGGTCATCCAGCCAGGTGCAAGTGGAGGAGTGGGGAACCAAACCCAGTTCTCCCAGATTAGAGTCCGCACTCTGTGCATAATGGACCCCTGCTATCCCCCCTGTGGCTACTTTGTAGGGCCACATAATATATTTGTAATTGCAGTCACAGAATTCTAGCCGCGTATGGTAATTTTGCCTTGGAGGGCGGTGAGCTCAGTTCATGTCTAAGCTGTTATAAATAAAATAGAATAAAGGAATACCAAAATCAAACCAGCAAACTGCTAAAGGTGTTTTAATTCCTCCTTGTTTTCCTCTATTCTAACTGTTCTGCTTCTCAAATTGTTAACCTGGCCCCATGTTGCACTCCCCACAAGTCCGAAATTTGTAGTCCTCAGAGCCCTATTTGGTTAGCAACTTGCCATAAGCGCAGAAAGTGGCAAATCTGATATCAGACTGGGGGGTGATATTTGCCTTCCTGAGAGCTTCCAATTAGGGCTGCAAATGGCCATTTGAATATGTATGAACGATGTTTTGGGAAGTAACTGGCCTTTCTAGTCTAGCATCCGATTTTAGCCTATAGCCAAATGCCTCTAGGAGGCCCACATGGAGGGGACGGACCTCAAGATTACTGTCGTCCCTGCTGCCTCCCAAATGCTGTTACTGCTGTTGTGAGCTGCTTCTGAACCCAGAGGTTCTGTTTAGCCACCGTGGCTAATAGTGCCTGATAAGAAGTGAACCTGGTGAAAGTGTGCAATTCCCCCTTTACAGCAATTGAGCCAGTGGCCGACTTTGTATCTTACTTCATAAGTTAGTCATGCATTTTTGTGAAGGGCCTGGGCATTAACTTTGTCACGGCACCTTTTTAAAGCGTGGCATCGGCGCCGACCTGAATAAAACCCACCTGCCAGAGTTCTCACTCTGTGGAAATGTTCTGACCTTTCCAAACAGTTGGTACATGTAATATACTGCCTATTAATCTCCTTTTAAACTAGTGGCTATTGACACATTATGTGGCAGTAAATCCTGTAAGTTATTATGCATTATGTAGAAGGACTTGATTTTGTCTGCAATTAACTCCTTTTAAGCTGATGACCTTGAGTTCTAAAAATATGGAATAAAGGCGGAAATTTACGGTGCATAATTGTTTAGACCTGTTGAGTTATCTTTTTATCAACTAAGCCCCCAAACTAATTAGCCTTTCCTCATACAGGAGGTGTTCCAATTCCATGGTGTTTTGGTTGTTCTCTCTCTCTCTCTCTCTCTCTCTCTCTCTCTCTCTCTCTCTCTCTCGTTGTTTTTGGCTCTTGTCTGTTGTGAGAAAAATCAGATTTCGTCTCCTTGCACCAGTAGAAGGAAATGGAATGGAGCGTTTGCCCGGAATTCTCTTCTCTCCTCTCATCCCCCCTAGTGCTTGTTACCATCTATGGCTTTAGGAAGGGAGGTAGAGTTTGTGCTGCTTGGAAAACAAAATTTGCCTGGAAAAAAATCACACACTGTGTTCGGGGAACAGTAACATCCATCATACTCTCTGCTGTCTGATGATCAGCTTTCTTAAATTTTTGGAGCTAACTCTACGGTGCACTCCACAGCTGTGCTAAGCTTTAAGTCCTTAAGATAGCCAGTTTGGTGTAGTGGTTAAGTATGCGGACTCTAATCTGGGAGAACCGGGTTTGGTTTCCCACTCCTCCATTTGCACCTGGCTGGATGACCTTGGGCAAGCCGTAGTTCTGATAAGAGCTGTCCTTGAAAAGAGCCGTTTCTGTCAGAGCTCTCTCAGCCCCACCTACCTCACAGGGTGTCTGTTGTGGGGAGGGGAGGGGAAGGGAAAGGAGTTTGTAAGCTGCTCTGAGACACTTTTGGGTAGTGAAGGCAGGGCCGGCTCCAGCTTATTTTGCACCCTAGGCGAGGATCCCTTCTGCCCCCCCCCCGCGTCCACCAATTTTCAAAAAAAAATGCATTTTAGGAAGAATGAAAAACACAAATAATCAAGAAACTCCCAGAGTACAGGGCCGGGTGCAGTTTGGTGCCCCTAAGGGCCATCCTGGTCTAGGCGATTGCCTAGTTCGCCTAGTGAGTGAGCCGGCCCTGAGTGAATGGTGGGGTATAAATCCAATCTCTTCTTCTTCTAAGAGTGTGTGTATTTCGTGAGAGGGCGCAAATACAAAATATGCAGAGCTGAGTGAGGAATTCAGCATCCTCCTCAGACTCCTGGCTTACTGACAAGCCTCCTTGCAGCTCTGTACATTATTCTGGTTGCTGAGTGGAGAGAACCTCTGCCATTAGGGTAGTAGGTGCTATACTAAGCATAGAATACAGCTCATACTTGTGGAATATATGTCTGGAATGAATGTATATTTATTTATTTATTTATTTATTTGACTTATATCCCGCCTTTCCACGTGGACTCAGGGCGGCTAACAAGAGGCAAACAATGTGGGTTCCTCTTCCCTTTCAATGTTGTGTGGAGGGAGTGGTGACTGTCTCAGATGTGGATCTGGGAGGGGCTGTGGCGCAGTGGTAGAGCATCTGCTAGGTATGCAGAAGGTCCCAGGTTCAATCCCCAGCATCTCCAGCTCAAAGAACCAGGAAGTGGGTGATGTGAAAGACCTCTCCCTGAGACCCTGGAGAGCTGTTGCCTGTAAGAGTGCACACTACTGACTTTGAAGGACCAAGGGTCTGATTCAGTATAAGGCAGCTTCATGTGATCTGTCTTCCGCCTTTCTGTGCGAAGTGTTGCATGCAGATTGTAATATGCATGTTAGCTTGGGTCAAATCCAGAGGTCATTTGGGGGGGAACGCGGGGGAACGCAGTTCCACCGGGTGAGGTGCAGGGGGCGGGGCATATGACAAAGCCCCGCCCCCTGCTTCCGGCCGCCCCGCTTCCGGCCCTCATTCAGCCAGGAGGAGGCAGGAGAAGAGGGAGGGTAAGTTGCTTCCTCCTTACCTCTCCCCACCCCTGCCTGCCTGGGGCCAGGGAGGGCCTTGGCGGGGCTTCCTCGCACTTCCACCTGCCTTGCAGGTTCACCACCGGGCCCCTGATGTCAGGGGGTGTGGCATATGCTAATGAGTTATGCTAATGAGTTCCCCTAGCTCTTTTTCTACGAAATGACCCCTGTGTGCAGGGCCCTGATCTCCTCCGGGAGCTCATTCCACCAGATAGGAGCTGCCACCGAAAAAGACCTGGCCCTAGTCGCAGCATATTTGGCATCTCTAGGGGTTGGGACAACCAAAAGATGTTTTGCCCCCAACCGTAGTGCCCTTGGGGGAACATATGGGTTGTTGCTGAAAATGGCAACCTTGTGTTTGATTTTCTCCTGAGGAGGGCAGGGTTTGGGGAGGGGAGGGACATCAATGCCATCGAGTCCACCTTCCAAAGCAGCCATTTTCTCCAGACGAATTGATCTTGATCGCCTTTAGTTCAGTTGCAATCCCAGGAGATCTCCAGCCACCACCTGGAGGTTGGCAAACCTAGGTATGCACTACATGGTGATGTCACATCACACATTTCCGTAATTATACACTGCTGATTTAAGGAGGGGAAACCCCAAAACAGGGTTGCACATTTCGGTAGCAATTCCACATTCATCTTTACATCTTCTCTTAAGGGTGTTCCACAGATCTGCTGTGGATGCCCTGCCCATGTAGCACAAGCCCTGGGTTTTACAGAAGATGGGTCTGTTTTAGAGCAGGCAGGAAGCTTTCTCCATTTGTTAAATCCATATGTACTTTCTACGCGTGAGCTCGGCTGGGTGGGGTGGAGATTCTGCACATTTTCTGTGGGAGGCTCTGACTGCCAGTCTCTTGCAACGAGGTTTACCAAGAAAGTACATCCTCAGCCCATGGTCTAATTCTTCACTTTTTAAAAAGGCTCCTATTTTATAAGGCGACAACAGAAAAACACATGAATGATCATTGTCTGATGTGTTTAAAACCATGAAAGGTGAACAATCTCCCTGAAGCATTGTTTGGGAAGGTGATGTCTGACAACTGAGCCAGTCTTTGACGCACACCTGTCAATAAATTTGCAGAGCCGAGTTATCACATCAGCTGAACGCATGAAGCTTGCCTTACACTGAGTCAGACACTCAGTTTATCAAGGTCAGTTTTGTCTATTCTGACTGGCAGCAGTTCTCCGGGGTTTCAGGTAGAAGTCTTTCACTTCACTTGCTACCTGAACCTTTTAACGGAAGAGGCCAGGGGTTGAACCTGGGACATTTGGCATGCAAAGCAGGCACTCTGCCACTGAGCCATGGCCACTCCCTTGAACTTGATCTTGCTTTGAGCTCTGTTTGTTAAGTCTCTCTGTGTCTGAGGATGCACAGTCAGTATGGGTGGAGTGCTGGCCAGACCAGTTGGGCCTCATTCGCATGACAGTACACATGCAAAGCCAGCACAAAGGTGTTAGGCTAGGGTGAGAAACCTCTGCACAGCCTCCACACCCTATTCTATGGGGAGGGGGGCAGGAGAGGAAAGGAAGAAGGGGGCTCCCTGTGGGCCACCCAGTTGGGGCGGGATACCTCCTGGGGCTGCTGCTTGTTGTGGCAAATAAATAAAAATAAATTACCACATGGCAATACATGTGGAATAGTCAGGAGATCGGAAAGGATTGTTTGGCTGCCTGAAGCTGTAGCTTTTTTTGACACCACTAGGTGGCAAGCTATGCTTATTTTTAGACTGAGAGTGCTGTGACTTGCCCAAGGTCACCCAGCTGGCTTCAAGTGGGGAAGTGGGGAATCGAACCCGGTTCTCCAGATTAGAGTCTGCCGCTCTTAACCACTACACTACGCCGGTTCACTGCTTGCTGTGGTACACTCCCACCAGGCAGCAAGGCGGCAACAGGGCTGGTTGGTGCCTCTCCACCTCTGGTGCTCTAGGTGATTGCCTAGGTCTACCTAGTGGGCAGGCCAGCCCTGTGTGCATGACAGAACTATATGGAATGCCCAAGTGCACAGAAGAAGAGCAGGAGTTGAGAATACTGGCCCTGCTGATGTGTGTTCACTGGCATGGGTACAGTGCCTACATGAGTAGACGCCATTCCCGTGATCAAGTATGTTGCATTTCAAACAGCCACAGTTGTGGAGATTAGAATTAATGTGCATACTAGTTTTCTACGTGTGGGCAGTGTGCCCATGTAATGGACAAAGATGTATAGGTGGGGGGACGTAGGGCCACCCTGCTCAGACATAGTTGGGAGTGGTGTCACTCCTGTTCTGTGCTCATCATAACTGTGCATTGTGTGTGTTGTGAATACATCCTAGAACACAGTAGTGGCTACACAGTAAAGGGGAAGGATCAAGTATAGTGGGAAGGGATCCTGCAGGAGGCACGATTCCTAATCTTCAGGAATCCATGATAAGTCCCTAAACAGCTCCGCTTCTGTCCTAGGTCATTCGTTCCTAAGCCTCAATGCATTGCAAACTACTGACTGCTGTTTAATAAGGCTGAACAATTCTAGGACATGTTCAGGGTTGACTTGGGACCACAATAGACTAGAGAAGAATGGTTGTGGTTAAGTGTTCGGAGGAAATGAAACTTTGCAAATGAGAACTTATTGAGTTCTGGTCTCCCAGACAACCATCAGTAGGAAAGATCTTCCAAAGCTGTAAGAGAGAGCGTCAATTAGGCACATACTTAATTGCCGTCAAGTTGCAACCAACTTAAGGTGACCCCAGCAAGGGGCTTTCACAGCAAGTGAGAAGCAGGGGTGGTTTGCCAATTGTCTTCCTCCTGCATCAGTTAGAAATGCTCAAATGCCCACAGCTTTGGCTCACATTCCGTTTGTCGGTTAGGAACAGGGAACTGACTTTTTGACCTGTTTCGTTACCCTCTTCATGGCTGTTTGGCAGGAGGATTCACTCTGCTCCTTCCTGACGGTGCAGTACAGCCCAGTCGGCATTTTGTGCATGTGAGTTCTCACACAGCCCAGTTGAGTTCTACTCCCCCCATCCTTGCAGCTCTGTTTGGCTGGCAATTGTTTAAGTAGATGACTAAATCAGCCACAAGCATGCTTAATGCAGAATTCATGTCGTCTCTAGTATCAGTGCAGGGATAAAATAGGCCAGAACCAACAACTTGTATGAAATTTATGGAAATGAGAGTCAAACGTGAGGATACCACATCCCCCCTAGTAACTACCTTGTGGCAGGGTATTTTTGAGAATGGCCTGGGGGAAGGAGAGGAACCACTCATCATCCCTGTGCCACTGTCCCCAGCAGAATCAGGCCCTGTGATATTTTCAAAAGTTTTTAAAAAGTTCTAAAATGGCAGTGCCTCCCTGTGGCAGTCTTGCAGTATCATCTAGTTTGGCTGTCAGAAAGCGGTAGAACGCCTTATATGCATGCATATGGCAATGAGCTGTTGATTCTGACGGATAGCTGCTCTCCCAGTCTTGGGCAGAGGACTTTCCCAATCCTGGTACCCCAGAGATGCTGGGAATCGAACCAGGGACTTTGTCTGCAGAGCATGTGCTTCACCACCAAGCGTTATGGGTCTTTAGGCAGAAGAGGAACGTTCTTCCTCTTGCACAACAGAAGCTTTTCCAACGTGGTCCAGAATTTTGTTCTGTTTTCTGATCTGCTGAATGCTTTCAGCAGATGTGTTAACGAAACGGTTTGACTGACGAAGGTGCACAGGGTTTGCTAATCTGGAATGGTTTCCATGGAAACGCACACAACCGTTGCAAACTTAGAGGATATTTTAAGCGTGGTTAACTTGCCCTCAAGGAACTGTGGTGACTATAGTTTTTTTTGCAAAAGCATCAACCACTCCCTAACCCCTCTCATGCAATGGTATGATCTGTTGTTTGGCTTTCCTGAATTCCCATACCCAGTCCCTTCATAGGTTTAGTTAAGTACTCAGAAGATGACAGCTGAGGAAAGGCAATTGTCTGAATTGTAGTTCTCCAGCCAGTCTCTGTTGATAGTACCAGGATAGATGGTCCATTAGTCTAACGTTGCTTTAATTGGCTCCATGTACAACTACGGCGGACAGTTCACAGTTTTTGTGAATCACAATGGTTCAGCTCGTTTCAGTTTGCTGTGCAATGGTTTGGGGGCTCCTTGTTCCTGCATTGTGCAGGGGGTTGGACTAGATGACCCTGGAGGTTTGGTGTAGCGGTTAGGAGTGCGGACTCTAATTCGGGAGAACTAAGTTTGATTCCCCACTCCTCCACATGCAGCTGCTGGCGCAACCTTGGGTCAGTCACAGTTCACTCAGAACTGTTGTTCTTGAAAAAGCTCTCTCAGCCCCTCTCGCAGCCACTCTGAGACTCCTTAGGGTAGTGAAGGGCGGGGTATAAATCCAATCTCCTCCTCCTCTCAAAATGTGTGTTGCCCAGTAAGAGATGTGGGGGAATGGCATGCTCATTGGAGGAAGAGCAGGACTATGGTGGCAATCTCCACCTCCCAGTCTCCATGTGTTTTGCTGATTATGTGCACTGAGGGACCCTCTCTTTCCCCACTTTATTGGACAAAGCTCCATGCACATGTTCAGTTGAATGCATGGATATGGGCGACGCATATAGAATCATAGAGTTGGAAGGGACCTCCAGGGTCATCTAGTCCAACCCCCTGCACAATGCAGGAAATTCACAATTACCTCCCCCCCCACTGACCCCTGCTCCATGCCCAGAATATAGCAGACATGATCCCTCTTTACACTATAGTCCTTCACATATTCATTGAATGCATAAGCTAAATGCTGCACAAAGATAAATGGAGATCTCCAACCTGTGTCCTCACCAGCAGCGTGCTCTTGGTGAAGGGGAGTTAAGTAATTTGTTAGCATTTCCCCATCTCCGGCTCTGATTCCTTCCTTCCACTTGTCATGATCGTGTCTCTTTCTCTGTATCACTCTACTGCAGATGCCACAGGCAGTTAGAAGAAAAAGTGATGTAGCATTAATGTTTCCCTGCCCCCTTCAAGTGGCGGCCAATGTCTCGGGCAGGGAAACTCTGATGCAATGACATCACGTCTTGTGTGTCTCTGTGTGTGTTTCTAGTGACACATTACTGGGGAAATGTGGGTTGACAGAACCCACTTAACTCTTCCTAGCGTGCAGTTTGAGCCACAGCGTGACACATGCGTGTGTTCACCAGGGAGCCAGGCGTGGCTGCCATTCCCCATTGAATATACACTCGTCCCTGAACCAGATTGGCCATGCATAATGTTCCCTGTAAGTCAGAGGCTTGCATACGAGGCCCTATCTTGTGGGTGCATGTGGGTGACTTCTCTCCTAAAGCCTGCAGGTCGAGGCTGCATCGAGTAGGCGGGGATCTCCCTGTGGGCCCCGTAGCACACGGACAACGGCTGTTCCCCAAAGGCACGGCTTCAGACGTTGATGGGCTTTGCTGTCTCCCTGTGCGTAGCGATCTGTCACTTCAACCTCAAGCTGCTGGGGAGCTTCAATATTTAACTTGAAACCCAGCCAGTAAACTGGAAGCAGCTTTCCTTTGGTTCCTGAGGGAACAAATAAATAAAAAGAGGCTGGGAACGATAACGGGAATAGTCTCTCTTCCCGGGCGGCAGAGTGGCCGAGCCCTGTTTGCGGCATTACTGACGAGTTTTAACTTCAGAGTTCACATTCTTATTCTCACTCTTTCTCTCTTTCTGTGTGTCTTTCTGACTGCAGTTGTGGACACACATGATGTGTAAGGTCAGTGTTGCACTCATGGAGGGTCTTAGAGAACGAATGACTAAGCACGCTGTCTGGACATAGACGTATTTCACAGGAATCAGGGTGCTTTTATGCGTGGCACCATAGAAAACAACAACAACAACAACAGAGAGCATGATGTTTCACACGTTCACCCTTCTGCAGGGCAGGATCCCCACAGAGAGACCACACCTGCGCTGCCTCCCTGTGCAAACCATCATGCAACTTGCTCAAAGAGGAACCCATGACGTCAAACGCCCAGGGATTCAGATTAATGTGTGCTGGTTGGAGATGCTGCATTCTGGGGGGGTTTTGTGTATGTTCAGAAATGTGTTGGTCTTGCAAAAGCATTTAGGAGCCTCACTGTGGTAGATTAACTCTTTTATATAGAGGGGGAGGCCAAAGTTAGTCCCAGCAATGGCTAGTTAACTGGAGGCGCAATGGTCATTTGTTATACTCCTGAATACCTGTGGCGGGGGGGGGGGGGGGGGAGGACAATGCCCAGGGGGCGTTCTGCTGCCTTCATTACTCGCTTGTGGGCTTGTAGATGCATCTGCTTTTCCAACAGGATGTTGAATCGGATGAATCTTTCATGTGATCCATCAGGGCTCCTTATGTTCCAGCAACTTTTGTTTTATTTAATCCCATTTTATGTCCTGCCCTTCCTCCAAGGAACTAAGGGTGTTGTATATGTGACTGTCGATGTGTAACCATCCTGTATGGTCATTTTGGCTTAAAGCAGTATCAGTGATGGGTTTTTGGACCCAGGTAAAGGTAAAGGTTCCCTTGCTCGAAAGCCAGTTGAATCCGACTCTAGAGTTGCAGTGCTCATCTCCGTTTCAAAGCCGAAGAGCCAGCGCTGTCCGAAGACATTTCCGTGGTCATGTGGCCGGCATGACTAAACACCAAGGTGCATGGAACGCTGTTACCTTCCCACTGAAGTGGTACCTATTTATCTACTTGCAATTTCTTGCTTTTGAACTGCTAGGTTGGTTCGTCAAATTCAGGACCTGATCCAATAGCTTAATCTAGACTCTGCCTGCTGGCAGTGACTCCTCAGGGCCTCCAGCAGAGGTGCTTTGCTACCTGAGATCATTTCTTGGAGATACAAGGAATGGATTTGGGACTATGTGCATGCCACATGTATGCTCTGGCATCCGTTGCTATGTGCTATAAATGGTGTTGTCCAAGGTCCACACATGATTTGTTCTCAGTGGGCATATGCTGGCAGTCTGTTTGGATGATTTCTTGGGGATGATTTAAGTGGCCCATATTTTATTTTATCGAAAAACACTTCTACCTTGCCTCTCCATGATGTGTTCAAGGCAGCTTACAATAAAGCCCCATAAAGAAAAAGCTGCAGTCAGCGTTAAACAGCCATTATGGTACGCACAAATCTAAAGGTTGCCATAGGTAGCTAGAGGCATATTTTGGTGATTTATTTTTACGTTGTTTTAGTTGCTTCTTGGCCATTTTTTCAAAATGGAAATAAAGATCATTAAAAAAAAAAAAGGGCCCGGCCATTAAAGAATTAGAGAGAAGCCCAGCCACGTTGACCCTGTATCGACCCTGCATAAACAGCTCTTCTCAATGACATTTTTGGTCTTTCTGAAGGTGGCTGCACACACTGTTCCCTCTAAGCTGTGGAGTCTTGTGAGCAAAAATTCTACCTTGTGAGCTCCTGTCATTAAAGCTGTGAGCGAGCAATTTGGCTATTGCATAAATTAGTTTCCTCTGGAGCCATCCTTTCTGAGCTGAGACAAAAATGTGTGAGCCGGAGGCTAAAAAACTGTGAGCTAGCTCACACTAACTCAGCTTAGAGGGAACACTGGTGGTGAGTTCTGCTGCTTAAATTTACCTGCACAATGAGCTGCTACAGAGAGCTTATTTACAAGTAATACAGCTAACCCAGCAGCGATACTAGCTCAGTGGCTTGGGAGCTACATGTGGGTGCCACGCATAAAAGCACATTTGACATGCTACCTGTGGTTCTTCTGAACATCGCTCCCCAGTGTGGCAACTGCCCTGTGTTTCCAGAAAGTGGGCAAGGCCCTTGTCTAGTGGGGCTTCTGGTTGGCAGGTGGTCCTCAGCTTGAAGCAGAGGGGTAGATAAGCTGTGAACCTTCTAGGTGCAGGCTTCATGCCAAAGATGAAAGTGAGTGTGGCTCTTTTGGTTCCTGATAATTGCAAATGTGGCTCTTTGTGAGATGTGGAGTGAGCACCACGCATCTAACAGTTAGAATCTCGGAATGGAGATATCAGGCAAGCAGCTGCATCCAATATGGTTTCTGTCTTTCCAGTGAATAAGGGTAATTTGCTTTTATTAGCTTGTGGGCTTCAGACTGCAGGTGTGGAACCACATGATGAAATCTCCCCCCCCCCATACACAGAATTTTTCATGCACACAAAGTTAGCATATTGGGGAGAAGGCTTTACCAGAGCTTCTTCCAGACATTCTGTGTGGTGGGAATTGTTTCTTTCTTCATTTTAACACTGGAGTATTTCCTCATAAGGTTCCTCACCAGCTGCTGTAATCGGTACAGTCCAGATGCAGGTTTGGTGTAGTGGTTAAGTGCGTGGACTCTAATCCGGGACAACTGGGTTTGATTCCCCACTCCTCCACTTGCACCTGCTGGATGACCTTGGGCAAGCCATAGTTCTGTCAGAGCTGTTCTTGGAAAAGAGCAGTTTCTGTCAGAGCTCTCTCAGCCCCACCTACCTCACAGGCAGTGTTCCCTCTAAGCTGAGTTAGTGTGAGCTAGCTCACAGTTTTTTAGCCTCCGACTCACACATTTTTGTCTTAGCTCAGGAAGAATGGCTCCGGCGCAAATGAATTCATGCAGTAGCCAAATCGCTCACTCACCCCTTTAATGCCAGTAGCTCACAAAGTGGAATTTTTGCTCACAAGACTCCACAGCTTAGAGGGAGCATTGCTCACAGGGTGTCTGTTGTGGGGAGAGGAAGGGAAAGGAGTTTGTAAGCCGCTCTGAGACACCTTTGGGTAGTGAAGGGCGGGGTATAAATCCAATCTCCTCTTCTTCTTCTTCAGGTTGACCCCCGTTTGTGAGAATCAGGCTTTGATCAGACAGTCTGGGAGAATGGCAGACACCCAGTCAGAGGGCTCCAAGTCCCTACAGAACCCCTTGCCCAGAGCGCCATTCCCTTATCACCAAGGAAGGAAGGAAAGAGCTGCGGTTGGGACAAAGCTACCTGTGGTTCCAGCCAGTATTTTGGTTTTTAGGGAACTCCAAATAAGTGTTGGTTCCCCTCCAGTATGTGAGCCCTGGATCTTCTTTCCCTTCCCTCCCTGATTCTCCTGCTCTCTCAGTCTCTGGACAGTTAGCCCTGTGGCTTTCCCTTCTGGCGTGGATTTCTTAAGTTCTTATGTTCTTACGATGGAGTTAGCTATTATTAGGCAACCAGTCACCCTAGTGAGTGTCCAGTGAGGGTAATCTAATGCCTTGTATTTGCAAGCAGAGAAAAGGGTGAATTCTACGACTGCTTCCTGTGCAGGGCCTGTAATTAACAAAAGTTTCAGGAAACTGGAATCGTTAAACATTTTAATTCTGCACACCACTTAGGCGTTTCCCTGGCATTGTTCAAGTTGCCTTGCTTAGGTCTTGGAACGGGGTGCTTTCCTGAGAACTGCAGTTATCACCAAAGAACAGAGCTTCCTGCCCAGAAGTTTGTAAGATGCAGTCAGGAAATGTTACTTAACATCTGTTGGTTGAAAGAACAAATCATATATCATCTAAGAAGTTTAAAAATATCTGAGCCTCTCTGAAAGGTTAATGCCTTCTTGGAATGTGTAACAAAAAAAATCTTGCATTGTAACACACAGGTTGTTGCCGGATGCTAGTGGCACAATGGTGTATAAGGAGGTGCACGCTGATTTTCTATTGCATTGATCTAGTATTGCACAGGATTTGAATTTAAGCTCTGTTTTGGGAGGCTGGGATGCTCCATCAAATATGTGCAGGGCTTTTATCTTTTAAATATACCTCTCTCTCTCTCTCTCTCTCTCTCTCTCTCTCTCTCTCTCTCTGTGTGTGTGTGTGTGTGTGTGTGGGCATCACAAATAGAACGAGAAACAGGATTGCATCATCTCGTTCCAAACTCCCACCTATGTGCATTCATCCCTTTTCATGTAGGGTCTGTTCGTGTGACTGTGAACCTGCCACATTCCTAATTGTGTGCCTATATATGTAGTGTTTTTACGAACAGGCTTAATGTTGGTGTGAAGCTGACACAGTGTATGGGGTGGACTAGTATGTGCATTCCCTTTTGACACATGTTGATGGTACCACATGCATGTCTTGAATAAGGGTTTAAAACATGAAACAAAGTTTGAGTCCAGTGTCATCGTTAAGACCAACAAAGTTTAATTTTGGGTAAAAGCTTTCATGTGCAAGCATGCTTCTTTAGATACATACATGGTCAGTCTTTCCTGAATGACAGCTTTCCTACCACTACCAATTTTCTCCTGGGATTTGTATTTATATTTTGAAAATGTCTGTTCCAAAACACAGCATTGTAGGCTATCAAAGGACAACCTTCAACAAATTTGAAACATCAGTCAAGTAAAATCTTACTAGAATGAAGAGTCTTAGCCTGGCATCAAATAATAGTGATGGCGCTTGGTGCAGGGAGAGCGGTATGGTATTCCATGGTCAAGGGCCACCACGGAAAAGGATATCTTTCATAGCTACCCACCTTACTTCTAAAATCAGTGCTTAAGAGATGAAAATGAGACATCTTTGATAAAGATAGGTATTTGCTTGGAGTGGCTGGTAACTTCTAGTGATCTACTGTTTCCTCTGGGTTTGCCCAGTAGTAGATGACCTTGGAACCCAGTGGGTCATGAAGATCTGTGTCTTTAGTTCTCTAGTTGGACATTGCAGTGTTACAACTGCCTTAATCTTCTAGTTACAAGTGGGTTCCAGTCCGAAAGGGCGTGTCTGCAGATGCACTCCTGCACTTTAAGAGGAAGTTTCTTCATCAGATCACATATGAAACTGCCCTTCATGGAGCCATATGTCAAGTCAGTGTTATCCACTGACCGGCAATGGCTCTCCAATGTAAGTGGAAGGTCTTTCACAGTGCCTGTGTCTTGAACTGGAGATTCTGGGGATTGAACCTGGGATCTTCTGCAAGCCGAGCATCTGCTCTCCCATTGAGCTGCAACCATTTTCCACTATTTTTTTTAGTATACTTCAGTAGCAGTCTCTAAAATATGTTATGTTCTATGACAAAAGCAGCCCATCTATTGTCACCCTCTTTGGCCTTAAGGTCAGGATTGTTTAAAGCTGTGGAATGGCATGATATTCTGTGCGGCTGAGGTTACGTGTCGAACAATGAAGGTTGCTCACGATCTCTTCCTCTGTGGAAGGATCCAGTCCTGTACTGTATGATCTTTGACTCTACCTTTGTTCCCTGCTTTCAAACAAAATACTGTCTTTGGTCCTGTGAGCCCCAGTGCTGCAGTCTGCAGTGGTAATGAAGTTGTTTTATGGTGACCTCGAAAGCCCCCCATTTGGCTGGACGCTGTGCTCAGGTGCTGAGTTTCCATCATGTCAGTTTCCCAACCTCCTGTGAAAAACGGCCTCTAGCATGAAGGAGAAGAATTCTGCAGGATGGAACCCGGGAGGCATTTTGCTTTGATTTATGCTTAAGGGTTTAAGCTGTCAGTCTCGTGGGAGGCGGATGCGTTCAGCTGCTCTCACTCCTTAGGGCACCGAGATAGCGAGCACCGAGATGGCGTGAACAGATAATGGTTGTGGAGGTGGGGATGCTAGTTAATGAGCAGACGTGACTTAGCCAGTGGCAGCGATGATGCTTTATGCTTTGATCTATGAAATAATGGAGCTGTCACTGCCATCTCTATGGATGTTATCTTGGGGCAGTGCCAAGTAATCAATACTTTCATTTAGAAGTCTAGAATCTGGACTGTTTCGGCCGTGTGTAAATTACACTGAGGAATGCTGTGAGATGGACTGTCAGGATAAAACTAGGCAGTCTAAAGTCTATACCTATAAAAACTGGCTCCCTGCGTGCTATTGTTCTTCAGTGTGACCGGAAACAGAATCCCGATGGAACTATGCGGGCTAGATTCCCAGTGGGGAGGGCATGAAGCAAATTAATCTCCCACTCCTATGTCTGTCTCCAAAGCACCGTGCTTCACTGCACTTGGAAGACCACAGTGGTAGTGTGGGTACAAGGTGTCATGAACATATGAAACAGCCTTATGCCAAATCAAACCCATCAAGCTTAGCACTGTCCACTCAGTAGCAGCAGTTCTCCATTATCTCAGGCATAGAGAGGCTTGTTCCTAAGGCCTGAAATCCCCTAACTGGAGGCTGCAGGCCTGCTCTCACAGACGCTGTTCTGCCGGCCTCCCCCCCCCTTGTGCCTCCTGGAGGGTGCTATTCCACCTTACAGACGCTGTTCTGCCGGCCTTCCCCACGCCCTCCTGCTTGTGCCTCCTGGAGGGTGCTATTCCACTTCCTTCCACTAGGGTATGCTGCCACCACTGTCCTGTTGGGGTCTTCCTGCCAGGAGGGACAGACTCCTGACACAGCTTCTCAAACTGAGGCCCTGCCTCTGGTTTCCTGCTACCCAGATCCTGCTTAACACAGGGACCAAATTCCAGGGGGGGGGGCCCTGGAGGTTTGGCAATGGGTGCCTTGACTTCCCCTTTCCCAGGACTCTCCTCTTGAAGTAGCTTGGCCTAAGGCGATTGGGGAAACTATGTGGTCCGGAGAACACTACCAGCTTCAAAGAGTAAAATATCTATTAAAAAGAGAAAAAGGTTACAACCATACTTTTAGCACAGCACAGCAACCAGAAGGACAAAGAAAAGTTGGTCACAATCGCATTCTCTGTCCCTGTCACTGATCTGTGGCTCCTCCTATGCATCCCCTCAACTTCCTAGATGCTGAATCAGACCCTGGGTCCATCTATCCTGGCATATTATGGGCTGTCTCTGATAGCGGCTCTCCAAGGTGCTGAGCAGAAGTCTTGCAGGTTTCTACCTGCCCTTTGTTTTCAACTGGAGATGACCAGGGACTGGATCTGGGACCTTTTGCATTGAAAGCACTGTGCTATGACCACTTTCTCCATTCTCCACTTCTGGCACTGGGTAATCTGGTTCTTATAGACAGGGATCTTGTGGGATGCTCATAATGTGCTTCACTGTGTGAAGAACCATCTTGTCTCTTTTATACGATAAAAGCCTTACTACCCAATAGAGTGACAAGTGTTTTGGCAGTCACTTTGGGACTGCCGGTGTAGTCAGCTGCTGCCAAAAATGTCCTCTGCAGCATGTGAAGGTCCCTGGGTGTCACTGATTCGGGCATGAGTGTTACAGATTTATCCCTGCAGAGGGGCATGTTCCATTACTTGCACATGTAGTTACACAGGATCAGCAAAAAAAATAATAATCTGAAAAGTAGAGTGACCTGATGAAACGTCTCTTAAAAATATATATATATATAAAGGGTCACTTAGAGCTGCATTTTTCCCTCTAAAAATATAGGGAATCTTCAAAAGAATTCCCCCAAAGAGATGCCCATAAGGTATCAGTAGAAAATTAGCTCATGGGGAAAAAAGCTTGAAGCTTTAAGCATGAAAGGTATTGGTAAGGTTGTGTAGAATGGGCATAGGGGGACCCGCGTTCAAGGGGAGGAGGTGCATTGATTAGGACTCCTCCTTTCAACCCCCCCTCCCACACTTAACAGTATCTGCAGCTGCCCCCTATTTCCTTCCTGAGGTTCCTTCTACGCCATTCTGTAATCCTGATTGTCTCTGCTGTCTCTTCTTTTTTCCTTCCTGTGCTCCCACCATAATTGACGTTCATTCACATGACTTATAAAGTAGCAGTGGCGTGAAGGGGGATGAATAAGAGCAAGATGGTCATTTGCTGGGGATGTTTGCAAAAGGGGGATTTTCAGATCCTCCGTCCTGTTTTGTGGCTCAGTGGTAGAACATCTGCTTCGCACGCAGGAGATTCCTGGTTCAGTTCCCAGCATCTCCAATTAGTTAAAGGGGTCAGGTAGTAGGTGGTGTGGAGGCAAAGCAGCATGGTATAGCCTGATCTCAGGGAAACCACCAAGATAGACTCTGCAGAGGAAGGCAATGGCAAACCATCTCTGCTTCTGGCGTGCCTTGAAAACCTCTTCTGTGGTTGTCATAAGTTGGCTGTGACTTGACATCATGTCACGCACAGAGATGGTGTGAAAGACCTCTGTCTAAGACCCTGGAGAGCCACTGCCAGTCTGAGATGACCAACGGTCTGAGCCGGTATATGGTGGCTTCACGTGATTTGACTGAGAGACTTACATTGGCTGTACCCTGAATCTAATCTGCATCTGTGTCGAAGGCCCTCCATCACAGAGAATTAATGGGCTCACACATTGCTTTGCTAGACTGACACATACTCGCTGGGAATGAGACTTGTGAGCAGGTTCGTATGTGATTGCCACGAAGAGCCGGGCTTCCTCGTTCACGCGTGCGCTTGGAGAAAGTGGCAGCTTCCCAAGCAGGAGCAATCTGCCTCTCCTCTTCCGACAATGCCCTATCGACCTCTCTTCAGTAGATAATTCCACTACTGATCCTTCTCTTGCGCTGCCCCAAAATAATCTCTCTAGCTGTATAAACTTCGGCAATTAAACCAGCTTGCCCCTGCCGGCTGCAGAGCGGTGTTCTCCCCAAGACGCAGTTGGAAGTTCACAGCCGGTGACTCCGTCATTCTATGTTCGAACCTGTTAATATTTCCTGACGCTTTGCTTATGGTTGGTGTCGTCAGATTTGCCGGGAGTGGTGGTGGCAGTGCCCGCGTTTGCCGTTGCCATGAACATCACAGTGACAGGTGGCCTTTTTTGCTTTGGGCTATCTCCAAGGAAACGAGTGCAGATCTTTCGTCTGAGTTAAAATACCATTCGAAATGGGGATAAGGTGTGTGCAAAGAAGCCGTCCTTCAGATCGCCCTGTGAAGACCAGCTTTATAAGTTTAAATAAGAACAAGAAGTGGGAATGTGGCTTTTTAAATTTTTGCTTGACCTTCCTCCGGTTTGGAACTCACAGACTTGCCACGTAACCTTGTGTTGGCGTGGTACAGTGGTTAAGAGTGGCGGACTCTAATCTGGAGAATTGGGTTTGATTCCCTGCTCCTCCACATGAAGCCTGCTGGGTGATTTTGGCCCCATCACAGTTCTCTCAGCCCCACCTGCCTCACAAGGTGCCTGTTGTGGGGAGAGGAAGGGAAGGCAATTGTGAGCCACTTTGAGATGCCTTAGGGTAGAGAAAAGAGGGGTATAACAACCAACTCTTCTTCTTCTGGCTCCTTTCCGTATCTGTAACATGGAATATAGTAGCTTTGCTCCATGTCCTGATTGACTCATTCAAGATGCTCTTTTGAGAGAAAGCCACCTTTCTAAGGTTATTGTCCCCTTTGCATCTTTCCAGGTGTGTGTGTGCAATAAATTAGACATCCAGAGGGACTTTCCTACCATTGGCGCTTCTGCTGTGTGAATATATAACCTCCCCCATACTTTTGATGATTAGGAAATGTGATTCTTCCAACTGCTAGTGCATCTATTCCTTCTGTATTTGTTGTATGGAGAGTTTGCGTGAGTGTTAACCTAATTTAAAGCATGTGCTGAACAGGACGACTCTTTGCTAAGACCAAGATAGAATAAGTTGCATTTCTGTCTGCTTCTGTCTGCATTGCCATTTTAGTGCTGAAAGAGCAACATTGCACTGTTAAAACACCCACTTACAGTGGTTCCAAGTAGGCAGTGATTGTAACATCCCTGGAAGCAAGAGAGAGGACTTGTCTCTCACTTGAACCCAGCTCCCTGTCCATAGGCATAGACTCTCTTATTCTCTTACTAGAAATAAGGCCCGTTGTGGAAATAAATACAACGGGAGCTAGAAAGAGGCTCTGGGAGAATGCTCTGGCTTTGGGCAAACAGTGTCAGTCTGCTTTTAAAACATGAACCTGGGACCTGCACACCACCAGAATACAGCAGGTTCCATATACAACTGACATTCCAACTGCCTTGCGGGGGGGGGGGTTGAGGTGTGGAATGGAGTGAAGTCCAATCAGCTTCCATATGCAAAAGACCAGGTTGTCGCAGCAGTTGTGGTGTGGGCGGGACCCGGGCTTTGCCTTCTGATTGGTGGCGATATATGCTGAGGAGCAGTGCCATCAGCCATACACTAAGGGAGTGCATTTTAGAATTAGAACTTTGACACCCACTATTCAATTATATATAAGGAGAGATGAACCCACTTGCTGATTAAGATTGGGATCTGCGTGTCCCCACTTTCCCTGGTAAGGTGGATGACAGTCAGAGAGGCGGACTTTTCAGTGGTGGTCTCTTAGCCCTGGAATGCCCTCCCCAAAGCAATCCAGTATCTAACATTCAGATTCCTTGTAAAAACCTAATTATCTCCCCAGACCATTTGAATGCTTAGAGTTTCTTAGCCATTTTGCACTGAATTATTTTATCATATTTTAATCTCGGTGGCTATTATTTTGTTCCCTCATTTAAAAGGTTTGTGTGTGCTGGACCTCTGATAGGAGCTGCTTCAAGCATTTCCCCCCCACAAGAACTGCCGTTAACAGCCCTCTAAGCAAATAAACAACTAAATGCTGTCACTCACAGCTGCTGGAATGCGATAACAAACCTCAGGAATGTAGCAGCCCTTGTTTTACAATGGCTACCTGTGTATTTCTTACGCTTTGGGCACAGCAGAGAACCAGAAAAGGTCTGGAACAGCTCTTCTTCATGCACTTCAGCCTTGGTCTTTATGCTGCTCTATGTGGAGCTGCCTTTGAAGCTGTATTGGGAGGTTCACTTTGAACAAAATGCCACAGTGAGGCTCCTTTGTGGAGTCCAACATTCAGAAAGTGTAATTCGAGGACTGCATCAATTTCATGGGTTCTCTGCTTGTTTTTGGGCCCTCTTCAAGGTGCTGGTTATTACCACTAAAGTCTGGACTTCTCAATGTTCATCAAAATGTCATCTCCCACTAAACTCCTGCATACCACTCCTACATTCTTCAGACAGCCTTCTCCTTGCA
Organism: Gekko japonicus; assembly: GCF_001447785.1. NCBI lineage: Eukaryota > Metazoa > Chordata > Lepidosauria > Squamata > Gekkonidae > Gekko > Gekko japonicus. The sequence continues at coordinate 1,109,976 of NW_015161948.1, read as the reverse complement.
TTTACCCTTCTCTGGACTCAGGTGGGTAGCTGTGTTGGTCTGGAGCAACAGAACAAAGTTTAAGACTTTTTCTTTTTTTCTCTGGACTGTGGGCTCAGCCACAGTTACGTTACAGGCTTTTCCTGTGGTAGGTCCGGTCCTTTGGAATGGCATACCAGAGTGGGTGCTGGCACCTTCAGTTGTTGCATTTAGGAAGACTGATTTATTTCAGAGGGCACTTGATGGAATGTAAACCATTTAGGCAGATCTGGCCATGTTTCATTGTTTTTATCTGGTCGGTGTGTGCCCCTTTAACTTCTTGTTGCTGTTAGAGGCTTTGAGTCTAAGGAGATAAGGTGGGATGTAAATTCTTTTAAGTAAATAGGTCCTAAGCTTGTTATTTGGAAGTCTTACTGAACATGAATGAGTTTTAAGGCCTGGTCATTGGGTACGATCGGCAACTCCCAATTGGGAAATCCCTGAATTTTGAGGCAGAGTCCGAGGAGAATGGAGTTTGGGGAAGGGAGTAAACTCCACAGCGATGTGCTGCCACAGAGATCCCCCTCCAAACTGTCCATTTTCTCCAGGGGAATCGATTTCTCCGTTGTCTGGAGATTACTTGTAATTCTGGGACTCCAGGCACCACCTGGAGGTTGGCAACCCAGTCAGTGGGACTCACATTGCAAGCGGGGAAAGGCCAGTGCTTACACTGGAAAGCTCGGTCAGCCGTTGTGGTCCTGTTTGAATCTGCAGGAAGCTGATAGGAAGGAGCGAGAGGCTTCAAACAAACTGAGACGCCTTATCAAGCAAGACATTTAAGTACAGCTTCCTGTTGTTGTCTCGGCGGTTTCCAGCAATTTTTTTTTTACCAAAGTGCTGGGTGGAAATGGCTGGACCTGATGTCGGAGAGCTGTTCCTGTGAGGCGGGAGAGGGCATCTTAATGCCATTGTCTTGCTTCCGCCCTCTACATGCTTGGCCTTGGGAGGCAGGAAATCCGTTCCATCTGAAGGCAGATGGCACATCCTTCTAGCCCTTCCAAGAGGCCCAAGGAGCGCAAGAGAATGTGGCTCATCTGTTCTACTACTTGGGAGCCTTCTTAGTTATGGTTATAAGGAGAACTGCCTTATAGTGGGGCAGGCTTCCAGTCCACCTTCTTCAATATCATGAGGCTTGTATGTGTCAGAAGTCGCATCTGTGGCTACAGGTCTTGCTGGGGTTGTGTTTGCAGTGATGGCTGGCAGTTCCTCATCTATGCTTCTTGTTTAGGAGTAGCCTTTCACTGTATGGTTGAGAGCTTGCATACAGGAGTTCAACAGTGCGATCCACTGATCACTTTGAATGGATATCCATTTGAATGGATAGGTCTTTGAAGGGCAATATCTGCCACTACTTCACTGGTTGCCACACCAGTAATAAAGGCTCCCATGGACCCAAAGTACCAGTCAACATAGGAATCTTTGGCATTTCCTCCTTTTAATCAGCCTCTACTAAAGAAGCAGGGCAAGTCCTTACATCTGGGTGACTGGATCTTTTAGATAATCTTAGCGTGCAGCCAGGGGTCTTGTTGTAGAAAAAGGTTGCCACACCAGTAATAAAGGCTCCCATGGACCCAAAGTACCAGTCAACATAGGAATCTTTGGCATTTCCTCCTTTTAATCAGCCTCTACTAAAGAAGCAGGGCAAGTCCTTACATCTGGGTGACTGGATCTTTTAGATACTCTTAGCGTGCAGCTAAGAAGAAGACGGGGATGGCAAAGGATGAGATGGTTAGACAGCGTCATAGATGCAACGAACATGAAATTGAGCCAACTTTAGAGGACGGCGGAAGACAGGAAGGCCTGGCGTGATCTGGTCCATGGGGTCGCAAAGAGTCGGACTCGACTGTGCGACTGAACAACAAAAAGCATGCAGCAGAATTCCCTGCCCTTCAAAAAAAGAAAAGAAAAGAAAGGTGCCCTGCTCTGACCTGGATAGCCCAGGCAAGCCCCATCACGTCAGATCTCGGAAGCTAAGCAGGGCCCACCATGGCAAGTAGCTGGATGGGAGACCTCCAAGGAATACCAGGGTTGGGAGGCAGAGGCAGGCTATCAAGCCACTTGGTGTAGTGGTTAAGTGCGCAGACTCTAATCTGGGAGAACTGGGTTTGATTCCCCACTCTTCCACTTGCACCTGTTGGATGACCTTGGGCAATCCATAATTCTGTCAGAGCTGTCCTTGAAAAAGAGCAGTTTCTGTCAGAGCTCTCTCAGCCCCACCTACCTCACAGGGTGTCTGTTGTGGGGAGGGGAAGGGAAAATGAGCTTATAAGCCACTCTGAGACTCCTTTGGGTAGTGAATGGTGGGGTATAAATCCAATCTCCTCCTCCTCCTCCTCCTCCTCCTTCTTCTTCTTTGAACGTCCTCCGTGCCCCACTAGGAGTTGCCAGAGGTCACCATGACTTCCAGGCATGGGCGCATACCCCCCCACAAATGCAAAAAGAGATGGGGTGCCCAGTACACTGACATAAGTAAAACACATAGAGGATGGCATCTCATTTGAGGCTATTTAATTCCTGTGAACAAAGGAAATTGCCTTCTGCTGACTTAGGCCCTTCCTCTATCAAGATTAGTCTCGTCTATTCTGGTAGCGGCTCTCCAGGCTCTCAAACGCAGGTTTTCCTCATCATTTATACCTGATACTTTTGTCTTCTTGGATTGGCAGCGGTCTTTTTACATCATCTACCACTTGATCCTTTTTAAACTGGAGAATGCCAGGAAGCTAACCCTCTCTTTGCAAAGCAGAGGCCCCACCACTGAGCTGCAGCCTCTCCTTTTTTCTTCTTATGTGCTCCAAATAGTAAGCTGTTTATGTAAGAATAGATTGTGTGTCCAGCTTTAATTGTGGAGTGGGCATGCATTAGCTATCAGCAATTTGGGGAGCTGGGAGTGTGGGGAGGAATATTTTTAATGACATGACTGGAAGGACAACCAATCAGTGCCATGAGCAGCTGGCTGTTACAGCCAACTTGAGTAACCATTTTGAGCCTTGTCCCCTGGAGAGGAAAAGTATGTTTGGATTGAACATGGATTTATGACAGAATGGGTTATATATGGAAGTAAATACCCTCTCCTCCAAAGACACTGTTTCTGGAAAGGCTTCTCTGAATTTTCCACTAGTAAGGGAGATGGAGAAGAAACAGGTTTCAGAATACATCCCGTGTGGAACTACCTTTTGAAGAGGTTTTTAAAAACCTGATCCAGTGCCCTTAAAACTGTCCTCAGAAGGGCTAAAGAGGACTAAAACACTAGCATGTGCAAAATTGGTTTTAGGATGAAGATTGACACCAGTACAGGGGACAAAGTAATTGAAAGCGCATGAACAACAGATGGGAAAATGGTGGTGAACATTTCCCACCTCAGTAGCCCAGGCTAGCCTGATCTCATCAGATCTTAGAAGCTAAGCAGTGTCAGCCCTGGTTAGTACTCGGATGGAAGACCACCAAGGAAGTCCAGGGTTGCTACACAGAGGAAGACAGTGGCAAACCAACTCTGAACATCTCTTGACTCTACCAGACTGCCATAAGCCAGTTGTGAGTTGATGACAACATTTCAGGAGACAGGAACTAGGCTTACCAAGGTCCAGTGGGTCCGCGTCGCTCTGGCAACGGGACTCCAAACAGCCCCGTTGCCAGAGCGACGCGGAGCGTCACATCCTGGCGACGGCGGACGGCGGGTGCAGCGCGTGCAGCCGTCCCCGCGGCCAGGCTCCTGCCAGGAAATACAATTCCCCCACTGGACCTTGGTAAGCCTAGTTCCTGTCTCCTGAAATGTTGTCTGTTCCCCACCATTTTTCTCACTGTGTAGCCTATTTTCAAACTCTGAACCCCTCTGGTAGAAAAATTATGGGGGGGGGGATTGTTTCAGTCAGGGCTTTTTTTGTAGAAAAAGGCCAGCAGGAACTTATTAGCATAACAGACCACACCCAACAACAGGAACGCATTAGCATATTAGGCCACACCCCTGATAGCACAGCTTATTGCCATATTAGGCCACACACACCCATGTTACCAGAAGTGTGGTCATCCAGCCACACCCATCTTTTGCTTCTTATTCTGTTTACTTTGTTGTCAAAACCCTGGGCTTTTTTTGTAGCAGGAACTTCTTTGCATGTTAGGCCACACACCCCTAATGTAGCCAATCCTAATGAGTTTCTGCTGTTAGGTGTGGCCTATTATGCTAATGAGTTCCTGCTGGGCGTGGGCAACTCAGGAGCCAGCCGGAACTCCGTTCCTGTGCGTTCCTGCCCAAAAATAGCCCTGGTTTCAGTGGAGAAAGCATTGTTGGGGAAAGGAACACTCCATTCTGAAAATCACCCCATTCCATTTTATAGGCTGCTCCAACACACAGTTCCGTCATGCTTGATTCAGGTTAATTTGTGCGCAAAACCCTTCTTCACGGGCCCACCTGACCTGCAGCATTTCCATCTCTGATCAGGAGGACGTAACTAGAGTAAATAGTATTAATAACCCAAAGATCTTTCATCAGACTCTCTGTGTGCATTCTTTGTTAAGATTCACAATGCAGTAACCCTGTTGTTTCCCCACCATGACAACTGTGGTTGGCCACTACATGAAGCAGAATACTGGATTAGCTGGACCGCTGGTCTTATCCAGCAGGGCAGCTCTTATGTTCATAACTCTTCTGCATAGGATTGTACTGTAAGGAAAGTGATTGAACATCAAGAGGTTGCAGGGAAGGGAGCTGAGCATTCAGCTGAGCTTCCTTCATTGCTTTCCTTCAGCTGAGCGGCTCTTGCCTTCCTGCTCTTGTGGGGGGGGGCTGGCTCCATTCCCCCTGCCCTCCAGTTTGAGCCCCTCAGCTGCTTCCGCCCAAGGATTCCCCCCCTGCATGAAAAGCAGGAAGTCCATGGATAAGGCATGATGTCATACTCATTCTGTTGCCCTTTACCCAGAGAAAACCAAAACCTGCTCTTCTCTGATTTAAGGGGAAGGGGTCTGCAGGTTGCTAAAGGGCATCACCTCTATAGGGGAGGGGGGCTGGAGTTAAACCTTGCTTTCAAAATGGAGGGAAGTAGGTTGTCCCTCTCCTCCCAATTTCCAGCCCTTTTTAAAGGGATTTCCCCCATTATTCTGCTGAGCTGTGGTGTAGCATCAGTCTACCAGCTCGTTAGGGAAAGGGGAAGTTCAGGGTTATGGGGGGCGGGTGGCATGATTGCAGTCATGATGGGGGAAGGGAAGAAGCTATGGTAACCAAGTCTGGGTTGGGAAATTTCTGGAGATTTGGGGGTGGAACCTGGGGAGGGTGGAGTTTGGGGCAGGGAAGGGATCCCAGCAGGGTATAGAGACCATAGAGCATAGGTGTCAAACTCATTTGTTACAAGAGCCAGATCTGTACCGGGCCATGTGTACCATAAAATGTAATGCCAGGCACTGGAGATATAAACCGCTCTTTTTTTTGCTCTTCAGGGAGCAGAGATCAGTTCCTCTGGAGAAAACAGTGGACTCTGTCATTATACCCTGCTGAGGTCACAACAGCAAAATGATACTGTTTGCCCAAAGCCAGAGCACTCCCCCAGAGCCTCTTTCTAGATCTCGTTGTATTTATTTCCACAACGGGCTTTACTGTTAGTAAACTTTATAAAGGACACAAGCAAACCCAAGTAACAATATTATTCTTTACTCAAAATACAAACAAAAGTGGTTGATTCCTAGCAGTGAAGGCAATTGTTTTACTGCGGAACCCACAAAAGCCCTAATAAATGTATTTAATCATATGCAAGACTAGGTTTTTCCCAAGGGATACCATAAAAGGGGGAATACTTTACACTTCCATCCATACCAGTTGCTTGCAGGCTGGGTAAGAGCACTGGATGGGCCAGTTCTGGCCCTCAGGCCTTATGTTTGACACCCCTGCCATAGAGTCTACCTTCCAAAGCAGCCGTTTTCTCCAGGGGAACTAATCTCTGTCATTTGGAATTCAGTTGTAATTCCAGGAGATCTCCAGGCCCCACCTGGAGATTGGGAACCCTAGAAGGAGCTGGGGGGGAAGCAATGAGTGGAACAGGATTGGTTGTGTGGACACCATTCCTGCCCGTTCCCATGTTGTTTGCTGCTGCATCCATGGTTGGGGGTGCATTTTCACATCCCCATGTAGAAATAACCTTAGTCTGGGGGAAGGAAGAAAAGGAGGAAGGAAGAAATAACTATATGTGGATTAAACTCACAGGACAATTAGAACAGAACCCTCTCCTGACGTCTATGCCCCCAAATCAGTGACTCAGTAAGTGGAGCATGAGGTATCCCTGGAAGTTCTGAAATCATTCCCAGTCCCAGGGTTACATTCCCACTGACCAATTGTTACTACCTCGGAAGGAAAAGGATCTGATCGTTTCACACACTGCGACATTGTGTTCTGTTGATGTGGTTTGCTCCATCTGTGATGCCTGGGGCAATTCCTTCACCCCTAAAAAAGGGCCTGTCTTTCATTCACAAAAACCATACCTGCATTCTGAGCCCGAATGCTGTTTGAAAAAAGGAGCCGACTACCATGGGTCATCTCAAGCACTGAATTTGACCTTACCTAGTTGCCAATCTCACTTGTGAATTAAAGACATGCACATGTGCACACATAACTATAAGATGGGAAGGTAAAGGTAAAGGTTCCCTTGCTCGAAAGCCAGTCGAATCCGACTCTAGGGTTGCGGTGCTCATCTCCGTTTCAAAGCCGAAGAGCCAGCGCTGTCCGAAGACGTTTCCGTGGTCATGTGGCCGGCATGACTAAGCACGGAATGCTGTTACCTTTCCACCGAAGTGGTACCTATTTATCTACTTGCAATTTCTTGCTTTCGAACTGCTAGGTTGGCAGGAGCTGGAACTAGAGACAGGAGCTCACCCTGTCTTGCGGCACCCGGGTCTTGAACTGCTGAACTACTGACCTTCCACAGCCTGCAGTTCAGCGTCTTAACCACTTGAGCCACCGCAGCTATGATGGGAAAGCACCTCTCAAAAGACATCAAAAGCCTCCTATCTCCCCCTTCATTAGTAGTGGTAAAACAGTAGACCCCTGCAAACTGAGATTTGTGCAGAGAATCTGGGGGAGCTGGTGCATTAAAATTCATTAGACAACTGGTTTCTGGTCACTAGCTCCTGTACACAGGGCCTCAGATTTAATAGACTACATTTCTGATGCTAACCAATGTTGCTGTCATATTATTTATGGGATTTAGGCAAGGAGCATGCAGTGGGCAAAGTCTGAAGGATGTATGGAAATTCTCCTAACCTCGTGGGCAATTCTCTCTTCTTTCTGCCATATTCAGTGGTATCACAATGTCAGGAAGATGCAGGATGTTCCCGGAGCATCCAATCTCGGCTGATGTTTTGCCCCGCAGCTTCCGCATCCCGCTCGGATCAGTAAGAATCAAGCCCATCACTTTCAAGAGCAGTTAACTTCCATCTGAAATGCCGGTTGGGGCCATTGCAATTAAATCATTAAGAGCTCACCACAGAGAGGCTTTGGCTGTTTTCTGCCTGGGAAGAGGGTAATAGCACAGCCCTCCCTTTTGAGAAGAGCACTGCCCAGACCTTCTGGGGAAATGTACAGAGTGTAATTGCAGAAAAGTTGGATCACACCAAAGGTCTACCTGGTCTTTGTCCAGCGTCCTGTTTCTCACAGTGGCTAGGCAGATACTTCTAGGAAGCCCACAAAGAGTTTGTAAAAGTCAGTAGCTATCTTCTATTTTGCCCTCTAGCAACTGCCATTTAAAGGTACACCACCTCTGAACATGGAGGCTCCCTTTTAGCTGTCCCAGCTGATGGTCATTGTTAGACCTGCCCTCAATGACTTTGTCTGATTCCAGTTTTTAAAGTTAATTGAAGCCATTAACCATCACCACACCCTGTGGCTCTGAACTGCAGAAGTTGTGTGAAAATGTAAATTAATGCTCTATACTGAGTCTCCTGCCCATCAGTTTCATGGCATGACCTCAAGTCCTAGTGATGTGGGTAAGGGAGGTGGTGTGGGGAAATCTTCAATTTTCTCTGCAACATGCATAATTACTGTAAGCTATTAGGTTTAATGGGGCTGCGGTGGCTCAAGTGGTTAAGACGCTGAACTGCAGACTGGAAGGTAGTTCAGCAGTTTGAGACCCGAGTGCCACATGATGGAGTGAGCTCCTGTCTCTGGTCCCAGCTCCTGCCAACCTAGCAGTTCGAAAGCAAGAAATTGCAAGTAGAAATTGCTCCGTGCGCCTTGGCGTCTAGTCATGCTGGCCACATGACCACGGAAATGTCTTTGGACACCGCTGGCTCTTCGCCTTGGAAACGGAGATGAGCACCACATCCCTAGAATCGGATTCGACTGGCTTTCAAGCAAGGGAAACGTTTACCTTTACCTTTGCTATTAGGTTTAATAAACCTCTGTCCCCAGAAAGGGATGCATGTTGACCATCATCAAAGCATTTAAGAGGATGTCAACAAGAACAGCAGCTGTGGTTGACTGTATCCACTGAAAGGAAGGATAATAGATTCATCAGAGGATTGGCTTACTTTGCTGCAGTCCCACTCACCCCCCTTTTTGAAAAAAAAGGTGGATGTTTCTCTGTGGGGTTTCTGAGTCTAATTCAAGCTGCTTGTACTGACCTTAAAAAGCCCTAAATGGCCTAATACAGAATCCAAAGGTGAGATATACAGTCAAAGGAAAACACAAAAACAAAGCAGTGCTGTGTAAAGAAAACGTTGAAATCAATTCACAATAAATTCATAAATTTATTGAAAACTGGTACACGTCTGATTGTTCTATAAATACAAAGAGATATAACAATAAATCAACATTTACAACCACAAATCAATACCATAGGCCAATTACCAACCATGTCAGCCTTAATTTCCAAAGTAATCCAGTCGGCCCCCCCATAAAAGGGGAGATTCGGTCCTCGCCTCCTGTGCTCGTATGGGCGACCTAGCTAAATGACAATCCCATTTCACACAAGCTTTGTCAAAGAAGAGACTGCCTGTTCAGATAACATGCATTCCATGCGGTAACCGCTCTCAGATCAGAAAAATCCTTAAAGCTTTACAAAATTACCAACTGGCCCATGGTTTGAGAATTTCTATAACAGATGAGTGCGTGAGCCAGTTGGAAGAACACGGTGGAAGGTCACAGCTTTGAAACTGGGCATCCCTCTGTGGTGGGTTGGGGTGATACAAGCAGGCGCGAATCCATTTTTGGCGGGAAAAGCCCCCACTCAATATAGTGACACTGTCCTCATGATGGTAGTTTATAAGATTTTTAGGAATACTTGAGGACTATTGTTTACACCACACCTCCCCGATACACACCGTGTAGAGAGAGGTCAGAGAGATATTTTGGTATTGGTCTGCAAGTTAGGGTTGCCAAGTCGAATTTTCTTACCGGCAGGAGAGCATCGCCGGGCTCCGGGAGCTCTCCTCTGACGCGCGTGCGCCGCCAGCGCGTCCTGGAAGTGACGCGTGACGTCGATCACATTGGGGGCGTGGCCCTGATCATCGGAGGGAAAACCATAAAGTTTTCCCTCCAACGATCGCGGCCACGCCCCCAACGTGATCGACGTGGTTGTGTCACCTCTGGTGATGCAGCCACGCTGCACTTCGGGGTGCGGAGTTCCCCCAGGGCCCGATACCGCGGTGGCGGAAATCGGGCCTCCAAAGCGGGGGTTTACCCACCACCCGCCCCCACTTGGCAGCCCTACTGCAAGTGCCCAGCTGTTTTTAATATTTGCCACCCGTGAGGCAAATCAATCATGGTGTTTCTGAGGCACCCTCTCCCCTGCCTTGGTGAGACCCGTTTAATACCTTAAATACCAAGGGGAAGAACAGAGGTTTAACACAAGAACAAATAAGTTTATTTGTTTGGGGAAGGAAGTTGTGGGTATTCGTGATTAACTATAGACAAATGTAACTTACTGAGAGACATATGGAAATACAATTTCCTCAGAAAGA
>NW_015161948.1:1087515-1099985 GCF_001447785.1 Gekko japonicus | reverse complement strand
TTTCTGAATGACAAGGCTGGCAAGTTTCCCTCACATTTCCTAACCTATTTAAAACTCCTCTGGAAGTTTTAAGCCCACAGACATCAGCCTGCCCTGTTGCTTTCCCTCATATCAGAAAGACTGTGCCTTTGAGTTTTAAACTAGTGAGTGCCATTCCAGGTGACCTCCACCTGAAGGGAGTTGTGAGATAGAACCTAAAGGACTTCACCCTGTCTGCCCAAGTGACAGTTATACTTTCCTTTTCCTCTCCACCTCTTGCACCAAAGACTTTGAGGGCCTTGCATGGCTGTTCCTACCTCTATCTACCACACCAAGAGGTTAAAAGGGGGATTGGCAGAACAGGTAAAAGGGGATGGACTCAAGAGAAGGGGAGGATTCCCATTGAAGACAATATATTGCTATGGCTGCTGCTTTGAGGGGGGAGATGCACCCTTTTCTTTGCAAGGGTTTTCCATATCATACTGGCAGTTGCCTCTTGTAAAATGGCTGCTGTAGCTTCTTGAAGAGACACAGACTGTATTTTATTTTATTTTATTTATTTATTCATTCATTCATTTATACCCTGCCTTTCTCCCCAATGGGGACCCAAAGCAACTTTCATCATTCTCTTCCCCCCATTTTATTCTCATAACAACCCTTTGAGATAGGTGAGGCTCAACCTCAGAGAGTGTGACTGGCCCAAGGTCACCCAGCGAGCTTCCCTGGCACGAGTGAGGATTCGAACCTGAGCCTTCCAAATGCTAGTCCAATACTCTTAACCACTATATCGCACTAGCTCTCTGCACGGATGTTGCAAAGGCTGTAGGAATATTGCAAACCCAACCTGATCCTCCTCTTCTCTTAGCAAGAGAAAAGGTAGCTTGCACTGTGCATACATCTATGGAGTCTTCTCCCAATGGTAGAGGATTTGTGTTACATACTGATGATCCCAGGCTGAATCCTTGGCATCTCCAGTTATTAAATCTCAGGTAGGGACACTGCAATTTTTGCAGCCAACTTGCTAGGCAGTTGAACTTGGAGTGTTCATCTGTACCTATCAGACATGAGCAAATCACTAAACAAGCAAACACCTTGAACACTTGAAGAACTGGTTTGCATCATGATTTTTTCAAAAACTACACATGCATGAAAACCCTGCCGATTCAAATAGATCGGCAGCCATTAACATCTAAGGACTACTTAGCCAAAGCCTGAATGGTAGGATTTTTTTAAAAATAGTATTTGTTTATGTTGGATTTGTATAATTTGCAACTCTTTTAATTGTCTGCTTAAACAATTGCTTGCTGGGCAGAGCAGTGGTGAAGCAATGGGCTGGGGCTAGGAGCTTGTTGGAGTGCGCACGTGCAGAAAACCAATCGTAGAAGGGAGTCGTTGATGCAACCTGTGAATAGGGCAACAAACAGGCCACTGTAAAACCAGCTCCCTGTTTATGACTGGTGAAAAGAGTGTGTGCCAAACTGGTGAGTGTCTGAGCATCCCTAATCTCAGAATTAGCAGGGGACAGGACAGATCTTCCTCCTCCTGAGACCCCCAGAGAGCTCACTAGGTAAATCAGCGTTCTGACCTAGTGTTAGGCACCTTCCTATGTATGTGAAATGGCTGCTGATCATTTCCCCCAGTGTGATATTGTGAGACTGGTCCTTCCCTTCTCTTGGTAAGAGGCCGGAGCCAGAGATGAGTTGAATGCTTTTGTTACTGGGTCTGTTTTTACAGGAGGGAGGGTCAGAATGTTTTACAAAAACAGGGGCATTCTCTTCTTCTCCCCATTTTGAATCAGCAGTATGAGAGTTTGGGGGTGGAATCTGGTATGCACCTTTGGAGCACAATTCTTTTTCTCATACTTGAATGCCATCTTGACCCCTGCAAACCCTTTTGGGGGCGGGAGAAGAAAAATATGTAGAATACATTCTAATATAGTATCTGAAGCCTCTTAAACATTGCCCTGTACTCATAAGGTGCACTGGGAGCAGAGCGTGGGCACCGTGTGGTGTATTTGAGTCTGTTTGTACAGAGCCCCTGCTAGCTATCGTGAGCAGTATGTTTCTTGGGTCGATACTTGCTGCTGTTTGATGACAGGATATTGGAGTGATTCTGCTTTGGAAATAGCTGATGTAAAACACTTTGGCATCAGGAATGTTTTGCGCTTTGAGTTCAGAGAACAGTTGCCCTCTTCTAGCATTTTTTTTTAAAATTAATCAGCTTTCTCAGTCCCAAAATAGAAATACTAATGAGAGAGGGTAGCAGCTTTCATGAGTTTGGTGCGTCTGCGTGGGGTTGTTGTTGTTTTTTTAATGAAGCACATCTTTCTCCAAACGCAGAGTGTCTGAACATGATGCGCATGGAATAATTTCACAGATCAAACCTGGCTTTACCTGCCATTTTCGAAGGTTTGTGCATGAAGCCTGCTCAGGAGGCATGCCAAATGTTCCCACTCCAGCTGTTGCATTCTTTCCCCCATCCGAAATGTGTAAAATTTCTCTCCGGTAATCTTCCAAAAATGGTTTTCTTAAAAGAAATTCTACAATGATCATGGGGGCGAGAAGCTGGAAGAGTTGACGTGAGGTAAAGGGACATTTAAATGGGGGTGGGGGAGAGCGTGATGCCGAAGCCCTTGGCAGCAAAGCCGCTAGATAACATGCATCACCATCATGAACATCTTGCGGTGCACATCTCCTTTGGACTATTTTTTGCACCCTCAGCAGGATCTTCAGGTTCACCCACTCCCCATAAATCCATACTGCATCCCCAGATTCCATCCTTCCATCCATAAACCTTCAGAGTTTATGCATATACATTTTTTAAATTAGCATTGACTTTCAAACAGTCCCCCATGTGGTTGCTGGTCATCTCAGATAACCAGGCAGAGAACTTCTGTGCCACACCAGCTCCTACGCTTCAGCAGGGTCAAGATACTGCGGGCCGAACTACACGTTACCCACATGGTGCTGTCAGACAGCTGTGGGCTGGCAGTTCCCTTTTATTTATTTATTTATTTATTTATTTATTTATTTATTTATTTTTACACTTATATCCCACCCTCCCCAGTGGGCTCAGGGCGGCTAACAGAGGCCAGATCATTAGTCTAGCCATAAGTAAAAACATATAAAAACATAATAAAAACATCAAAACTAAGACTAAATTGCTCTATCCAGTTACTAGTGTCCTAGATCCAAGATGGTATCCCCACGACTCGAGCTAGTATTCTCAGCGTACATATCCAGTGGCGATGGCCTATCTGATCTTCTGTAATTCTAAGTTCTTCCTAGGGCCCCGTCGATGCATCCATTCAGATGTGTTGACGGTGGTGGTATAGTAGGGCGGCGGCTCCTACTCAAATGCCTGGCGGAAGAACTCCATCTTACAGGCCCTGCAGAACTGCTCAAGGTCCCGCAAGGCCTGGATCTCCCCTGGGAGCTCATTCCACCAGGTAGGAGCCGCCACCGAAAAAGCCCTAGCCCTGGTCACAGCCAGTTTGACATCCTTGGGGCCCGGTATAACCAATAGATTTTGGGGCCCCGACCGAAGTGCTCTTGGGGGAACATGTGAGGTAAGGCGGTCCCTCAGGTAGGCTGGACCCTGACCATAAAGGGATTTATAGGTAATAACCAGCACTTTGAAGCGGATCTGGTATGCTATCGGCAGCCAGTGCAGCGCTTTCAGCACAGGCTGAATATGGTCCCTCCAAGAGAGACCCATCAACAGCCTGGCTGCAGCATTCTGCACCAGCTGCAGCTTCCAGATCTGCAACATTTTGAAGCCTCATTTATGTACCTCATTTATACTCCCGCTTACATTGTTCTCCTCTCCTCCAGTTAACCTCACAACGGTCCTGTGAGTGGGACTGCCGACTCTGGGTTGGGAATTTCTGGGAGATTTGGGGGTGGAGCCAGGGGGGGCAGGGTCTGGGGAGAGGAAGGACTTCAGTGCGGTATAATACCATACAGTCCACTCTCCAAAACAGCTGTTTTCTCCAGGGGAACTGATCTCAGTAGTCTGGGGATCACATGAATATCCAGGAGACTGGCAACCCTACTTGTGAGGTAGGTTAGGCTGAGAGTGTGTGATTGGCTCAAGGTCTCCCAGCAAGCTTCCATGGTAGAGTGGGGGTTCGAACCTGGGTCTAGTCCAACACTTCAACCGCTACGGCACACTAGTTCTCAGGCATAAGGGGGCTGAATTCGAATCAATCCTGCAGGAAAAGTAGGATTAACCTTTCCACCCCACATACAAACTGTTTTGCTGACCCAAAATTTTCCTGGGGAGCCACTATTATACCCTTTTAGGGAAACTTTTGAAACTCTGTAGAAAAGAGTAAGAGTTCAGGAGCACCTTAAATACTAACAACTTTTGTGGTAGGGTATGAGGTTTCGTGAGTCACTGCTCACTTCTCCAGATACCGTCAGTTTCATGGCATGACCTCAAGTCCTAGTGATGTGGGTGAGAGAGAAGGAAATTGTGAAATGCTGATTGTCTGTATATACAGACTTTCCCCAACGAACAAACAGTGGCTCTCCAGGTTCATTTTAAGCAGGGAAAGTGGTTATCAGCTGCTGATACAGAGATCTGTTCTATTATAAGGGGGTAAAAATACCTAACTTAAAGGGATATTGTAAGGCAGTGATACTGACACAGTGGCTGGGAGCCGCATGTGGCTCTTTGACAATGGCATCGGTGATTCCACAGTAGCTTCTGTATTGAATTCTTTATAAGGTTGGTTCTTTTAGTTGTCACACCATTGTCGCACCTCCAGTGTGCCACATTTGACTGACAGGTTGGAGCAGGCGGGTGAACTAGGACACATTTTGTGAGCTGGTGGTGTTGTATGGAGTGGGGGGAGTTTTGTCATTTTGGGTGTTCCTCTGTATTCTGTCGCTTGAAATGCATCCAAGACAGAAATGCTTCCTCAGGGGCAATTGTTGGATCACCTGCACTAAATAAGTAACAGCTCTCTGTGTGTGTGTGTGTTACTCCAAAGGGTTTGTCTGGAGAAGGCCCTTATTCTTCATCTTTGGGCACATTCTGTAGCATACCAAATCGAATGATTAATCTGGCCCTGTTCTTGGTAGTGATGATGCTGTATGATGCCATGTGAGTTGCAATCTATTCATTAAACACTTCCGGAAAAGGCTGTAGATCTTAGCATTTGTGTAGCAGTTATGATATTGATTTCTCCCTCTGTTTCTGCAGGTCTTTCTTCTGCAGTATTGGAAGTCCATGTGGGACAGACTTCTGTGGTTTCCATCAAAGGGCAGCAGGCCATCCTGCCGGTCTGGTATACATCCATCTCTAATAGCAGGCCTTTTGTCTCCTGGCTTCTTGAAAGACATGGACCTAGAAAGCTTCTTCAGGTAAAGACACAGCAAGAGTTTTGCTGATGTTTGGAAAGCTAAGGCCCGTGCCCTAAGTTTCCTCTGAATAACTCTGGACCCACTCTGCCATGGCATGACATTTACATGATATAAAAAAAAGATGCTGTCCTTTTCAATAAGAATCTTCACAAGAAATAAAGCCTTAAAGAGGATCAAGATAGGGGATTCTACCCAACATTTTCCCCTTGCCCCCTTAAAACTGTATTTGTTTTAGGGCCGCTTCTGAATCTGCCTGTGAATTTCAGAGTTTCAAATTCCCTAGTCTTGTTTCTGAAAGGGAATTAATGCATTCACTGCCCACCTCTGTTGCATTTTTTAAAAATTTCCAATTTTTATACAGAGCACTTGCTGCGCATGTGCAACATTATGCAGCTGCCAGTTTCATCAGTTGGTCTGGATCTTCCACCCTCTACATGAACAATGAGCATTGATAAAACCCTTAGAAAGCAACTATAATGGGTTCCCATCAAGATTCTTTTGTGTACAGTGTTCTTTTCAGTGCCCAAGAGCACATGCATACATCATGCAAAACATTGCAGAAAAGAACCTTGATAGCGAGCCCATCAAAATTTGCCTTTATAAAGTGTTGTCCCATTGTGCCACATGCATATTGGTAATGTGGGTGGGAGAAGATGCCGCAAATAGTGCACAATCCAAACCTGGAATGGATTTAGAAGTCTTCCTATTTAAAACAGAACTGAAGTTACAGAGGAGTGGAATGCAAACAGGATTAAGATTCCAGAATGCTAAAAGGAACAGAATGGAAAATCTGCTCATTCCTAATGCGTTTCCCGTTTGCAACATATAGTTGGCATGTAGTGAGCCAAAATGCAGTTTTCATTCTTCCATCATCCTTTCCAAATATGGCATTTGTGCACAGGACACAAAACTGTTGGGTGTTGGTTGTGCTTCCTCTTCGCTCACCCTTTTCAAATGGGTTGCTGAATTATGCTGTTTTGTGAATAATTTACTTGTATGGACATTGCAGCAGCCTGATTAGCCTGAACCTGTCAGAACTTGGAAGCTAAGCAGGGGTTAGTCCTGGTTAGTACTAGGATGGGAGACCACCAAAGAAGATGGTGGCTGCTATGCAGATACATGGAACACCCATGGATGGAGTTGCCATGAATCAGTTGCGACTCAACAACATGTTCTTCTTTGTGGATGTTGCAGGCTCCATAATGTGTGTGCAAATGTTTGTTGTTCCACAGTGTTTACTGAGGGTGCGTTTGGCAGAATAGCTACTGTGTGGCCGGTAGGATATTTTGACAGATCAATGGAAAATCCTAGAGAAGTACATTGGGCTCTTCCTTCCCAGATTCATTTGCTACTCTGGAAAGATTTTTGCTGATCTCTAACTTCTCCTTTCTCATACATGCTAGTAATCTGCACTTTTAGACTGGGTTGGAGTCTTCCTGGTGCAGAATGTTAGTTTCTTGGTATACCATTTAGATTTTTTTTTGAAAGGATTTAAACTTGTTTGTGTTGTGCGTGATTGTGCATAAACAGCTCTGGGCAAAAGGACCAGGCCTAGTCCTCTGTTTCCCACTTTACTTTAACTGACAGGTTCCAAAAGCTTGTACTCATATTTGGAGAATCTCCAGCTGACAGGCTCTTAGAAATCATCTAAAATATGAGAGTATTTCAGACAAATGTTAAGAACCTGTCAGCTGTTCAACAGAAACCATTTCCCCGCAAATGCAATTGGGATGATATGAAGGATTCTTCTGGGGGAGAGGGAGTTTCTGTGTGCAAAGTTAACTCTGCAGGAGAAAAACAGATTTCCCATATTATGATGCTTCACATTCATGTAATACTTGAGAATGTTCAAACAGCTTTGCAGGCGTTGTCTTGGTAACCCTCACAACAACCCTGTAAAGTCGTCCCAAGGAAGTCAGGGAAGCAAGAGGGTTCTCCATTCCGAATTTTACCCTCACAACAACCCTGTGCGGTAGGTTAGGCTGGACAGGACAGGGCACCCAGTGAACTTCTTGGCTGAGTCGGGCTTTGTACCCAAGGCTCCCCAGACCTAGTCTGACACTGTACCGTCTGCCCAGCTCTCCCTGATCTCCCTGCCCAGCTGCCTGAGGTCCTTTTGAGTGGAGATGGCGGGGACTGAACCTGGGACCTTTTGCTTGCAAAACATGTGCTCTGCCACCGAGCTATGATCCTTCCCCATGTTTATATGCATGCTCATCAGTTGATGACTGCACTGCACCTTCTGTTCGGTGTACAACAGCCATTGAACGGCCCCATGGGATAAGCTTTCCTAGGTTCCTGGATCACCCCCAGCACAATATGGTCCAGTGGAGGCAGTTTCCCATGGACCAAAATGGGCATAACAGACACTGAAGAATTCTGTCAAGTCCGTAAAAGGCAAATTGGATGCATAGCTGTTATGTCTGGACATGTGCAATCGTCCACCCAGGCTTAACTGCTGCAGGTGCTAGTAGCCAGCATAAAGAGGCATGCCTGGACTTGTCTGGCAGGCCCCCTAGATGGAGAGTGGGGAGGCATGTCTGGGCTTGTCTGTGCAGGCCACCTAGTTGGAGCTTGAAGCCCCAGAACAAAGGCAGGCAGGATCCTGGAACCTGTCTGCAGATTGACCCCTGTGGGCAGCCAGCCAATCTGGAGCCTGGAGGCCGTTTGAACTCACCAATCGCATGGGGGCTGGGAGTGGCTTAGGTGTATATAGTTAGGACAGTTGCCCCATGTAAAGCATTCCTGTTGAGATGCAATACACTGCTCCTTGTTGAAATCACTCTGCCTTCGCCTCTGCTGTGTTAAACCCACTATTTAACAATAGCCACAATTCAGATCGGGGCCGTGCGGAAAAGGATTTAACCCTGCTTAGGGAATGAAGGGTTAAATCCCCTCTCCCGTTCCCTTGCCTGCACGTGGGCCCTGGCCTGACCTGGGCCTGCATATGTGCACAACATGTTTCCAGACTGAGGAAGATTGGTGGTCTTCATCACGTCAGTTTTGTGTCTCAGGCAGTCGCAAGTCATTGAGAGGATGAGTTTAAGTTGGCCTAAGCACAGATGCTGCCTTTGGGTTGTAAAATCTATATTTAGTAGGTTTTTTAAAAATTCTGCCCTTCTGCCAAGGAACTCAAGGCAGCATACACTGTTCCACCCCCTTGCTCCACACACCTCACAAGAATGCTGTGAAGTACGTTAGGCTGAAAGAGAGAGGGGACGGCTGACCCGAGGTCACCCAGCGACCGTCATAGCTGAGTGGGGATTTGAACCCATGTCTCCGCGGTCCTCATCAGACACCTTTAACCGCTGCATCACTTTGTGGCTGCTTAAGTATTTGTGTAAGGAAGACAGGACAGAGTTTCCACAGCACCCCACGCTGGAGTCGTCGAGCAGCCGAAAGCCTCTTGCTGTTTTGCCATCTGCTTCTCTTGGTTTCCCTGTGCGGAAGAGTCTCCCACACATACAAAGGCGCTTCTGTTAGAGAGCCAGCGTTCAGCTGTGAGGTGTATAAATCTAGCTAGGAAGGTAACAATAGAGTATCCCGTTACTGGTAGGGAGAGGCCAGGGGGCAGTGACTGGGTCCCCCAAGGAGACCTGGGTTTGACAAAAAGGCCTTGGAAGCTGAGAGCAGGAGAACAGTGCCTTCAGCATGGTTGTCTGTAAACCCCCTGCCCTCCAGTGCCCAAATTCTTGGGGCCAAACCACACAGGGAAGAAGAAGAGACTGGATTTGTACCCCACCCTTCACTACCCAAAAGAGTCTCAGAGCGGCTTACAATCTCCTTTCCCTTCCCCTCCCCACAACAGACATCCTGTGAGTTAGGTGGGGCTGAGAGAACTCTCTCGAAAACTGTGCTTGACAGAACAGCTCTGACTGAACTTGTAACTGACCCAAGGTCACACCAACAGCTGCATGTGGAGGAGCGGGGACTCAGACCTGGTTCTCCCAGATTAGAGTCTGCACTCCTAACCACTACATCTGGGGGGTCCTCCAGATGTGGAAATGAGCTGCAGAAAGAAGCAGCAACAGCAGGAGGCCCTGATCCGAATCAAGGCTATGGCACTGGGAAAGGGGAGAGGACTGACTTTTTCTCTTTCCCTGTGCCATTTCCTGGATCAGAAATGCTACCCTCCCTCAAGCTGGTTTCCAGGAGAGAGAAGAGATGGGTACAACATGGGTACTTGTCCCCCCCCCTTGAAGGGCTTAAAGTAGCCTGATGGGGGGGGGGTTCCTTTCCAATCTGAGGAACGGTATGAGAGATGCAGCCCCCCTCCATTCCCCAGTGCCATGATTCCGATCCATATCCCACCCAAGCCCCTCTATGGCTGCGTTTCCAGCTCAATTGCATGCTGGATGATCTAAACATCTATGCCCAAGTTACAAGTGGTTTGGCCCGTGTGTTGCAGAAGCTGGTGACCTGTGTCTTGGCTTCATTCCAGGGATGTGAGCCAGTCTCCTGACTTGTTCCTTCAAAGCAGCCAAAGGGAGAACTAAAAAAAGAAATCCCTGCCCATAGAAAACTTTGTCTGGGCTCCTTGGAGCTACTTCAGAATGGGTTCTGCTGATGGGGGATGAACAGCTGAAGGGGTGACTTCAGCCACACGCCTGCCCTGCTTTCTTGAGACACGTCTTTGCCTCTGAAGACCTCACCCGCATCCGGCGTGTGAAAATCTGAAGTGTTTATTGCTGTTGCCATGGCAGTCTAGCCTCATCCGTATGATGTGCTAGACATATCACTGCATCAAGTGAGGAACGGGTCTGTCGGAGTGTGGGAAGAGCTAAGCAACATGTGCTCCTGGTGTGGCTCTCCAAAAAGGGAAGGGAGAGAAGACCGAGATCCAAGATAATGGGACTTGGGCTCCCAATTGTAGCCTCTTTCTTGTCTCCAGGGAAAGCAGGTGGTACTTTGTCCTTGACCTGGATAGCCTAGGTTAGCCTGATCCTGGAATCTAAGCAGGGTCAGCCCTAGTTAGTACTTGGATGGGAGACCAGCAAGGAAGCTTAAGCCACCAAGGAAGGTAAGCAAGGTCAGCCCTAATAAGTACTTGGAGACCACCAAGGAAGTCCAGGGTTGCTGTGCAGAGGAAGGCAAAGGCAAACCACCTCTGAATGTCTAAACCTTGTGGATAGATTCAGGGGGGCAAGCTGAGTTGGCCTGAAGCAGCAGAACAAAACGGGAGTCCAGTGGCACCTTTAAGACCAACAAAGTAATAACTACTACAGATAAAACTTTGTTAGTCTTAAGGGTGCCACTGGATTTAAACCATATAGCGTTGCCATAAGTTGGCTGCAACTTGGTGGCCAAAGAAGGCATTCCAGGCATGATGGTGTAGATGTGCTCCAACATCTCCAGTTACAAGAGAATTGTGTCAGGAGCCTTGCCCGCATTTTTACATCATGCAGGTTTCCTTTAGGATTGGTTGGTTGGTTTGCATCTGGATGTGTGAAGCCGATTTGATTTCTATTTGCCGGGGTGTGATCGACTCGGCTCACCCCTGTCTGTCTTTCAGGTACTGACGTACATAGAAGGAAAGTCAAAAGTAGAGGAGATGTATCTCAAGCATCGGGTGGGCTTTCTGTATCCCATGCCTTCGTCTAACGTCTCTATTGTAATTAATAATACTCAAGAAGAAGACTCTGGGCAGTACATGTGCACAGTCAACCTTGCAGACGAAAACTCGGTAGATGGGAGAAACATCGGACTCATCAACCTTACTGTTCTGGGTAAATTGAGCGCTCGCTTGCCACTTGTTTGGGGACCTAGGGCTTTCCCCTAATAACTACTTCAGTGATTATTGAGTCTTAGCTTTTGTATACTTTTTGTAAAGTCGATGCAAAACGAGAAGGGCCAGGAAGAGCATTCTGCGATTTAGGTCAGCCTTAACATGGGAAGAGGGTAATACTCAACAAGTGGAGGTTACTTATTCCTATTAAATAGATACAGAATAAAGCATATTGGGGGAGTCCAGCATATTTTGACCTAGAATAGGGTGAAAGGTTTTACCTGCAACCTCACAAGAGTGCTCAGCTAGACTGTTGGGTACACACGGAACATACAAAGCTGCCTTAAACTGAATTCAGACCACTGGTCCATCAGAGCTAGTACTGTCTACCTAGGCTGAGAGTGGTTCTCCAGGGTCTGAGGCAGATGTTTTCTATGTTTTAACTATGGCCCGGTTAATTATCCTGCCCCTGTTAGCCGCCTTGAGCCCATCAGGGAGGGCGGGATACAAATGTGAAAAATAAAATAAAATAAATCATCTACGGCTTGATCATTTTAACTGGAGATGAACCTAAACGGAACTTCCATGTTCAAAGGCAGTGTCTTGCTTGTAGGCCTTCTTGAAGCATCTAGTTGGCCACTGCATGAAACAGGATGCTGGACTAGAAGGGCCAGTAGTCTGCAAAGCTATGGTTCCTTTAAAAAAAACAACCCAATCTTTAAGATAAGGTATATTTGAAAGGTCAACAGATTGGTCAACTAAACAGATAGAAGTGAATAGTTTCCAGGAATCCTAATGCAAACATAAGAACATAAGAGAAGCCAGTGTTGGATCAGGCCAATGGCCCATCCAGTCCAACACTCTGTCAAAAATACCAGGTGCCTTCAGGAGGTCCAGCAGTGGGGCCAGGACACTAGAAGCCCTCCCACTGTTGCCCCCTTCAAGCACCAAGAATACAGAGTATCACTTGCCCCAGACTGAGAGTTCCTATCTATACCTTGTGGTTAATAACCACTGATGGACCTCTGCTCCATATGTTTAACTAATTCCCTCTTGAAGCTGTCCCTGCTTGTGCCTGCCACCACCTCCTGTGGCAGTGAATTCCATATGTTAATCACTCTTTGGGTGAAGAAGTACTTCCTTTTATCTGTTCTAACCTGACTGCTTAGCCATTTCTTTGAGTGTCCATGAGTTCTTGTATTGTGAGAAAGGGAGAAAAGTGCTTCTTTCTCTACCTGCTCTATCCCATTCATAATCTTATAAACCTCAATCATATCACCCCTCAGCTGTCGTTTCTCCAAGCTAAAGAGTCCCAAGCGCTTTAACCTTTCTTCATAGGGAAAGTGTTCCAACCAGCCCTGTAGCTAACAACGTTTTGCTCAGGGGGCCAATGTTTT
>NW_015161948.1:1071703-1087149 GCF_001447785.1 Gekko japonicus | reverse complement strand
CACAAGGGGGTTCCATCCAAATGGAGGAGGCGGAATGCAGCCATTGTGAACCCCCAGCTGGGACGCGGAGTGTGGGGGGGGGAGCATGAGAAACGAGATGCTACTGGAGTCGGACTGATTTTGTGCTTTCCGTCTCTCTGCCGCTCCGGCGGCATTCTGGGGCTCTTCTACCCAGCAATAGCCGGGTCAGCACCCGGGGCCTTCTCTCATTGGCCGCCTCAGCCCTGTCCTCTTCCACCCCCCTCCGAAGGGCCAAGACCAGGCTCCGTTGGATTCTGGTGCCCCTGCCCAGCCCCTGCTATTGCTCCTATAGCTGCCTGGACCTCCCTCCGCACTGGACTTCTCCCGCCTTGGTGAAGGCAGCAGGAACAGGAGACTTGGTGGTGGGGGGCCTGTGGCTCCTGCTGCTCCTCCTGTGGGCTCCTGGTGGTAGGTAAGCCCACCCCACCCAGGGGGAGGGGCCCGTAAAAACCATGGGGGGTCTGGGTTCCGTGGGCCCGGCAGTAGCTACGGGCCTGGTTTTCTTTCTTGTAGTCACGGCTTTCTGGCAGCTTCCACCCCACATTGGAACTTTCCCATCTCCAACTAGATTGGCGGGGTGGCCTGGGGCTCCTGCTGCTCCTCCTGAGTGGGCTCCTGGTGGTGGGTAAGCCCACTCCACCCAGGGGGAGGGGCCCGTAAAAACCATGGGAGGCAGGCCCCATGGGCCCCGCAGTAGCTACGGGCCTGGTTCCAACACTTTTATCATTCTAGTTGCCCTTTTCTGCACTTTTTCCAATGCTATAATATCCTTTTTGAGGTGTGGTGACCAGAACTGTACACAGTACTCCAAATGAGGTCACACCATCGAATTATACGGGGCATTATGATACTGGCTGATCTGTTTTCAATACCCTTCCTAATAATCGCCAGCATAGCGTTGACCTTTTTTATTGCAGTCACACACTGTCTCGACATTTTCATTGAGTTATCTACTACGACTCCAAGATCTCTCTCTTGGTCAGTCTCTGCCAGTTCAAACCCCATCAAAGTGTATTTATAGTAAGGACTTTTGGCTCCAATGTGCATCTCTTTGCACTTGGCCACATTGAACCCCATTTGCCATGTCGACGCCCATTCGCCCATTCTTGACAGATCCCTTTGGATTGCCTCACAATCCTCCCTGGTTCTCACCACCCTGAAGAACTTTGTGTCATCTGCAAAACCATGCACAGATTGATGCCAGAGCACTAAAACAGTCCTGCAGGATGGTCTTATTTGTTCTCATTGTGAGTGGCGCACATCTTGTGTGTGCCACTTGCAATAAAAGACCCACAACAACCGGTATTTGGGCTGCAGAAATGTTTTGGATTAATAAATCAATGGGGTTGAGTTCTATTAATCTCTTGCTCTGAATATTGACTTAGTTTGGCTCTTTAATTGTAAAAAAAATGCTCTTACACCTATTCCTCACACCTATGCAGCAATCTATATCAGCCCCTACTCCAACTATTAAAACTGCAGGAGCCCTGTCCCCTTATGTATCTCTGCTCTGTTGAACCCTGCTTCTGCTAATACCAGCCAGGCAAGTGAACCTTTAAGTGTGCTCTTACATGGGCCAAAGGGAGCTTGTGGTATGGCTGAAGCGTCATAGCATTGCAATTTTAAAACAACAACACCACCCCAGGCAAAAGCTGGCAGAGACTAGAGGTGCACCCCTGGCTGCCTCCAATGTGACCTGCTTGTATTCTACTCCAAAACTAAACCATAATCACTCCCCAAGTGCACAGACAGCCTATTAATTGCTCAGAGAGGAAGTGTGAATGTTAGGGTTCAAAAAAAATGCAGAAAATGTGGACCAGTGTATTAACAATGGAAACTCTTAGGATTTCAGTGGAAGTGTGCTGGTGGACAGGCTGTAGTTTTACATGATCACCACTTTTGTCTGTGGTTTGCGGAACAAACTCCAGTCGTGTTTGTGCCCACTAGATGGCACTGCTGCCAATATTTATCACCATTTCACCCTCAAACTGGAACTCCTTCAGTAAGCCACCCCCCTCTTCTTTGTCTTGCAGTCCCCCCATCTTCACCGATATGTAAGATCCAGGGAAGTCCCCATGTTGGAGGGAACGTTACCATGAGTTGCAAGTCATCGTCTGGCAAGCCCAGCCCAATGTACCGCTGGAGGCGCACCGGCCCCACTTTTCAGGTCTTCTTTGCACCCATGCAAGGTAGGAAATGAATCTGCCTGAGATAACTGCAAGTTCCACTCATGGGTTCTTGTATCTAAGCTAGGAGGGGTGGAATGGATTAACAAAAAAGTTTGAATCAGTGGAAAGGAAAACCAGATTGCTAGAGTATGCTCCCAAACATGATAGCTGAGCCACATTAATTCTTAATTAAAATTGGCAGCATTCTGTTACACTTGAAAAGGTTTCCCTTTAGAGTAGGTAGGAAGAACCACTCACACCTGCCTTTCGAGGAGCCAGTTTCTGAGTGGGGCTTAGGTGAATTTTCATGAACAGGCATGAAAATGGATGTTTCCAGGTCCCCCAAAACCGTGAAATTAAACAGGAGTCCAGTTACAGAAATTACCGGGACTCCAGTTACACCTTAAAGACTTAGCAAGCATAAGCTTTTGTAAGCTCACTTGATCAGGTGCACTGTATTGTCCATCCAGAACAGCTATGCCTCTGACAAAATGAGTCTAAGACTCCAATTTAATTTGGTCACAAACCAATGCTTCTGTGAAAACACCGCGAGGTGGTGGGAGCAGAAAGCTGGGGAAAATGGGCCTGTTAGCCTAGATACACCCTCCAGTTCTGTCAGTCGGGGGACAGGCGAATGGAACTAGCATTCACAGGCAAGGGCACGAAAGACAAGGTGGCTCATGGGGAGCCTTTGCTGGTCACCAGTTTGGCTGTCGTCTGGGCAGGCCCCGTGGCACCGTTGATGCAAAGGCTGCAGGCCAGGAGGCTGCGGCTTTCACGGTACTTCCGTCAACTTTTGCAGACCTCTCGAAGGGGACTCTGACGCTGATGAATCTCACCACGGACATGTCCGGAACGTACATCTGCAACGCCTCCAACTCGGCCGGCTACTCCAACTGCACCATCACCCTGGAGGTGAACCCAGGTGAGTGCCCCGCTTGGTGCTCCACAGCTTCACCACTCAGTCACCCACTGGGGGGAAAGCCCTTTGTGGCAATCAAGCCGATTACAGTATGTATAAATACCTTTGCGTCCGTTATGAGCATCCTTCACAACACTCCTTCCACCTTCTGACAAGGATGAAAAGACTCAGATCTACACTTCTACTCTGCTGTGTCTGCCGAAAGGAGCTTTGACTCTCAAAAGATTATACCCTGAAACTCTTGTTGGTGTCTAAGGGGCTAGGGACTCAAATCTAAGAGAAGGGGAAAGCAGAGCCTTCCCTGGCTTGTTGCTCCCCCCCCCCACGGTCCTGCTCCCCTCCTCCGTGTCCTGCTTCCCCCAGGTGTTTCTTGCCCGGACCATTGTTCCCTGGCGCCTGTTTATCACACAGGGAAAAGAAGAAGAGGTTGGATTTATACCCTTCCCTTCACTACCCAAAGGAGTCTCAGAGCGGCTTACAATCTCCTTTCCCTTCCCCTCTCCACAACAGACACCCTGTGAGGTAGGTGGGGCTGAGAGAGCTCTCTTGAGAACTGCCCTTGAGAGAACAGCTCTGAAATAACTTATGACTGACCCAAGGTCACACCAGCAGCTGCATGTGGAGGAGTGGGGAATCAAACCCGATTCTCCCAGATTTAAAGTCCATGCTCCTAACCACTACACCAAACTGGCTCTCAAAAGCTGCCAAGGAATTTTAAACAAGCCCATTTTTATCCCCCACCCCTTTTCTCTTAAGTGTTTTAGGGCGGTTGCATCATTCTCCTTCCATTTGATCTTCACAACAACCCTGTGAGGTAGGCCAGGCTAGGAGAGAGGTCATCTAGTGCGCTTTGTGATGAACTGTGTTTCGAATCTGAGTTTTCCTCCCCTGACACTGCCATTACTAGGGCACACTGATTTTTTCCCCTTAAGACAAAAGGGAGGAGGGGCGAGTCTGTGTTCTTTGAAGGAAGGTCACCCGGCAAGCTTCATGGTGGAGGGGGGGGGATTTGAACCTGGGTCTCCCAGATCCTAGTCTCAGACCCTAACCGCTACACCACACTGATTCTTTGGCCAAAGAAGGATGCAGGAAACTGCTATAATGGTTGTGGGGAGGGGTGGTGGTGGAAAGTGGCCAGCAACTGACTGAAAGGGTGGTTTGGTGCTGGGAAGACGGAGCTTCAGCCACTGTTGAGAAAAGCTTCAGACCTCTCTGGACGTAGAGTCCAGTGGCACCTTTAAGACCAACAAAGTTTTATTCAAAGGATGAGCTTTCATGTGCATGCACACTTCCTCATATACAATGAAATGGAATTACAGATCATAGTTGTATGTGTAGAGGGTGGCTTTCCACCTTGATCTGGCAATACAAACGTTTGGTATAGGAGTAAAGCATCCTTCAGGGCCTGGCATCAGCAAGCTTGGTAGACTACAGGAAGCTGGTGGACTTGTGTGTGTATGTGTGCACATGTGTATGTGTGTGCATGCACACAGCATCTGGATGTAAGCCTTAAATCCCACAGATTCCTCCTGCAGCTCTGCCTTTTACTGAATCCCAGCAGGCTGTCCTTTTTCCTTGGAGCATGCACCTTGGCTTGCTTGCCCAAGACACATAGACCTGTTTGCAGAACTCCGGCTCTTTGTGTGTTGCTCATTAGGACTGGCTTATACAGATTGATACCAGGGTGAGGGGTGGGGTGAAAGGTCTCAAAGTGCTGTAGAGGGCTGAATGTCAGATCCTTCTTGTCTGAGACCATTTTCACATGGAGAAGCTGAAAAGAGTTTTTGCATTTCTGTTTCCAGCGAAAAATGCTACCTAGATGGGGAAGATGCTTTCTTCCCTGTAATAACCATTAGAAAATAAGTACAGTTCTACTTTGGTCAGGTGGAGCGCATCGAATCATCTGCCCCACTGTGTCACCTCCCTGGTTTCCCCTGCGCTCTGCTATTATTAGCCCTGCAGAAGGCCAGAGTGGATACTTTCTTCTGTTCCATTAACAGCATCCACCAGGCATTCATGGGTTCAAGTTAAAAGGTATTTTGAGCATCACTAGGGAAAATCCTCTATGATTCTAATGGCTCCTTCATACATACACCTTCAGGCAGTGATATGTATATATGTATGAACCTTGGATAGAGCCTCTCCTTTTTGGAGAGGCCCCGCTTGTATTACCCAGTATCGATGTTACACACATTGCTTTGCAGTGGAATCAGTTTACACATTTCGTTGTGACTCCTCAAGTGGTAGGCATGCACATGTGAACGAACCACTTAAGTTCCGTTCCCAGCCTTTGGGACACCAGATCGGATCATTTGTTCCGGGCTTGGAAACATTCACCTTCCTCTCTTTATAAGAGACCAAACTTTTCTTCTGCTTTTTGGCCCTTGCAGCTTTCAATGCGGCTGTGGTGGCTGGTGCCGTCGTGGGAGCCCTCGTTGGACTGGGCCTGATCATCTTGTTTGCTCTCCAGATGTTTGTCTACCGAAGGAAGAAGAAAGATGGGCAAGAGGAAATGGCCAATGAGATCAAGTGAGAATCCTTGTTCACCATGAACATCTGGCACAATAAGAGGGACTCTCTGGCTTAAACTCTGGGCATAGAGCAGGGGTTGCCGAGAGTGTGGGGATAGGAAGGTAGCTGTGAATTGCCTGCATTGTGTGGGAGGCTGGACTAAATGACCCTATATGGCTCTATATTTCTAAACCAGAGTGCCCAAACCTTTTTGGCCTGTGGGATTGCTCAGCACTTCTGGTTGGAAGCAATTTGCTCCTTGCTATTCCTGCAGTCAGTTAAATAAGAACATAAGAGACGCCAATGTTGGATCAGGCCAAAGGCCCATCCAGTCCAACACTCTGTGTCACACAGTGGCCAGAAATACCAGGTGCCATCAGGAGGTCCACCAGTGGGGCCAGGACATTAGAAGCCCTCCCACTGTTGACCCCCCCCCCAAGCACCAAGAAGACAGAGCATCACTTGCCCCAGAGCCCCTAGCTATACCTTGTGGCTAATAGCCACTGATGGACCTCTGCTCCATATGCTTATCTAATTCCCTTTTGAAGCCGTCCATGCTTGTAGCACCCACCACTTCCTGTGGCAGTGAATTCCATGTGTTAATCACTCTTTGGGTGAAGAAGTACTTCCTTTTATCCGTTCTAACCCGACCGCTCAGCAATTTCATGGAGTGCCCACGGGTTCTTGTATTGTGAGAAAGGGAGAAAAGTACCTCTTTCTTTACCTGCTCTTTCCCATGCATAATCTTATAAACCTCGATCATGTCACCCCTCAGTCGTCTTTTCTCCAAGCTAAAGAGCCCTAAGCGCTTTAACCTTTCCTCATAGGGAAAGTGTTCCAACCCTTTTATCATTCGAGTTGCCCTTTTCTGCACTTTTTCCAAAGCTATAATGTCCTTTTTGAGGTGTGGTGACCAGAACTGCACACAGTATTCCAAATGAGGTCTCACCATTGATTTATATAGGGGCATTATGATATTGGCTGATCTGTTTTCAATACCCTTCTTAATAATCCCCAGCATAGCATTGGCCTTCTTTATTGCAGTCACACACTGTCTCGACATTTTCAGTGAGTTGCTAGGGATTTTTTTTAAACTTAGCAAGGGTGAACCACCTCCAGAGCTTAATTTGAGCCAAGACTCAGCTTTGAAGCATATAACAGAATTATGAGTGCTCAGACCATCTTTCCACCATCATTAAAAATAACAGAGTATAATCCGGTGGCCTGTGGAAGTCTTGAGAGGTGGGAGCTACCTGCCGAGAGAAGATGAAGCTGCTGTTAACCAGTGTCAAGAGATACGCTGCAGTGGGTGCAGAGATTCCTGGACTTGGCTGGTTTGCCAAGTCTGTAGTTTATCTTTCTGTGCTAGCAATGGGGTGCCATGTCTTTTTTTTTGTATAAGGGAAATCCCGCCCCCCCCCATGCAGATGCCACACAATGATTAAGTGTCCCAGTGTGTAATTTAGAAAGCAGGGCATGTGTCTGTGGAGGGGTGTGATTTTGGATCAAGGCCAGAGTGTTGGTGCTTGGAAGTGTTAACTCTTTCCTTCTATGATGTCTTGGACAAATCACACCCCGCATCTGCTATTACACTTACGGGGCAGGGGAGAGGAACCCAAATTGTATCTGTCATTTTTTTCCCTTCCTGATCATAAAAGGTGGGCTGGATGGTTCCTACCTGGAAAATGGTGCAGGAAGGACTGGATTCTAATGAAGGGAAATTTTTCCAGAAACAAGGAGGACTCAAGATATCTGTTCAAGTTCCTGTTTCCCTTATCACTGAAGGTCAAAATATCAGGCTCACAACAGGAATCTCTTCAATTTGTGATACTCAAATGTATTATAAGGAGAACTGTCTGCCCCTGGAACATTTGCCTGAGGCAGAATTTTAAATGCGCTTCTGTCTGGATTGTACGATTTTGTGGTGGGCATCATCAGAATAGGTGCTTAAAAATATGTAAATTAGCTCATGTTGGTTACTGGTGATGAGTTTGGACTACTGGACTCAGGAGCTGGGGGATACTGAAGTTAATCACAGTGTTGCTGGGAACAGCCCAAGAGTAGGATACACATCTTATAAATATGAGGATTTGAGCCAGGGAAAACCCCGCTCATGAGCAATTCCCACTAGGCTGTGTAAGAATGGGCTCTGAAAAGAAACCTCACATCTGCTGAAAATTACATACCAATGTAAAACTGTCTTTTTTGGAAAAGGCTGGGTTTTTTTTTGTTTTTGCATTTGACAGTTAATGAGCCAGTTATAATCTGTGATGAAGGGAATCTGACAACTGTTAGACTAAAGAGTGACTACAAATATACTGTGTTTAGTCCTACTGAAAATTATTTGTCTACTCTTGATTTTTAATATAGATAGATGCAGAGGTCATTTCGGGGGGGAACGCGGGGGAACACAGTTCCCCCGGGTGAGGTGCAGGGGGCGGGGCTTCCGGCTGCCCCGCTTCCAGCCCTCATTCAGCCAGGAGGAGGCAGGAGAAGAGGGAGGGTAAGTTGCTTCCCCCCCGCCTCTCCCCACCCCTGCCTGCCTGGGGCCAGGGAGGGCCTTGGCAGGGCTTCCTCGCACTCCTGCCGGCCTTGCAGGTCCACCGCCGGGCCCCTGATGTCAGGGGGTGTGGCATATGCTAATGAGTTATGCTAATGAGTTCCCCTAGCTCTTTTTCTACGAAATGACCCCTGGATAGATGCAGTCTTGGTGTGGCTAAATCAGATTGAGGGAGAATGCTATTGGCAGGGTGAGATGATATGTGTTAATGTCAGGATCACTCTAATCACGTCCTTAGTCTTTTCAAAAAAGTGGAGATCTTACAACTGGGTCATTGCTGGAAAAGAGATAGAGCAAGTCAAACATTTTAAATAATTAGGTACTTATTTTCAATATAATGCGAGTTTGTCTACCCACCAAAAGTATGCAGTGAAATCAGCTAACATTAGTGCATCGGCTATAACACTTTTTTATGCCAGAGGTAACCAATTTGTGCCAGCTGCCATAAAAAAATTCAAGGCCAAAGTGACCTCACAATTATTATATGGCATCCCGATTTGGATTGGAGCCTTTGAATGTGCTACTGAACGAGCCCAATCCAAATTCCTGCAATTTTTTTGGGGTATGCCGAAATGTGTTTCATATGCAGTCATCTGCTTGGAAACTGGCATGTCTCTAATCGAAACTAGTGCATGGTTTATGACTGTCAAATTCTGGCTACGCTTGCATTACAACCTTGAGCCTGGGAGCTTTATCTCTCAAATGCTCTCCGAATCCAATATGTCAAACTGGTCAGCATACATTGAGGGGAAAATTAAATAAAGCAACGGGTTTATGTATAGAATCACTGTCTGTGCTGACTTTCACTGCTGCATTTCATCAAATTAAAAACAGAATGCCAGACATTAAATGCCAGAAGTTATTCAGTCAAGCCTATTTTGGTATATGAAACTAGTTCTGATTATTCCCGAGAGAATCCCCACCCTCCCCACCCTTAGGAAAATGCAGAGGGGAAATGGGTTAAGGAAATAACTGAGAAACTGTTAATTACTAAAATCTGTAAAATCCTAATGCAGTAACAATTAAACCTTGGTTTTAAAAGGTATGGTACTTTCAGGCTAACGAAACTGGTATGTTTAAGGGATGGAAGGGAGACAGGATCATTGTTCTTTAAACACCGGCAACCGGGTTTTTTTGGTATCCAGCAAGCAGCATGGCTTTTGGCTTTTGTAATCACTTGTCTTTGTAATAGCTGTTGTGATTTATCTCTACATTAAAAATCAGAACGAAAATGGCTGAACACTGTTTTTTTGCTTCTTCCTTTTTGCTTCCTCCTTCACTGTCCCCCCTCCCCCTTCTACAGGGAGGATGCTGTCGCTCCCAAGACGCTTTCCTGGGCTAAAAGTCCTGGTTCGGACATAGTCTCCAAAAACGGCACCTTGTCCTCCATGAACACCACTCAGGACCACAAACTGTATCCGTCCAAGCCTCCTTCGGACACAGCCTCTGTCACCACTGCCACGGGCAGCGTGGCAGGCTACAAGCCACCCTACAACAACCCTCGAGGCGGAACGCTCACCCCCACCGCCAGCCTCTCCAGCCAGTCCCTGCCCCTCTACTTCCCGCCAAACATCAACGGGACCCTCGGCCACCACACCAACGTGCCAGTCCACAGGAACGCTCAGCCCAGGACAAACGGGGCTCAGCCCCAGGCCCCTCGCCCGGAGCCCACCCTCCCTCCAGGGCTCACGTCCTCCGCCCTCACCCGCATGGGGGCGGTGCCCGTCATGGTGCCTGCCCAGAGTCAAGCGGGATCCTTGGTGTAAAGACTCAACGGCTCGTGCAGTCCTCCCACGCAGCAAGCAGCTGTACCGGCCCTGGGAAACGCTCAGCCAGTGCCTGCTTGCCTGCCTGCCTGCCTCCAGAACTCCTGTGTGCATCTCTGCGCGCCTGTCCTGCAGAGCAGCATGTGTGCAAGCAATTGCCATAAGTGGGACTTGGAAAAGGATTCCTGAGATGGGCTTCTCGCAAGAAGCTTTGGGAAATCTTTTCCGTGTTACTTTCCTAAATGCTCTCTCCTTCTTGACTCAGATCCTAGGCCTCTTGGCAGCCTTCGAAACAGAGACTGTTGAACTGAAAGATCTTTAGGGTGTCCTTCTTTCCCTTTTTATTGGTGGTGCAAAAGCGGGGCAGGGATTGGCTGTCTCGGTTAGGAAGGAAGGGCTGGGAGTAGTTCCCAAAACGTGCAGCTGGATCAAGACTGTGGCTCTGGATAGCCATAGGGCAGGAACAAAGTGCAGAGCCTGACGACACACTGCCAACTAAGAAAGCAAGTTTCTAGTCCTTATGACTTCAAAGTTTATAATCAATATTTGGTGAAATCTCCAGACTCAGCATGGAGATCAGAAGGATTTTGTCAGATAGAGATGGGGCTCCAGTGTCAGCTCACGGCCTCTCCCCGTGCCTGGCAGAGTGAATGATCCAAATGGGAGAATAAATGTCCGTCCTAATATAGGATGCCTGCAGCTCTTCTTCAGTTTAGATGCCCTTGGCACAAGATAAACACAGCCATGAACAAGAGAGATTTTGCAGTCCAACTTCTGTTATGAAATGTGAACAGTTTGGAATGGGGGGGCGAGGGACCTGTGTCTTTGTGTCCCTAGGTGCTATTTACCTGCTCTCAGTCTCTTTGATGATATATCTGTGTAGTTTGATGCACAATGCTTTGTAAGGGCGAGGGCATCAGATAGGAATGGAGAAATCCCGCAAAACCAAATATGGGCAAATGTCTTGAATTTTCACTAAGGGGTGCTGCAAAGTGGATTGTGACAGGGACAATTAATCTTTGCTGTAAAAAAAAGTGATTTTTAGATAGCCCGTTTCCCCCCTCTTCATTTCTGAATCCCAGATCTGGATTTAACAAAAGAATGTTTTCGGTTATGTTAAGCTGAATTGTACGTGCTAGGAAAGTTCATCTTCATTGGATCACAAACCTTTCAGCACTTCAATGGGGCCAGGTTTGGAAGGCTGCTGATTGTGCGCGTCCTAATCATATGGCTAGTCCTCATGATGACACCACATGGGCCTCATTCCCATGCTGAAATACCTGATTCTTTCTATCATGCATGGAAGCCAACCTTTGGAAGCATGTAACTGGGCAATTTACCTAAATGGAAAAAAAGTATTATTATTATTTAGTTACGCTGCCAAAGGGTTGCTAGACAGCAGGTAAAATGTTGCTATTTTTGTGCTCTTTCTCTCTGTAAATCACGTAGCGACCTTTCAGGACCGATTTGAGAATGCCTCCTCCTACCTTACATCATTTCCTGTTTGGTACAGCTACATTGAAGTGCAGAAGGAGTGTTCCGTATCAACATGATTCTGTTCCCTTGGACCATCTGACGATGCATGTCTTGTTCAAGTTGTTCCAATCTCCAATTCACCTCCTGGATGGATCCCACATAGGACAGATCCTATGGGACAGATGTTAAGCATACTTAAAGAATGTCTATTTTGTGTCAAAGAACATCATTGTGCAGAAATTTGGACGTAAAATTTTCTACTGCCTCACCTAGCAGTCTAGCTCTTTTTACCCAGGAAATTGATCTGGGCTCGATGGCAATTGCTGCTAAGATCCCAGTTCTCATGATTTTTTAAAATGAAAATTGAAATTGCTAAGACTTTATTTTAAAAGCTATTTTAGATATAATTTGCAAATGCTGTGAACTGCAGAGAGATGCTAGAAAAATGCACATGGGGCGGTCCATCATTATGTTGACTTGCTATGAGTAACATCTGAATATACTAGCAACTACATTAAATCCATTTCGGCCTCTGTGCTTTTCTTAGCTCACCAAAATCTCACTGGGACCTTTATGCTACAATTGTTGTTGAATGTGTCTGTCCCTATCCTGCAAAATCCTTTTATGTTGTGTATCTTCTGCCCCCCTGTGATTGTTACTGAAACTGCATCCAAGGTCTTGCAGAGATGAAGCTGGATTCTGGCTTTGGTGATTTGCAGAATACTTACATTTTTCATGCTGAGATGACTGTCAGCTTGTGCAGGCAACCTGTATGTAACATTATCGAATAACCTTCGTCAGAATATCCTAACAACTGACTTCTAAGGACGCCTTCAGCAATTTAATACATATTGTGCAATTATAACATTTGTCTATTCGATGGACACCTTTGATCTTTTCTTCTTTTTATATACATATATATAGTATCTAATTTATACTTATAGGTATTAACAAATCTGTGAATCTGGACTACAGTCCTCTAACCATTTTCATGCTGGCTAATTTTTTTTAAACAAAAACCAATTGCAACAAGACCCTTCTGTTGCGTGAGAAGGTAGGAAGACACTGAAATATTTTTATGTACAGTTTCAAAATGTATTTTTCATAAACTATCATTAAAAGTATTTGTTTTTATACAAAACAGATTGTGGGAAATAATGTGTGTGTTGTTTCTGGGGCTGGGAATTAAGAAGCTGAATGCTGGTGTATAAGAACAGAAGGAAGAAACTGCTAGGTCAGGCAAAGGTTCCATCTAGTCCAGCATTTTGTTCAACACTGAACAACTAAATGCCCTGGTGAGTCTCCAAGCAGAGCATGGAAGCTAAAAGCTTCCCTTTTGCTTCCCCACTCCTTTTTAGAAGTACACTTCGTTTGAGCATAGAGGTGCTATGTATCCATTGTGGCTGATAGCTATATGGACCAATTTTTTCCTTCCTCTGTGCCTTACAAATTACATTGTACAGTGCTTAATTTGGAAAAGTCAGAAAGAGTTTGACACCACAATGATACCTGGTGTGTACTTCTCAATTCAGAAGAAGAAGAAGAGAAGAGATTGGATTAATACCCTGCCCTTCAGTACCCGAAGGAGTCTCAGAGCAGTTTACAATCTCCTTTCCCTTCCCCTCCCCACAACAGACACCCTGTCAGTTGGTGGGGTCGAGAGAGCTCTTTGGAGAACTGCTCGTGAGAGAAGAGCTCTGAAAGAAGTTGTGACTGACCCAAGGTCACACCAGCAGCTGCATGTGGAGGAGTAGGGAATCAAACCCGGTTCTCCCATGCTCCTAACCACTACACCAGGGGTGGCCAAACTTCCTTAACATAAGAGCCACATAGAATAAATGTTAGATGTTTGAGAGCTGCAAGACATGAACAAATATTACACGTTTTTATTGCGAAATATACAAATTTGCTTTTTATTAACATTAAATGAGACTGTCAAAAATAATAACAAAAGGGGTAAAAGCAATTATTGATAATGATATTTATTTGTCCAATGATATTTAATTGTTTGCTAATGATATTTAGCTTCCCCAGCTGCCCTGCCAGGAGCCACACAATATGTGTGAAAGAGCAGCATGTGACTTCCGTCCTGAGCCACAGTTTGGCCATCCCTGTGCTACACCAAACTGGCTCTCCATTTTTCAGCCACTGGAGGCAGCAGAGAGCTGCTACTACCACAGTCCATATGAACAGTTACAGTCTCTGCTGGTTCTTCATTTTATGACTTCCAATGGAGGATTTTGCCATAGAAAGACAAACCTTCAAGAACACCACTCTGTACACATGGAGAATCAGGGCCGAATTCTATTGGAAGTTCAGTCTCTGTCACTTGAACCCTTTCTTTCTCTGTTACTGTTCTTCCAGCCAATAATTTAGGAGTAAGATTTAGTCCCTCCCTTCTGTAAGGTCTTCGGTTTCAGCATAATAGAACAGCCTTGCTGAGTCAGACCTATAGATTCAACGAGCCTGTCTCCAATAGCAAATAAGTTCCCACCCTCCTTCCCCGCTGAACAGCCAGTCTTTGAAAGTAGAACCAGGAAAACAAAGCTTGATAATAGTCATTCTAAAAATATTCCTGAGCATATGATAAAAGCAGAAGGAATGAAGGAACTCCATACTGCTGTGCTATTGTAGGTGTGAGTCTGGAGTTTCTGCCTTTATCAAATCTAACCCAAGCATCTCCTGCTTTAGCTTGCTGGCAAAAGAGCAAACAGTTGCTTGCAAAACCACAGAAATGATGTAATCAGGCAGCTCAGGTTTAGCAAAGTTTATTTCCTAAGAAACTTTGCTTTAATCCAGCAGGTACGGGTTTATGAGGTATATTTTAGTAGCTTGTAGGGGAGCTCTCTATGTGCCAGGGGTTTGCTCCAAAGCAGCACAAATACAACTGTTTGCATTGCTGTAAGCCTCAGTGGACAAAAGCCAAGTCAATTATATGTGTTTCTGTCCTTCCTCTAAGGATTTCAGTACAATGTACATGGCTCATCCTTCCTCTGTTTTATTCTTTAAAACCTTGGCATGTAGGTTGGGTGGAGAGGGAGATGGGCTGGTCCCAAGTCACCCAGCGAGTGTCATAGCAGAGCAGAGGTTTCAGCCTTAGTCTCCTAGTTCTGTATGCTTAACCACCAACACTACGCTAAGTCTCATGTTCAGGACAGAGAGACTGATTTAAAATCAGGAGAAGGCAAAGCTTAGATAATGCATTGCATAGTTTTCTATTACCAGGAGCTACAAAAGGGATGTTAGTGGTCAGTGGTCTCTGTCTTCCTCAGCGCTGGCCCCACTCCAGGTTGGCCATGCAAGGTGCAGTTCCTTACCTGGCAGGTGCCCTTCTGAATGGGACACTGAAAGCTCAGAGAGCAGGCTAGCTAGTTGCACCAAATCCTACAGCTCCAGTGCCTATATCCTCTGATCTTAACAGTATTGATGTTAACTGAAGTGGTTAGTCCAGTCACCATTAGTTAGCAGAGTGCCTAAAGATAAAGGTAAGGGTTCCCTTGCTCGAAAGCCAGTTGAATCCAACTCTAGGGTTGCGGTGCTCATCTCCGCTTCAAAGCCGAAGAGCCAGTGCTGTCCGAAGACGTTTCCGTGGTCATGTGGCCGGCATGACTAAACACCAAGGCGCATGGAACGCTGTTACCTTCCCACCGAAGTGGTCCCTATTTATCTACTTGCAATTTCTTGCTTTCGAACTGCTAGGTTGGCAGGAGCTGGAACTAGAGACGGGAGCTCACCCCGTCTTGCGGCACCCGGGTCTCGAACTGCTGAACTACTGACCTTCCACAGCCTGCAGTTCAGCGTCTTAACCACTTGAGCCACCGCAGCTCCTTAGAGTGCCTAAACAAAGCTACAAACACAGGAGCGTCACTTTACCAGGTTACTCAGCTTACAAAGCTACACAGAGCCATGTTGCAAGTTTAGAAGAGAAATACCTCTTTCTTTTTTTGGGAAGTACACTTTGGACAGGAAAGAGTAGAGACAGGACAGAGTACTAACTTACTAGCTAAAGGATGGAAGCAAAT
>NW_015161948.1:1067905-1068814 GCF_001447785.1 Gekko japonicus | reverse complement strand
AGCCAAGCCAGCTAGCATGGGGGTGGGGGCTTGGAGGATGCATTTACAGTTAAAGTTGTTTTCTTTCCACCTCTCCCTCCCCCTCCCCATCTATTTGCTTTCTTTCCACCTTTCTGTCTATCTTTCTCCCCTCCCTCCCCATCTAAAGTTAAATGTGTTCTCCAAGCCCCACCACACCAGCAGACTGGCTTGGCTCGGAGAAGGCATTTGTCTCTTTAATATGCAAATTTGCATATTTTTCAATGAAAACGTGTGTGTTCATGTCTTGTGTCTCTTAAACATCTGACATTTATTCTATTTGGCTCTTACATTAAGCAAGTTTGGCCACCCCTGATCTAGTCCAGCATTCTGTTCACACAGGGGCCAGCCAGTTGCCTCCAGGGAGCTCCCAAACAGGGAGACTGTAACAGCATTATCCTGCTGTGCTCCCCAGCAACTGACTAAGAGGCGTACTGCCTTTGGTACTTAGGGGGTAGATATCTGTCACGACTAGTAGCCACACAACATGGCCAGATTTGAGGCTGTATGAATTAGTTTTGAGTTTGAGATCTCCTACGGTTACAACTGATCTCCAGGAGACAGAGATCAGTTCCCCAAGAGAAAATGGCCACCTTGGATGGTAGGGTTGTCAGCTCTGGGTTGGGAAATACCTGGAGATTTGGGGGGGGCGGAGCCAGGAGTCAGTGGCATTTGGGGCAGGAAGGGACCTCAGCGGGGCATAACGCTATAGAGTTCACCCTCCAAAGCAGCCATTTTCTCCAGGGGGACTGATCTTGATTGTCTGGAGATCAGGTATAATAGCGGGAGATCCCCAGGCCCCACCTGGAGGGTGGCAGACCTATTTGGAAAGTGGACTCTATGGCATCACACCCTTCCTCAAACCCCACCCTCCTCAGGCTACACCCCCCA
>NW_015161948.1:1063752-1067086 GCF_001447785.1 Gekko japonicus | reverse complement strand
GGGCCTTTGGCCTGATCCAACACTGGCATCTCTTATGTTCTTATGTTCTTATGAGAGAGAGAGAGAGAGAGAGAGAGAGGGAGGGAGAGGGGGGAGAGAGAGAGAGATTGGGTCCAGGTCACCTACTGAGCTTCTTAACAGAGCAGGGATTCAACTACCAGCCTTCTCAGGCCAAGTCAGTCGCTATAACCACTACGCCCAGGGGTCATTTCGTTGAAAAAGAGCTAGGGGAACTCATTAGCATAACTCATTAGCATATGCCACACCCCCTGACATCAGGGGCCCAGCGGTGGACCTGCAAGGCCGGCGGGAGTGCAAGGAAGCCGCGCCAAGGCCCTCCCTGGCCCCAGGCAGGGGTGGGGAGCGGCGGGGGGGGAGGAGAGGGAGAGGGGGAGAGAGAGAGAGAGAGAGAGAGAGAGAGAGAGAGAGAGAGAGAGAGAGAGTGGCTCAAGGTCACCTACTGAGCTTCTTAACAGAACAGGGATTCAACTACCAACCTTCTCAGGCCAAGTCAGTTGCTATAACCACTACACCACAAGGTTGTCAAGAACGTCATGCTAAGCAGAGATCACAGCCTAAGAGTTAGCACCCCTTGAAGACATCTGCAGACATTAAAGAACATTAATCCCCCTCCCTTTTTTTGTCAAAGATCTTCATTTCTATCAGATGTCTTTACTGAAAATCTTAGTCAGAGAGCCATCCACAGTAACCCTGTTAATAAGTCACAGTGAATGCACTAATTAGAGTTAGCACCCACAGAAGAAACATCTGTGGCCATTGGAGTGTACTCTTTGTACAGTGTACACGTGATTGTGCTTTGTGAGTTGAATAATTGTCATGTTATATTCAATGCATGTACAGCTGCACATGTGATCGAAACTGCATATGTATCCAGGTGCTGGTCCCCGGTTTCATTTGTAAGGTGAATACTTGTTGGCTATTCTTTACGAACAGATGTATGCACGGACAGGCAGGATGTACATATGTTCACTGTAATATGTGAACAGGGCTAGTGTTTGATTTCTCTCAACATAAGATAGGGAAGCAGCAATGGCAGACCAAAAGGCCATAATGTACAACTTCTCAGGACCACCTCTTGTGATAACAGAATGTGGGTGGGGTGGTGGAAGGGTAGTTGAAGGGTATGGCGGAAAAGCCAGCGAGGAGAGTACAGAGAGAGGGAGACTGGTGCTAATGGGTGGAAGGCGGCTTTAGCAGCAACCAAACGGGAAGAATCCATGCCGGACACAAGGAACAGAAAGCAGTCCAAGACCCAAGGTGATGGAACTTGCCAGCAATGCTCCCTCTAAGCTGTGGGGTCTTGTGAGCAAAAATTCTATTTTGTGCACTACAGGCATTAAAGTTAGTTGTGAGTTAGCGATTTGGCTGCTACATAAATGAGTTTGCTCTGGAGCCATCCTTCCTGAGCTAAGACAAAAATCTGTGAGCCGGAGGCTAAAAAACTGTGAGCTAGCTCACACTATCTCAGCTTAGAGGGAACACTGCTTGCCAGCCCATTTTTGCATGTCCCATAGACCGTGAGGCATGCGTGGAGGTGACTGTTCCAACTGACCCAGTGATGCAGCAGAAGGGCTTGAGTGTGGAGCTCCCATGCCATTACAAAACCTCCGTCAACAAGAACTTCGTGCTGGAATGGAAGTTTGCGCCTGGCTCAACTTCTCCTGAAAACGCCGAACAGGTAAAGGAGGGTGGGGAAGGGATGGGGGAGTGGGGGCGCTGGATGGGAGACAGCAGTGCAGATTGGTGGTACCAGATGAGCTGCTAAATAGAGTGGCCAACCTCCAGGTTGCGCCTGGAGATCTCCCACTATTATAATTGATCTCCAGATGATCAAGATCAGTGCCCCTGGAGGAAATGGCTGCTTTGGAGGGCAGACTCCGTGGCATTCTACCCTGCTGGGGTCCCTCCTCTTCCCCCAACCTTACCCTCCCCAGGCTCCACCCCAAATGTCCAGGAATTTTCCAGCCTGGAGTTGGCAACCCAAGAAGCTGAGGAGATGACGACGCCTCGTTCCTCTTCTCTGGGTCTGTGCTCCCTACCAAGACCTGGGGGCAAGACCCTCTCATTTCTCCCTGGCCAGT
This sequence comes from Gekko japonicus, assembly GCF_001447785.1. Taxonomy (NCBI): domain Eukaryota; kingdom Metazoa; phylum Chordata; class Lepidosauria; order Squamata; family Gekkonidae; genus Gekko; species Gekko japonicus. The sequence goes on along the minus strand of NW_015161948.1, from coordinate 1,064,984 downwards.
TGTGGGGTTGGCTTTATATGGGTTGGGTTTGGCCCCACCCCTTTCCCAGCCTCGCCCAATCCACTGTCCTCTGGATGGCCCAGCCTGTCGGAGAGGAGCTGAGCCGGTTCCTTCCTCACTGTTTTCCTTCCCTGTGATAGGTCACCCCTTGGGCATCCTGCCAGTTTCTGATTGGCTGATCCAGGGGGGACTGTGGAGTGGAATTCCCACCGGTTGGGCGGAGCCTACTTGCCGGTTCCTGGCACCTGTCTGTCCTTAGAGTTGCCAACCTCCAGATGGGAGCTGGAGAACTCCCGGAATTACAACCGATCGCCAGACTTTACAAATAGCTTATTTATTTATTTAAAAATATGTATTCTACTTCTCCTGGAGAAAATGGCTGCTTTGGGAGGTGGACTGCATGACATTATAACATACCAAGATCCCTCCTCCTCCCTAAACCCCGTTCCCAGGCTCCAACCTGAAATCTCCAGATTTCCGAACCCAGGGCTGGCAAGTGGCAACCCCGTTTTCTCTCCATTGGCTGCCTGCTTCTCCTGGTCAGGCAGTGCTGCCATGCCTGCCTCAGCCCCTTCCGCTGCTGATGTCAAACTCAGAGCTTTGTTTACCATGGATTTGTTCCTGTATGCTTTCTTTTCTATTGGTGGGAATGATAAAAGGGTTGGAACCCTTTCCCTATGAAGAAAGGTTAAAACGCTTGAGGCTCTTTAGCTTGGAGAAACGACAGCTGAGGGGTGACATGATCGAGGTTTCTAAGATTCTGCATGGGATAGAGCAGGTTGAGAAAGAGGTACTTTTCTCCCTTTCACACAATACAAGAACTCGTGGGCACCAATGTTCCCTCTAAGCCATGGAGCCTTGTGAGCAAAAATTCTACTTCATGAGCTGCTGGCATTAAAGTTGTGAGCGAGCGATTTGGCTGCTGCATAAATGAGTTGGCTCTGGAGCCCTCCTTCCTGAGCTGAGACAAAAATGTGTGAGCCAGAGGCCAAAAAACTGTGAGCTAGCTCACACTAACTCAGCTTAGAGGGAACACTGGTGGGCACTCAATTTAATTGCTGAGCAGTCGGGTTAGAACGGATAAAAGGAAGTCCTTCTTCACCCAAAGAGAGATTAACACGTGGAATTCACTGCCACAGGAGGTGGTGGCGGCTACAAGCATGGACGGCTTCAAAAGGGAATTAGATAAGCATATGGAGCAGAGGTCCATCAGTGGCTATTAGCCACAAGGT
>NW_015161948.1:1004996-1063312 GCF_001447785.1 Gekko japonicus | reverse complement strand
AAGAGTTGGACTCGACTGTGCGACTGAACAGCAACAACAAAAAGCTAATGGGGGTCTATTTTTTTCTAGTAACTAGGAAGCCCTTTTCATATTGTCCTTCCTGTGGGAATGTGTGCATGGGGTTATCTCCACTAATTCCCTTTCTGACCATCTTATGCTTGAGGCCCTGCATGCATAGCTTCTACGCCCATACATCTGCACTCACGTTGGCTCCTATGTGCAGGACCCATAGCCTCCATTTCATAAGGGTTTAGGTCCCATGTATGCAAATCCTATGTACATTGTGGTATAAGTGCACAGACTCTGCACATGGGGCTTTAAAGTAAGAAAGTAGGGTCACAAAACCTGCCTCCAGGTATTCATTTTTATATGGATGAATGTGTGAACAGGGCTAAATGGATCTAATAATAAATCTTTCCTAAAGTTCTCATAGTAATGAGGATGTCGCCTAAATTAAGGTGCAGCAATTAAATCAGAGTTTGGTTGTGTAGGGGGTGGTAACTTCATAATATATTTTCATATCTATTTTCATTCGTCACAAACTTCCCTTTGTGTTCATCTCCATTTTGGGTTACCACCTAGCTCTCCCTCCCTTTAGTAAAGGTCTTCGTACTCCACTGAAACAGCTGTAGCTGTGGCCTGCAGCCTGGTGTTCCTCTTGGGAGTCTCGTGTTGCCAATTCTGGGTTGGGAAACTCCTGGAGATTTGAGGCTGGAGTCTGGGAGGGGTTGGGTTTGATGATGGGAGGGACCTCAGCAGGATGCAATGCCACAGAGTCCAGCCTCCAATGTAGCCATTTTCTCCAGGGGAACTGATATCTGTCATCTGGAAATCAGTTGTAATTCCAGAAGATCTCCAGGCCCCACCTGAAGGCTGGCAATGCTGTCCATATGTTTACTTTCCTCCTAATGCTCAGTGAACCCAAAATGTCATTTTGTCAGGTAGGGCCACGTGAGCCATAAAACGTAATGCCAGGTACCGAAGATATAAACTATAAAGGACAGCAGCTGGTAAGCTCCGAGTTGGTGTATCCTCTCTGCAGGGCCCAATGGGCTGGGAGGGGGGGTGCAAAGGAAAACCCACGGGGGCAGACTGGAGAGCCAGCAGTGCACCACTGGGCAGACGCTCCCACACTGCTTGACTGCTGCAGACGAGGTTGTTCCACCTTGCTGAAGCCACAATCAGAGTGGCCCTGCCCACTACCCACCCCCAAACAGTCTCCTGTTCCCCCTCTTGCACTAGTTGCTCAGGGGGCTGCATAAGAGCTCTGGATGGGCCGGTTCCGAGTTTGACACTCCTGCTCTAGAACATCCAACCCTTTGGCATGAGGTAGATCCCAGGTGATTCTGGAGATTTCTCCATCCCAATCAGTGTTGTCTCTGCAGATGCTCTACTTCACAAACAACAAGCTCTACAAACCAGGCTCTCAGGCGGAACGGCTAAGCCTCCTTCATGACCCACCCACTCTGGGGGATGCATCCCTTCGATTAGTCAATGTGCGTAAATCTGACGCCGGCACCTACTTCTGTGAAGTAAATGACCCTCCAGACTTCTATGGAACTGGCTCTGGGCATATCAATTTTGTAGTTTTAAGTAAGTCTGATTTTACCCATAATGGGGGAAGGGACATGTATGTCTCTGTGTACACTATGATTCTCTGAAATCGCAAGTGGGGGGAGGCACAGAATTCAGCATCCTGAGAAACTTAAGTTTTTATATTTCAAAAGAGCAAGCTTCTAGCCCTCATGGTTATGAAGATATTATTGGAATTGTGGGGGCAATGCCTAGTGCCATGGCAAACTTCAGTATTTGGGGGCAGGACAACAAGATCCCAACCCCCCGTGCCTATTTGGCATTTTGAGACCACTGGAGATTTTTTCTTAATTTAAAAAAGATGCTAATCTGAGTACACCTACTGTGGAATGGCCATTCTTCATTTTTCAGTCCCTCTTAGAGAAGCAAATGGACATTCTTGACTAGTGTGCACGTATAATAATTCTTGTGCATGAACACTAAGTCACCACACAATGCATGTTCTGGAAATGGGAGGAGGCGCGTGTGGGGGTTATAAGTTATTTTTGTATTATTTTTTTTCTTTACAAAATCAAGTCCCTGGTTTTTTTTCCCTGAGAGAGGGTAAAGGGGATGCACCAGGCTTCATTAGTAGCAAAAAACATCCATATACTTTGGCCTGCATCAGGATACTTTTTAGAGAGTGCTTTCAGTGTTCAATGTGCTTAATGTATATTATCATGCCATAAATCTTGCAGCCACCCTGGAAAATAGACCATTCTTATTGTCTCCGTAATTCTGTGGGGCTGAGGGGTTCACCCAAGGCCAACTGGCAAGCTTGTGGCAGAGGTATGATTCGAACCAGGGCCATCCCACGCCTGGATCACATCTTTTAGCTTCACCAGCTCACATTCAGTCACAGATTTCTCTTCTCCTTTCCCCCATCAGTGCCTCCATCCAGTCCAGTGTGCAAAGGGACTGCCTATGCTCCCCTGGGGTCAGATGCCACCTTGTCCTGCAGCTCTTCTGAAGGTGTGCCAGCACCCATTTACTCATGGACTCGGGTGGACCCCAAGACTCCACTCCCTCTCTCCAACATGGTAAAAAGTAGGTGGTCTGCTCAGTGGCTTTAATGTCTTGTTTTGTGAAGTCAGAGCTGTAGACGTCACTTTTAAAAGCAACAGCTTTTGTGTGTGTGCAATGTTGTGTATGTGCAATGCTTGCAGGCAGCCAACAGGCGGTGTGGCTGCTGCAGACTGGTTTTGAGCTACCGGGGAAGCTGATCTTCTATCAGAGTGTTTTGCATTCCCATTTGCAAACCAGGCGGAAGACGTTCTTCTTTGCTTTTTCGTCAGTCATTCCAACCCTTGGTTCAGATCTCTTCTGCCTAGTTGGGGAGGAAAAAAAGGCTTTGAAAACACATCTTTAAGAACCTAGCCCAAGCCAAAACAAAAAAACCCTCCCCTACACACACTGACATCAAAGCCAACAATCACCTGCCTCTCTTTTGATTCTTTCTCAAAGGAATGTGATCAAAGACAATTCAAGAAAATGCCAGCAAATAGTTTCAGAAGATTCACTTTCCCTAAAAGTAGAACAGGAATGTCCTTGTGGGGGGGGGGGTTGTCACTCTTGCTATCCGTTGGGCTTTCCGCATGCTTCTCTTTAGCTTTTTTAAAAAAACCACGAATACCATCCCTTCTCTAATCATGTCTTCGTTTCTTTCTAATATTCCATTTATTTATTTATTCACTTTATTTTATATTTCATCTTTCACCCCAGCGGGGGACCTAGAGTGGCTCACATCATTCTCCCCTCCTCCATTGTATCCTCACAACAGCCCTGTGAGGTAGGCTAGGATGAAAGGGGTGTGAATGATCCAAGGTCACCCAGCGAGCTTCCATGGCATGAGTGGGGATTCGAACCTGGATTGAATGGAGTAGAGAAGCCGGGGTGGTGGTTTCCAAACTTATCTGAAACAGACTTTTGAAATCATAGAAGTCCCCTGGGGAGGACCAAGAACCCTTCCATAAAGGAGGCTGCCTACCGTGTCTCTCTCTACAAGACTGATCAGCACTCTGGCCTTGTCGTTTTCTTCTCTTTGTCTTCTGCCATGGGAGACAAGTCCCATACTGCCTCTGTCTTTTGTGTAACTGGAGCATTTAATAACACACACACACACACCGCTAAAGTGTGGCAGTATTGGCTGTCATCAGAGGAGGTTGCTTCTTGTGGCTCTCCGTTGTGGCCGTGCAGCCGCTTTATAAAATATTTATACAGATTATTTTAATGCCTATTGCCATTTAATATTCATATTTCCCCATTCTTTATGAAGAGATAAGGCAATTTGGCTAAAACCATGAGTTGCTGATCATGAAGAAGGCCCAGAACAATGATATGCAGAAAAAGACATGGATGGCAATGCACAAAGGGCATTTGGGTCACACACAGGGCTATTTTGGGGCAGGAACGCACAGGAACGGAGTTCCAGCTGGCTCCTGAGTTGGCCACGCCCAATTGGCTGTCATCAGAGGAGGTTGCTTCTTGTGGCTCTCCGTTGTGGCCGTGCAGCCGCTTTATAAAATATTTATACAGATTATTTTAATGCCTATTGCCATTTAATATTAATATTTCCCCATTCTTTATGAAGAGATAAGGCAATTTGGCTAAAACCATGAGTTGCTGATCATGAAGAAGGCCCAGAACAATGATATGCAGGAAAAGACATGGGTGGCAATGCACAAAAGGCATTTGGGTCACAAGAAAAACCCAGTAACAGCAATAGAACGGATAGAACGGATAAAAGGAAGTACTTCTTCACCCAAAGAGTGATTAACACTTGGAATTCACTGCCACAGGGAGTGGTGGCGGCTACAAGTATGGATGGCTTCAAAAGGGAATTAGATAAGCATATGGAGCAGAGGTCCATCAGTGGCTATTAGACACAAGGTATAGATAGGGACTCTGGGGCAAGTGATGCTCTGCCTTCTTGGTGCTTGGGGGGGTCAATAGTGGGAGGGCTTCTAATGTCCTGGCCCCACTGGTGGACCTCCTGATGGCACTGGCATTTCTGGCCACTGTGTGATACAGAGTGTTGGACTGGATGGGCCTTTGGCCTGATCCAACATTGGTGTCTCTTATGTTCTTATGTTAATAGCATCAGACCAGCAATAATAAAAGCATACGGTTATTCATATGAGGAAGGGCAAAAGTGAGGGGACACACCACCACCCAATTTACAGCACAGTCAATGCATTGCGCAAACGACTTTGTTTCATCTGTCCCGAATCTGCTGTCTGGCAGGTTCTTTAGGTGCCCCTTTACTCTTCAGCTGTGGGAAAGAGGGGAAATGTTGCCGCTCAGTTTTTTCAGCAACATCTATACACCTCTATCGATACTTCTGCACAAGATCGCCATGATATGTCAAGAGACTGATTTCTGTATGCATATTCCCAACTGAATGGAGAGCCACCACGTACGCAAATAGTGGCTCTGCACTCCAGCCTGATCTAGCAGCTGGGGCAGGGCACACATGATAGAAAGTGCTGTGAAGGCGCAGCTGACTTGGGTCTGGCAGGTTCTTTAGGTGCCCCTTTACTCTTCAGCTGTGGGAAAGAGGGGAAATGTTGCCGCTCAGTTTTTTCAGCAACATCTATACACCTCTATCGATACTTCTGCACAAGATCTCCATGATATGTCAAGAGACTGGTTTCTGTATGCATATTCCCAACTGAATGGAGAGCGACATATGCCTGATCCAGCAGCTGGGACAGGACACACATGGTAGAAAGTGCTGTGAAGTCGCAGCTGACTTGGACTGACTTCACAGGGTTTTCCAGGCAAGAGACGTTCAGAGGTGGTTTGCCATGGCCTACCTCTGTGCAGTGACCCTGGACTCCCTTGGTAGTCTCCCATCCAAATACTAACCAGGGCTGACCCTGCTTAGCTTCCGAGATCCGATGACATCACGCTAATGTGGACCATGCAGGTCAGAGCACAGTGTACACACTGCCCTTTAAAAAAGAAAATCTGGATTCCTGCCTGTCTGTCAACTGAAGGGGACTAAGATGGTGGTTTCAGTCCCTCCCACACCCACTTCTCCCCAAACAACTGGTTGGTAGGGTTTCATCTTTCCAAAAAGGACTGATGTGACTAAGTCAAGCGGCTCCACAAACATACTGTTGAATACTAGCCTTGGTTTCTAAAGTTTCTAAACCAAGCAATAGACATAAGTGGTAAGATTGGACAAATGGTCAGGTTGAAAAACAACAACACAAATTCAATTTTTCTGCAAGGAAATTCCAGCCAGAAGAATTTCCTTGCCAGTTTGGTGTAGTGGTTAAGAGTGATGGACTTTAATCTGGGAGAACCAGATTTGATTCCCCACTCCTCCACATGAAAGCCAGCTGGTTGACCTTGGGTCAGTCACAGTTCTCTCAGAGCTGTTCTGTTAAGAGCAGTTCTCTCAGAGCTGTTCTCTCAGAGCTCTCTCAGCCCCACCTACCTCACAGGGTGTCTGTTGTGGGGAGAGGAAGGGAGGAGACTGTAAACTGCCCTGAGACTCCAAGTGAAGGGTAGGGTATAAATCCAACTCTTCTTCTCCTCCTCCTCCTCCTCCTCCCCTGTCCTGAATATTCACCACTGCTGTGGCCTAAAGTATAGATTGCTGACTTTTCCATAAACTGTCTGTCCTACAGAAAACCGAAGGCTTGTTTTCTCCACCACTGGCTTCCATTTTTATTCTGTCTTCCTTTCCTGCCCACAGATGAACAAACTGGGAGCCTGCTGTTGACAAACGTCTCACAAGAATTCTCTGGGACATATCAATGTATTGCCTCCAATGAGTACGGTCAGGAAAGCTGCCAGATATCCCTCCATGTGACAGGTGAGCACGGGCTTACAGGTTACAAGACCTGAGCATTCTTCTGCTTTACCTCCTCTCTGCGCGGCTGCCCCTCAGCAATGGCCTTTGGGTGTTATCCCCAGGGAACCAAAAGCTATGGTTTTTGCTTCACAAAATTCACCAATAATAAACAGCATTAACTAAAGAACTTTACTTAAGGTCCTGGAATTTCTTGCCAGCCTTCCTTCTCTAGAGGGGAGGAGATGCGGAATTGCATTAGATCCCACAGAGCCCAGACGTCACTAGGCAGAGAGTTCCACCAGACCGGTGCCAGGGCCGAAAAGGCCCCGACTCTGGTTGAGGACAGCAAGATATCCTTTGGGCCAGGGATCGCCAGGAGGCTCTTATCTCCAGAGCATAATGCCCTTCAGGGGGGTATATAGGGAGAGGCGATACCAACACTGAGGTTGGTAACCCTATTGCCAAGTGCCCTTCTGCCTACTCCTGGTATCTATGTATCTAATAGCCAAGGTCCCTTCTGTGTGCGGATACTTATTTCCGTGGATCTGGGTCACATGGAGGGTAAACAGATCTTCCAGCAAACTTGGGATAGTCCCCATGTTTGCAGAAAAATCTAAAATGTTTTTTAAAGTATACAGGGATACTTAAATCCCCTCAAAAGTCAAACTGCTTACTCTGCGCAAGCGCAGATGACGGACTTCCTGAGTCGCGGGAAAAGCTGCTGGAGCCAGGGGGGAAGCTAAAACCACAATAGCTGTGCGCCCTGCTGCACCCGCGCCAGGACCGCCGACAAGGGAATTGTCTGCTGGGGGGAGAGAAAGAAAAGAATGGGAGATTGACTGAGGGAGAGAAAGAGAAAGAGGAAGGGGAGATTGGGGGGGTAGAGAAATAGTGGAGAGTAAGAGAGGGGCAGACTGAGAAGGAGAGGGGGGGAAAGGGCATTGAGAAGGGCTGGGATAAGAGGGGGTGAGACATACAAGGGGTGAGAGGAGAAGGGGGTAAGAAAGGATTGCTAGAGAATGCTCCCTCTAAGCTGCGGAGTCTCATGAGCAAAGATTCTACTTTGTGAGCTCCTGGCATTAAAGTTGTGAGCGAGCAATTTGGCTGCTGCATAACTTAGTTTGGCTCTGGAGCCGTCCTTACTGAGCTAAGACAAAAATGTGCGAGCAGGGGGCTAAAAAACTGAGCTAGCTCACACTAACTCAGCTTAGAGGGAGCACTGGTAGGGAAGAAAGCTGACACAGAAGGGGTGAGAGGAGAAGGGGAAGTGAGGGAAGATTAGTAGATAAAGGGTGCTTGCGGAAAGAAAGAGGAGGGCACTTTGACAATCAAGGGGGGGAGAGGGGGGAAAAGGTAGGGGAATGCCCCCTCCCCACAAGTTACTTGCGAGGACTGCCTGCAACAAAGACTATGGTAGGGCCACAATACATTATGCAACATTTTATTGCGGGTCCCCTCTTGTAGTGTCTAAGGGCCAAACGACAAAAAAATATATATTTACAGTTGAGTCTGCTCACTTTTGCCTCAGTTACCCGGCAGCTGCAAGGAATATCACTTTCAAAGCCTACAGGGGCCATTTTGGCTCAGGACCAGGGCTATTTTTGGGCGGGAACGCAGAGGAATGGAGTTCCAGCTGGCTTCCAAGTTGGCCACGCCCAGCAGGAACTCATTAGCATAATAGGCCACACCCATCAGCAGGAGCTCATTAGGATTGGCTACATTAGGGGTGTGTGGCCTAACATGCAAAGGAGTTCCTGCTACAAAAAAAAGCCCTGGGTTTTGACAACAAACAAGGTAAACAGAATAACAAGCAAAAGGTGGGTGTGGCTGGATGACCACACTTCTGGTAACAGGGGTGTGTGGCCTAATGTGCTAATGAGCTGTGCTGTCAGGGGTGTGGCCCAATATGCTAATGAGTTTCTGCTGTTGGGTGTGGCCTATTATGCTAATGAGTTCCTGCTGGGCTTTTTCTACAAAAAAAGCCCTGCTCAGGACAATGGCATGGGGGGGGGGGGCTCCTGCCTTCCCCACACACTTTTTTCCTGAGCTGAAAGGACCTCTGTGGGGAGTTGTGTACCTTTGGAGCTGCACGTGGAAGATTCCGAGTAGGTGCTGCTTCAAAGTCAGGCAAATAACGCCATTATCCCAGAAAAACAAAGACATCTGAACTACTTTGAAAACTCTGAAAACTGCTACATGTTATTATTAAGTATTACAAGCGGGGGACCCCCAAGGACTTGCAAGGGGCATCTCATTTTCTCGTCCCCACTATTTCCCCTTCCCCTTCACTGAAAGCTCCTACAGCCTCCTCCATTCCCACCCACCAACCAGGTTCCCTTTATCTGCCCCCTGTCTTCAGCTTTTCCCTCCTTCCCTCCCCCTGGCAGTCTCTGTCTGGGAAAACTCTGTGTGGTTCTGGCTGCTGGGCTGGACCCAGTTGCGCTGTGGGGAACCTGCAAGAACTTGTGGGGGCACCTCAATAATTTCACCGGTATCCCCCTCCCCACACTAGTTCTTCTTTTCTTCCTTTTGGCAGCCCCCATACCTCTCTTTTCCCTACTTCCTTTTTTTTTCATACCCACCCACCAACCAGGTTCCCTTTATCTGCCCCCTGTCTTCAGCTTTTCCCTCCTTCCCTCCCCCTGGCAGTCTCTGTCTGGGAAAACTCTGTGTGGTTCTGGCTGCTGGGCTGGACCCAGTTGCGCTGTGGGGAACCTGCAAGAACTTGGGGGGCACCTAAATAATTTCACCGGTATCCCCCTCCCCACACTAGTTCTTCTTTTCTTCCTTTTGGCAGCCCCCATATCCTCTCTTTTTCCTACTTCCTTTTTTTTCCATACCCACCCACCAACTTTTATTTGCCCTCCATCTTCAGCTATATTTATTATTTATTCACTTCATTTGTATCCAGCCTTTCTCCCCAATGGGGAACCAAAGTGACTTAAATCATTATCCTCTCTTCCATTTTATCCTCACAACAACCCTGTGAAGTAGGTTAGGCTGAGAGTGTGTGACTGGCCCAAAGTCACCCACTGAGCTTCCATGGAAGAGTGGCAGTTCTAACCACTACACCACACTGACTTTCGTGGGGTGACTTCTGTTGAACAATAGCAAGCAACTGGGCCAGGGTGTCACACAAGTTGAGTGGTAGTAAGTTACCGAGTGGGTACTTGTGGCCTGGCCTCAATGAATTCTCAACAGCCCTGAAAAGGCCCCTGCTTTTTTCCTTGCCTTTTACTGGCAGAAACCAAGGCTTGAAGTCTGGCAATACAGTTGTGGTTGCCTAGCGATGGCCACTGAAGACATTAATTTCATGAAATATACAGACACTGATTCTATTATTTTGGAATTTTTAAATCCAAACCTGGGGTTTTCTTCAGGTTTATCGAAAGATCTGTCTTGCATGTTCATGCTCTCAGTCTCTGGATTTAAGTATCCACAGAGGGGCCATGTTGAAAAGTAGGTATACTGTTGAACAGTGAATGCACTGGGGTAGGTATAATTGCTTTTTGCATATGTCTTTGTACAATAAGGAGCTGCGGTGGCTCAAGTGGTTAAAACGCTGAACTGCAGGCTGTGGAAGGTCAGTAGTTCAGCAGTTCGAGACCCGGGTACCGCATGATGGAGTGAGCTCCCATCTCTAGTTCCAGCTCCTGCCAACCTAGCAGTTCGAAAGCAAGAAATTGCAAGTAGATAAATAGGTACCACTTTGATGGGAAGGTAACAGCGTTCCGTGCACCTTAGTGTTTAGTCATGCCGCCCACATGACCACGGAAACGTCTTCGGACAGTGCTGGCTCTTCGGCTTAGAAACGGAGATGAGCACTGCAACCCTAGAGTCGGATTCGACTGGCTTTCGGGATTCGACTGGCTTTCGAGCAAGGGAACCTTTACCTTTTTTACCTTGTACAATAAACCCATCTTGCAAAAAGCTCTTACTTGAGGCTTAAAGCTCCATGAGACACTGGTGCCATCTAGTGGCCAATATGTATCTCTCTCTTTTTTTGCTCCATATTTTGGCATGCCTGCGAAATGATTGGCTGACGGACTATCAGCCGCTTCCAGAAGAGACCCATCAACCCCTCCTGCACCCATTCTTTGGCATAATCAAAAATATGTGAAATCTGCGATGATATGCACAAAATCATGTCCTCATATTCTTTATTAATTAACCTTAACCTACTGCCTTGGAGAGCTTGATCAAAATAGTTATAAATAGTTTAATTAATTATTAATCTGGGCTGCATTCCCTGATTTTACAGTCAGGAGAACAGTTTATACACTCAGCAGAAGTACAGTACAGCTTTTCCCAGAGCATATAATTTTTTTGGCTGCAGCCGTGTGAAAAGGCATGCAAGGATTTCATGCATGAAGGATTTCCCCTAAGATAGGGAAATACACCTCTTGAAAATACCAAACTAGTTTGTCAGCTATGATCTCCTTGGTATGCTGTTTTTCCACTGGCAGGGGTTTTCGACACAGAGGAACATTCAAACATGCCACATACACACCACCTACAAGGAAGGTTTCATTCTGACAATTGCTGGAAGCGCCCTTCACAAACACTTTGTCATGCATAAGTGTTCATTGTAAAGAGACAAACCTCACCCCCAACCCCTCCACCAACTAATCACTCTGCTTGTTAGTATCTTTGTTAAAAGTATAGCTGAGCCGTGTTAAGCGATTCTCCATAGGAAGCCACAGAAACTGGCAACAACCATGTTCGCTGTCACAGTGAACTCTTGATCCAGGGACTTTCTCTGCAGATGTTTCTGTTTGCACTAGTCCCCGCCAACTTGATCCTTTGTTCCGTATTTATCCCCAGACTAAATCTCCGACACCAGGTCTGTTGGGCTACCCGGTGACGTTTCTGTTAATTCGACAAGCGCTTTCTGGGCTGGCAGCCAAATTCTCATCAATGCCCTGGACCACAATACACACTGGGTTGTATTTCAAGTGGTATGCATTGTTTCAGCTGTGCTGGAGTAAGTTGTTAAAGATGATTCACACTGGCTTGAAGATCCGCCCTTTGGGGATGCATCTTAAGACTTTTCAGCATGATATATTTTGTTGCACCACGTCCAGTTGTGCATGCAGGCAGTGTTCCCTCTAAGCTGAGTTAGTGTGAGCTAGCGCATAGTATTTTAGCCATCTAAAGATTTTTGCCTTCGCTCAGGAAGGATGGCTCCAGAGCAAACTAATTTGTGGAGCAGCCAAATCTCTCGCTCACAACTTTAATGCCAGTAGCTCACAAAGTAGAATTTTTGCTCACAAGACTCCACAGCTTAGAGGGAGCATTGCATGCAGGGCATCCAAGAAGATGCCTCTGGGCCCTCAGCTGGGTGCACAAATGCCATCGCTGCCATAAACAATAAATAAGGATTTGGGAATTAGGATCAGTGGCTTGGCTAGGATTTGGAGACTTTGAAGTGAACCTTTTATTAGAGCCCAACTGGTACCCACTATTCAGTTGAGTGTGCAAGACACCGGGGGGGGGGGGAATGCAACTACCCAAAGTTGCAGAATCATCTTAATTATGGTGGCTCAGTGGTTAAGACACTGAACTGCAGACTGGAAGGTCAGTAGTTCAGCAGTTCGAGACCCAAGTGCCGCATGACAGAGTGAGCTCCCGTCTCTGGTCCCAGCTCCTGCCAGCCTAGCAGTTCGAAAGCCAGAAATTGCAAGTAGATAAATAGGTACCACTTCAGTGGGAAGGTAACAGTGTTCCGTGTGCCTCAGTGTCTAGTCATGCCGGCCACATGACCACGGAAATGTCTTCGGACAGCGCTGGCTCTTCGGCTTTGAAACGGAGATGAGCACCGCAACCCTAGAGTCGGATTTGACTGGCTTTCGAGCAAGGGAAACCTTTACCTTTTGTTGGGTTTAAAAAGGAAAAATTGGTATTTAGCATAGATAAAATAGCTTAGCAGTGCCAGAGTAAAATAATTCATACTCAGAGTCCATGGGTGTTTAAAATAGAAAGTTTTTACTACATTCTAGCATGGGGAAGGGTAACTGGGATGAAAATAACAATGGAGCTAAATCTCCGACATCTTTACACTGCAAAGACAAAACTAGAAGAGAGCGTTATGGCTTCTCTTACTTCTTCTTGAGAACAGCAAACAAAGACTGGAAGAGGAGCCATAAAATGCTAAAACACTTTGACACTTTACTTCCATTGAAACTCCCAGATCAGGGAGAATTTTCTCGGGCCTGTAGTCCTAAAACAGCATTGGGTACATGAAACACATGTGACTTCCTGTGAGCAACACAAACATTTAACCCCAGATATACTGAGTGTAATTTAACTTGTAATACCCAACACCTTTACTAATGTAATCATACGGGAGGGAAGGTAGCATGGTATACCCTGATCTCATCCAATCTTGGGAGCTAAGCAGGGCTGGCACTTGGGTGGGAGACCAGACCACCCAGCAAGGAATTTCCCAACCTGGAGCTGATCACCTTGTTCCTGCTGTGTCCCCGGCTTGTGCTTTGTGCATTATACAGTATGAAGAATATATGACATTTTACAAAACATATGAACGCAACTAAAGATTGCACGATGTTACACGGTGGTGGGAAGGGCCACCCAGTCACAGCTCACTTATGGCAAGTCTGCAAGGTTTTCAAGGCGGGAGTCGTTCAGAGGCGGTTTGCCTTTGCCTGCCTCTGCAGCAGGACCCTGGACTTCCCAGGAGGTCTCCCATCCAAGTACTAACCCTACCTAGTTTCCAAGATCCGATGAGACTGGGCTGGCCTGGGCCATCCAGGTTAGGGCGCTAGTTGACCTACAGAACACAAAATGGAGTGTCAACCCTTACCCAGCTTGGGCGAGGCTCCTGAATGGATCATAGATGCAGATTGCCGGGAGCTTCCTGGGTCAGTCTGCTGCTCTTACCTGCCGCTCTGTTTTCACCTTCACTTTCTGAGGGCCAAACTAGACACGATGGCGTCCTCAGCATGGTGCAGAGGTTACCAGGTTTGATTCCCTCCCTCCTCCTCCACATTAAGCCAGCTGGGTGACCTTGGCCAGTCAAAGTTCTCAGAGAGCTCCCTCAGCTGCACCTACCTCACAGGGTGTCTGTTGGGGGGGGGGGAGAAGGGAAGGAGACTGTAAGCCGTTCTGAGATTCCTTCGAGTAGTGAAGACTGGGGTATAAAACCAATGTTTCTTCTTCTTCATGGCTGCCACAGGGATGGCTCTACCATGTCAAATTCATGTTAAAATGTTGTGAAGGTTCAATCCTGATTGGACCTGCAGCACAGGGGTCTGAGGTAGTGTTCCATCTAAACTGAGTTAGTGTGAGCCAGCTCATAGTTTTTTAGCCTCCGGCTCACACATTTTTGTCTTAGCTCAGGAAGGATGGCTCCAGAGCAAACTAATTTATGCAGTAGCCAAATTGCTCGCTCACAGCTTTAATGCCGGTAGCTCACAAAATAGAATTTTTGTTCACAAGACTCCACAGCTTAGAGGGAGCATTGGGCGGTGCTCCTGTTCTCTCCACCACTGCACCTTATCAAGTTCAAAATGGCTGCAGTCCCCCCCCCCCCACTGCTTTGGCTCTTAAAAATGTGCTTGGGGGAGAGAGACGGGAACCGTTGTGGGCTTGATCAGGATTAAGCCTTTGGTGGCGGCCACGAGGACACCTTCGCACCTTGGCCCTGAGGCAGCCACGGTTGAACCTACAGTGCCCCAAGTGGTGGGGAAGGGAGACTACAGGGCCATGATGCTGAGACAGGCATAGCACTGGGATGCTGTTGCTCCAGGCATGGAACGGCGTCACTTCACAAGACCGTAAAGCAAAAGTGCGTGGATTCTGCCCCACTGAAACAGGCTTCCAGAGGTCTTACGTAATTACCCCCCTTCCTGTGGGCCACTGTGTCCTTGATCAGGATTAGAAATACCTTTTGGCCACCTCCAGTCTTGGATGAGTGTCCAAATTTTATTTTAATACCTCTCTCCCTGACAGGTTTAACCTCTGGGTCCTTTGGAGTGCCTGTGAGAATAACCACGACCAGTAGGAGGGGACAGAAGTCACACAATTTGACTTCCAGCCAGACTTTAAGGAGATTTAGGATCTCCTGTCTTAAAAGCTTGCGTTGGCTGGCTAGGAGTGTCGAGTGCCAAGGAAATGCCTGGCATGAACCACGGCCCAATCCGTCTCTGTCGCCTGACCGCCATGAAGGAACTTGCGGAATGTTCTGGCGTCCGCAGCCGCCTCAGCGACGACTCACATCCCGTTTTTCTGCCTCGTCTCCCACTCAGGTCGGAGCCGCTCGTTTAATTAGCTCTCCTTCTGTGGGCAGCTCCCCTCATTAGCTGGCTTCCCATCTTGACTGAACGGCGACTGCAGGGAGAAATCGGATGGCTTCTTGTACACAATGGAAGGAGAAAACACCCAGATTGGGGGTAGGGATGGGAAGATGGTCGTAGGAGGATGGGAGATTAATTAGGACATTAAGGACATTCAGGTTAAAAATATTCTTAAGGTGTTTTTAAAGGCTTTAAAGAAGGCTTGGGGAATAGGGTGAAAGAATTACATGATGACAGCGTGAAAGAATACATTGACATGCAAGGACGTGACTGGAGAGCTTATCCTGAAGGGAACAACTTCACTCGAGCCCCTGACAAGATCCCTCTGCTTCTTGTTTGTGCATCTATATCATACACCAGTACATGTATGATATGTTTTTAATCCCATCTTTTCTCTGAATCCTGTGGCAGAATGCATGCTTCTCCTCTATTTTATGTTCACAGCAACCCTGCAAGGTAGGTGAGGCGAAGAAAGTGAATAGAGTGGAGACTTTGAGCCTAGTTTAAGATCTAGATGCATATCATGCACACTAAAATCAACACACATGGAGGGAGAGGGACATGTGCATGCTGGTGCCACCTCCACCTATACATGAGCACAAGGCCTTTGCATGTAGGAAGTACAACTGCATACACATGAACTCCCCCACCACCACCCATGATCAGGAGCAAAGCAGGAAACAGTCGTGCACTTTCTATGTATACTTTCTATATACAGGAGCTGGCGAATGCATGTAGGCAGGGGCTGGGCCCAGTGTGTCAGAGCATGCGCAGAGTGCTTTGGATATGGGTTCTTATGCAAACATGTTCTTGTTTTTAGAAATAACATACCCGCAGGCCTGGTCTACAGATGCAACCATGAAAGGGTGGGAATGAAATCCAGTTTGCTGGTAAAGATCGCATTCTTGAAAGGCCCTCTGCCTAGAAAGAACCTCTCTGCAAGCAGAAAACTAGCTTATCAGCAAGACAGTCTTTCTCCTTGCCATACTGCTCTTCCTTTACAGGGAGCAGAGAACGTGATTTTTCACCAAAAGCACAGTCCATTTTACCACCTGATTTTGCCCCATGCGTAGACCAGACTTAGGTAGCAGCATCCTAATGAGAAAGTGGTGCTGTATTCATGGGAGAAGGTGTCGCGGCAATACTAGGTTAGTTGGAGGACAGCCGGAGTAGGATATCTTAATCAGTGATCTGTTTCTGATGAAAATTTTGTCTTCCTCATAACACTGGATTGTTGCACCAGGGAGAAGTCCTGATTCCCTTCACATAAGATACCTGCTTAAGCTGGTGGCGGTGCACCAGAAAGCTTTCTACTGCTTTCTACTGCATTGTGGATCAAAACAAAAGCCAAATGTATGTGTGACCGAATTCTCTTGTATCTAACCAAAACGACATGCCCTGTCCACAAAAAGCTAGCACATCAGGAAGGAACCATATGGTGTGAAGTAGTTCTTGAAGCATCTATATTGGTATAAGGTGGTGCGGAGTGTTTAAAAAGTAGGATCTAGTAGAAGTGGTAAAAGTAAAGAACAGCAACAAGGATAAGGGTATGGCACTTTCTGTGTGAAAGAGAAATCAGTTTTACATGATTATTGTGTAAGAATAAATTTGAGGGCATCCAATAAAATTAACCAGGGGAGATGTTAACAAAATAGTTTGACCTGTGGTATTCCTTGCCACCAGAAGATTGGCACAAGTTTATAAAAAGATACAGTTTTGAAACATTATTGTGTAGAGTACTTGGAATAGCCATCCTAATGCTTAAGGTAAAGGTAAAGGTTTTTCTTGCTCTAAAGCTAGTCAAATCTGAGTCTAGGGGGCAGTGCTCATCTCCATTTCCAAGCCGAAGAGCCAGCACTGTCCAAAGATGTCTCCATGGTCATGTGGCCGGCGTGACTAAACGCCAAGGTGCAAGGAACGCTATTTCCTTCCCACCGAAGCGGTACCTATTTATCTACTTGCAATTTCTTGTTTTTGAACTGCTAGGCTAGCAGGAGCTGGGGCCAGAGACGGGAGCTCACTCTGTCATGTGGCACTTGGGTTTTGAACTGCCGAATTACAGACCTTCTGGTCTGCAGCTCAGCGTCTTAACCTCTGAGCCACCGTGGCTCCTATGTTCCTAATGCTTAGGGTGGGCCATTTAGAGTTTTATCATTATTCTGACCTGTTAAAAATCCCCCAGATTAGAGACATAGAGTCTTGCCCATCGCTGTGATTTCTGCCTCCCAGAACTGCATGCTTTTTTGGGAGGGAGGGTAATCGTTTTGCTTTACATTGTCTGTTTATACTTGGGTTTAGGCCATGGCTGAACACTTTTGCACTTTTTGACACATAGTGGGGGTGGGAAATGGAGTGGGCAGGATGCTACGCGGAAATCCCCCAGAGCCTTTTCTCAGGATTGTGGTATACATGGGGTTTAAGAACAGTTGTTTTTTATACTGTTTACAATTCCCTTCCCTTCCTCTCCTCACAACAGACACCTTGTGAGGTAGCTGGGGCTGAGAGAGTTCTGAGGGAAAGGAGACTGGCCCAAGGTCATGCAGCAGGCTTCAGGTGGAGGAGTGGGGAATCAAACTCGGATCTCCAGATGAGAGTCCACCACTCTTAACCACTACACCATGCTGGCTCTCTGGTTTAGGGTTTTACTTTTTGCCAACAGATCCAATGAGTTGAGACGCACAGGTCCTGTGGTACAAAATCACCAGAGGGAGGGAGGGAGGGAGGAAACTTAAGTTTCACTAGTGATGGAAGAAAACCAACTCAGCATTCCTGAGCAGAGCCTTTAGCTTAAGAAATCTTGGTGTACCCCAGTGAAGCAAATAGCACCACTCAGGGCTATTTCAGCTTAGAAAATGGGATGGGGGGGGCAGCTGAAGCCCCTTCTTCTTGCGCACCATGGTTCCAATATGAATTGGGCCTGCAGGGGGTGGTGGTTATGAAACGTGTGCCTGATCGCATGGGGAAAACGTAATGTGCAGTTAGGCCCTCGTGGCCATGAATTGCACGGTTTTGTATGAGAAAAACGGGAAGCCAAAAGTCCCAGCAAGAATGGCTCATGGGATGAGAAGTGTGCCACGCTGCTCTCTGCCTCATGTGGATGCCAGCAGTTGATGGTAGTGGGGTAACAGCGGGTTCTGTAACTTTTCCACATTACTGTCAGAGCCTGAAATCTACTAAGGGTGTGTGTGTGTGTCTCTTTGTGTTTTGAAGGCCTCACACAAGCTGGAACGATTGCCGGAGCCATTATCGGGGTCCTCTTAGCTCTTCTACTGCTTGGTGCAGTTGTGATCTGTTTCTTACGCCACCAAAAGCAACGGAAACAGAAGAAAAAGACACAGTCCATATACAGCGGGAATGAAATAAGGTTAGAGCCACTGACTAATGTCTACCTTCCTCCTACTGTTTCCCTGGTATAAAGCGCAAAGTATTCTTGCCTAACGATTCCTTACAGGCTGTCCCCAAAGGGAAGTGGTCCAGAAGCTGAGAGCCAGAAGTCAGAAACAAACAAAAAACACACCCCAACACACACTGAGGGTGTTTTTGACTGGTGGCGCAATGTACAGATGAGAATTTTCTATAGTGCAATGCCTAGTTTTGTCGGAGCTCAGAAGCAAAGCAGGGTCAGCCCTGGTCAGTATTTGGATGGGAGACCACCAAGGAACAGGAAAGTCGCACACAGAGGCAGGCAATGGCAAGCCACCTCTGTTCCCCTCTTGCCTTGAAGACCCCATGAGGGGATCGCCAACTGTGACTTGATGACAAAACAAAACAAAACAAAACTGGCCCTCAGCCCACAAGGCCTGAGCAAGGCTGCTAACAGGAGGATGTTGTGGAGGTCATTAATTCATAGGGTCCACCATAACTCAGAAGTTACTTGCTGCCCCTCAATGCACACAATGGAAAGTATTCCCACTTGACTGCCATCATGCTGTAAATCCTAATCTAGCAGGTAACCTGAAAACCAAACAAGCGTAAAGAGAAAACTGGACAGGAGGGCTCATGGAGAGGGGAAATCCTTTTTCCTAAATGGGACCGTTTCCTCTAACCTCTTGTGAAGTTCGGAAGTGGGCAACGGACTAATGAGATGCAGACAGCTTTCTGGTCTAATCGATTTCGCCCTAAAGGAGAGTTGTTTGTTCGTTTTTTTAGAAAAAGCTTTCCCATCTGTTCTTGTCTTTTATGGCTTTTCAGGGTGGAATATATAAAAAAAGGAAATACTAATACAAGTTAAATTTACTCCACACATGTCACATGGATTCTTATTGTGGTTAGTAGCTCTGTACCCTGTCAAAACCCCACCAGGGTAATTAATTTACTTGTAAACAAAATGATGCATTTACAGACTCCGCCACCAAAGGATGTGTTGATGGCTGCTGGTCTAGATGTCTTTGAAAAAGGAATTAGGCAAATTCACAGTCAGTTACTAGTGGCAAGCCTCCATGTTTCGAGGCGGTGTGCCAGTGAATGTCAGGCGCTGGGAACAAACCGTAAAGGAGGAGGTGTTGCTTTCAGGCCTCCCCGTGAGCTTCCCTGAAGCATTTGGCTAGCTACTGTTGGGAGTGGCAGGATGCTGAAATAGATGGATCTTTGGTTTGATCCAGCCAGGTGATACTTTCTGGAGGGAATGGACTGTGTGATGTCCCATAGTGCTGGCACAGATATCAGGACTTCAGAGGAGGGCAGTAGAGTCGGTAAGGCTAGACAGGCCACTTCCTGTGCCTTTCCTTCGCTCCACTCGGCTGCTGTGCCTTTGCCACAAAGACTTGGGACGTCCTTCCAGCTCTATGTCTTTCATGCACTGTGAGAGCTGGACATGGTTTCTACAGTCTATCCATTGTAAATCAGATAGATAGCTAGAAACCTTTACCCTCTCTTGTCAGGTATGGAGTTCTGTTAGAGAACTTCTGTATCTTTTCTAAAATGACAAGCCTCAGTGGTGAACTTATTCTTCAAGCAGCCAAGACAAAAGTTCTGCTGCACAAACCTCAGCTCCGCTTTCCCTTTTTATGTTCTTTGTAATCAGTTCCCATTGATGGAAATGGTGAAGGGTGAATCCAGGTGACCAGTTCTTATATTTGGTCAACTTTCCATGTGCCAGCCTGTACCTCTCCCCCACTCCCCTTTTGCCCATTCTGTTTGGGATGGCTACAGCCTTCATGAAAACACTCTTTCAATCACAGAGAATATGTGATTGTGTATCTCCTACAAAAATAAAACCAGTGATTTCAACTGTTTTGTTGCTGTGTGTCAGGCTGTTGATAAACGCACAGGAATAGGCTCAGGGGTTTTTTTAGGGTGTTTTTATTTTTTTGAAACTAGCAATCTTACCCAGATGGAATTCTTTGGACAAAATGAGTCTGTTCAAAATCAGTTTGTTCAGCACCTTATTGTTCTATAATCAAAATTATCAGTTTGGATGCCAGTGTGTCTCTTTCACAACAGTAGTTATTGGGGAGGAAGACACAAAATGGCTATCGGGAATACAGCAAAAAAAAGAAAGAAGGATTGTAAAAATGCAAAAAAATGACAGAAGTTCCCAGTTTTGCCATTAAAATTTGAAAGGCCAGATTAAAATTTGAACTTTATATGGAGCTGGTCCATGGGGTCGTGAAGAGTCGGACTTGACTGTGCGACTGAACAACAACAATGTGACATATCCCCTGTTATTGTAATTTGTATGTGTTGTATTTGGAATCTCTTGATATTGGGAGGTATCAAATGTCAAATCACATTCACTATCATCCACTAAATACCAAGTACCATCAAATGTGGCTGATGAAATACTGCCAAACACTAAATGGCAGTGTTATGGGATGTCAAATATTAATCTCAGATGTATGGTGAATATTTTTAAAAGGCATATTCAACATTAACGTTTCCAGAGGAGAATTCTGGAAAGCAAATCCAGTCTAACTCTCACCTGGAGTCAGTCAGTTCTGCACTAGGGAATCTGCCCCAGCAGAGGTCTGAAGGTTCACCTGCTGATGATACTGGGTTGGTGAGCAGCAGATGGTGTTTGAGTGCTGATAGCAAAGGCAGCAAGATTCCAGGTGTTGCTACATAAAAGGGCTATTTAAAATGCTAGACCCTTGAAACCTGATACAAAACTGGAAGTATTTCTGAAAAGTCTATGAAACTATTAATTTATGCTATCTGATGAAAGTTTTCCTTCATTACCTCCCCCCTCCGGTTTAAAGGGAGGATGCCACAGCCCCGGGGATCTCAGAAGATTCCTTAGAGAGAAGAGACAGCAAGTCGGAAAGCCACCTCTTGGAAAAGTTATCCTCCAGGCCTGGATCTGCCAGCACCACCAAATCACAACTGCAAAACATTCTTGTCTGAGCTTATATAGAGACTGTTTCTGGGGTTGTGTTTTTTTTTGGGGGGGGGTTGTTCTCTTTCATTGCAATGCAAATGTTTCCTCTAGAGACAACACGCTGCATCCGTTTTAGGCAGCCCTTTATTTGGTGTCCCCAATCTGCCTGCTAAGTTGCTGTAGATGAGATCAGTCTTTTGATGCTTTATTCATTATTTCTTAACCGCTGAATATTCAGTCGGTCTCTATGTCTGCTGGTAAAATTCCGTCTCAGCAATGGTTGTGAAATCTGCTGCTTTCTGGGCTGGGATGGCAACTTTTGCCCGAATGGGAAAATGCTCCCTTCACCCCCCTTCTAAGCAATCAGGAGAGTCAGACCTCACAACAAATCACGATTAGGGCAAACTCACTTGAACAAACCAGAGATTCCTGCTTGAACATTGTGTCCTCTGATCTGCGCCTCTGCCCCCTAATGCTAGATCATCATTCAGGACCATGATAAACTATGGTTTGTTTAAGATGTGCTTTGTACAGCAAACTCTGATTAGCAGCATTCTGGCCAGTGCAGGTTTTATGATTGTGTAACAAATATCTGGGTATCCCCATTTTTGGAGGCGAGGTGGGTAATGACAGCGGCAGAGCCTTTTTAGTGATGGTGCCACATCGATAGACTTTTCTTTCCCCCAGAAGGCTTACCTAGCGCCACCTTGGCTGGTGTTCAGGCATCAGGCAAAGGCTTTTTTCCTTCTGTTCTTGGTCAAATTGTGTTGTCCAGTATTTTACCCTAAGATCTTATAGTTTTTATACTGCTTTAGCTGAGTTGCCTTTCATTGACATTTTAATCTGCCAATGTTACCAGTGCCATTTTTAATGGAAGGACGTTTACAGCTCTGTCTGGCTCCTCCACCTTTTTTAAATATTCCAGTTTAATTAATTATACTGCAATAATGTGTATATTTTACTTATTTCTATGCACCACTTTGAACTGTCTGGAAAAGCAGGATAGCAATGCTTTTAATGAATAAATGACTGGAAACACACTTCATCCTGGAATGCTCAAGGTTGTGCGAGTAAAAAGGCACGGAAAGCTGATATAATGCCTGAACTGCTGGATTCTGTGCCTGGTGCCAGTTTCTCTCCTTGCATAACTGCCGAATCCTCAGAGCTCCCCTCTTGATTTCCCTGTGATAAGAATCCCTGCAACGTGCAGAAAGATCCAGGGTGCTCCAAGGTTTCATATCAACATTCCTTTATTAACATTCCATCTTGGTGGAAGAAATCACATGCAAAACCAAAAGGATATTTCGAAAGACGATTGCACTAACTCCTGCCGACTGTTAAAGATGCACAAGGACCGGGTAAAGAGCACGGGGTGTTTGCAAGCCAGAGGAAGGAACGGGGCATGATTGGGAGGTTGCTGAATGGGCAAGGAAAGTTCCCGCATGTTGTTTTCTTTAGAAATCCTTATTAGAGCTCCCTGGTTTCTTGGCATTTGTCTCTCCATTTCGGTTGCTGTCCCGCCTTTAACAGCTATAAAAGACAACACAGCCATTGTTTTTTGTTTGTTTGTTTTTCTCCTCTACTCCTCCGACAGCTCCATCACCCGCTCTGCTCTCCTTTCTGCTTTGAGGCAACACTGGAATCTTACCTTCAACAGGTAAGAGGTAAGAGTGGGGGGTTGGATGAGAGGGGAACAGACACGAAGGTGAAACCCTGGCTGGATGGTGCTTCTTTTTCAGTGGCTGGTGTGTCAGGGAGCCTAGACTTCTTTCAGGACGGCCATCTACAAAGAGCATACAATTAGCATTTCAGCTGTAATGAAGAATGCAAGGTTTGGGGAGGGAAGGGTGATGGGGGAAAATGAAAACTGGATTCTGCATCGTGGTTTCTAAAACTAAGGGCTGTGGGATAACCGTGGCGAACAATTTGTACACTATAGATCGGGAGGCAAATTGGATCCCACATCAATGAAGGCTTCAAACGCCAATGGTGGAATCTCAGAAACCATGAGCTCCCCACGGGCCCACCAGCCCGAAGAACTTGGGAATCAGGGACCCTGTTCCACAGCGAATGTTCAGTTAATTGCAAGAGTGCTCACCACACCATGGAAACGATTGAAGACATCGATAGAATTAATATCTCTACTAATGAATGCGAAATGTTCAAAGAGGCGGCTGGGTTAAAAAAAGAAGGTTGGCTGCATGACGTCCTTAAAGGATATTTTTTGAAGCCGTGGAATGCAACGGAATAAGCAAGCATGCAGCATGCAAGAAAGGACTCGATGGACCCCCAAGTTGCAATGAAGGGAGGGGTGGTGTATTTCTGTCTTGATTGGAAGGAGACAATAGAGGGGGTTTGTTTAAGAGGGTTGAAGGTGGTATGAGAGCGGTGCATGCGCTTACTTCTTCCTACTTCTTCCTCTGACAATCAGATAGTGCAGGATCAACACTCACTCTTGCTCCTTCCCATCCTGCACGCTTCAGGAGAGCTGTCCACCATATATATATTTCAACAGGCCAAATACACGTGTGTGTGAATTTATCCTTCACCTTATCAAAATAAAACGGAAGAGGCTTAAAAAAATCAGTTGCATAACTATTCCAGGGATGAACAGGGCAGTTAAGTCGGTGATATCATGGTTGCTAATCAGTAGGCACCCATCGCATCCCCTTTGTTTCTGGCACACTGGAAAGGGGCAGCATCATTTTTGTTTTCCCGCAGAGTTTGCTCCAGGACAAAAAAATGTCTGAGTTTTCAGAACAGGGGAGATGCTTTCAAATCCTCTCTATCACAATTACAACGTTACATCTGGTTATAGGCGGTGATGGTTAAAATTTGAGAGAAAGTTTTCAAGGCATTCTTTCCAAAAGCTGGCGCAATCTGGAGTCAAGACAGATCGTGTTAAGTGTGGTAGAGACGGTTTGAATGTATCTACACTGCACTGAAAATTCTAGTATCTGCCCTCGAACAAGCTCTGGAAATACGTTTCTGCGAGTTCACAATGCATCAGGTACACGGAAGCTGTGCTGGGTACCTATTGGTTAGAGCCTGTAACATCAGCACCATACCTTCCCTGAAAATTCCCAGAATTTTTAAAGATTTTGGTAATGTACAGGATAAACATATATGTGTATAGATACACATATACCTTTAAAACACATAGCCTGCTTGAAGCACACGAGGAGAGACAAGAGCGAGAAGGGACCCACCATTCAATTTTACTTACTCACAAACACACATGTGTATGCGAGTTATGGAGCTAGATTCATACCCCAGATGCAGAGCTTGTTATAAATATCATGTCTGTCTTTGCAGAGGTTGCAGTGGGTGAAAGCTACATGTGTGCCAGTACAGCTGTCTTACTGTTCCCAACTCTGTTATCTGTCTCGTTCCTGCTGGCCAGTAGCCAAAAGGGCTGCAAAGAATAATGCAAAAGGTAACCTCTCCCCCCACTGTCTATTTCGCTTAAGAAACTGGGGCTCTGCAGGAAATACCCAAAAGTTCTACAGGGCTGGCGAGGGGGATCAAAGAAGTAAGATAAAAGCGAGCACAAAAGGTCAAGGAACACAGGGTGGGCTATCAGTTCTGCAAATAAATGCATGTGCATTATATGTTTATGTGCAATGGACGTGTGCAACACAATATGGGATCTAGGAGCTGAGGAACTGGTATGTGCAGAGTGAGGACGGAGTGCGAGCGCAAAGGAGGACTTCAAGGTCTGTGTGATAAAGGGTAAAGGAGGGAGCATCAGCATCATGTTTCAAACAGAAGGGATGGTAATGACGGTTCCGGAATCAAAGGCAGTTCGGGGAGAAAGCTGCAGAGCGCTGTGTCTCTTCTGTGGTCAGACTGGCTAGGCTGGTGATTGCTCTTCTGGAAGCTGGAAGGTGCTGTTCAGAGGACCAATCAGGAACCTGGCTGGATGCTGCTGTTTCATCCACTTCTTCATAGCCACTGCAGGAAGGAGAGAGACTGGTTAAATGTGCACTGTGCAGGCCGCATTCAGCATGCTGCCCACCCTAAGAAACAATAGAAAACCCAAAAGAGACAGAGCAGAACAATATGCAGCCTTGAACTTCTGGTTCTTAACTGAAAGTAGAAGCTCACGGATTTTTTGACAGAACGTCCCGTTGGGCTTTTGGAAATTCTCAGTAGGTCCCTATTGGTATCAGGATCCGAGTGTAAGAGGTGAGGTCATAGCTTCTTTGCAGAGCAACTGTTTTGCACACGGCCGTGGAAAGTGCCATCAAGTTGCAGCCACTTTATGGTAGGGTTTGCAAGGCAAGAGAATGTTCAGAGGTGACCTACCATCACCTGCCTCCGAATAGCAACCCTGGACTTCCTTGATGGTCTCCCATCCAAGTACTAACCAGCGCTGACCCTACATAGCTTCTGAAATCTGATGAGAGTGGGCTCACCTGCACATAGATGGTCCCCAATTTAATCCCCAGCATCTACAGTTAAAGGAGGGAGCAGGTGCTGGAAAAGACCTTTCTCACCTGTGTCTAGGGAGCCGCTGCTGGTCTGAATACACGATAATGAGCTAGATGGACCAAGGGTCAGATTAGACATGAAGCAGCTTCATAAGGTCACCTGTCTTGCCTGGCTAGCCCTTGAAACCAGCTGGATCTATTTTCATCCACAACATCAATAGCTGATGCAGGGATCTGCACCTCTCCCTGGATGAAATTACGTGCTCTCTATGTGGATGCCACCCACATATCCCTTAACTGTGGACCATGATATGTCTGCAGTCAAGTAATGCAATTCCTTCATACATCCTATATTCATCATCTGCATCATTTGTGGACAACACTCCTCTCGCGGTTCGGTTCAGTCTCCCTGAGAGCTTCACTAACAGGCAGCAAGCACGCCTTCCAAGTGGGCAAGGAAAACTCACAAAATGCAGTCTTTGGCATAACATCTTTCCCCTCCTGGCTACAAATCTGCATTTTATAGGGGAAGCAGCAGGATCTTTGCAATATTAATGACACATTAGTTTGTTTCTATGCAGAAGGCCACAGCTGGAGAGAAGCTCCCCTAATCAGAGTAAAGAAATGATTACAGAAGCTGATCCTTCGAATGTCTACAGATGAACATAGGACAAAGTTTGAGTCCAGTGGCATCTTTAAGACCAGCAAAGTTTAATTCTGGATATAAGCTTTCATGTGCATGCACCTTTCTTCAGATACATTTTGTGCATGCACATGAAAGAAGAAGAAGAAGAGATTGGATTTATACCCCGCCCTTCACTACCCAAAGGAGTCTCAGAGCGGCTTACAAACTCCTTTCCCTTCCCCTCCCCACAACAGACACCCTGTGAGGTAGGTGGGGCTGAGAGAACTCTGACAGAAACTGCTCTTTTTTTCAAGAACAGCTCTGACAGAACTATGGCTTGCCCAAGGTCATCCAGCAGGTGCAAGTGGAGGAGTGGTGAATCAAGCCCGGTTCTCCCAGATTAGAGTCCACGCACTTAACCACAACACCAAACTGGCTTATACCCAGAATGAAACTTTGTTGGTCTTAAAGGTGTCACTGGACTCAAACGTTTTTCTGCCGCTTCAGAACTACACGGTGACCCACATGAATCTACAGATGATTATATTAGTGGTGACTTCCCAATACCACAAATGGATATAACATCAGTAGAAATTATAGTAAAGATTTATGGATATCAAGACTAATAGTAATTCTCTTCCTTTTATGTATTTCTTCCTTTTTTGTTTGGTTATTTCTTTTCACTTCTCTTCAAATGTTGGATGTCACATAAAATTGGTTAACACACAAAGATACACTGTTGACTGCTCTAACAGTAGAGTAGACATAACTTCTCACCAATTTCCTAAGTTATGTTAGACATATACATTGAATTTTCAAGTGTTGTATT
This sequence comes from Gekko japonicus, assembly GCF_001447785.1. Classification (NCBI taxonomy): domain Eukaryota; kingdom Metazoa; phylum Chordata; class Lepidosauria; order Squamata; family Gekkonidae; genus Gekko; species Gekko japonicus. The sequence continues at coordinate 1,036,418 of NW_015161948.1, read as the reverse complement.
GTCATAGTCAACGTATTTTGATTCCTTCAACTTGATATAACTTTGTAGTTAAAAAATTCTTTTTTCCTTTATGATGATGTAACAATTTATGAAAATTAATAAAAAAAATAAATATAAAAAACCAGAGTAAATCCTAGCCCCTCTGCTACTACTCCACCGATCAAAGGTGAAGCCTTCCTCCAGTTTTAAGTAGCTCTCTCGCTGAAGGCTATTTAAGTTGGAGGGTAACTGGGTCCACCCCATTAAATCTGCTAGCTCCCCCCACCCAAGCCACTGGTTCAGTTAGGGTTACCAGATGTCCTCTTTTTAGAGGACATGTCCTCTTTTTTTGGTGTCTGCTCTCTTCTGGGCTATTAAAAAAAAACCTGATTGACATGTCCTCTTTATGCCTAGTCAGTTGCAATTATCACAGCTTAAATAGTAGGCATATTTAAAATGAGATTTGTCATAGTGATCACTTGTTTGAAGTAGTCAGTTTGGGAAATAGTCCTTTTTTTTTTGCTTTTCAAAATATGGTAACCCTACTTTAGTACAGCACAACAAATGCATGACAGTTCCACAGGATCTAAGGCTCTTCCTTCAAGGAATGCCATTTTGGGGGGTGGGATTGCATGTTCCCTGCAATGTATTTATATTCTGGTGTGACTGGGGAAATGTTTTCTTTTCCAGGCAGCAGGGCCATTGCACTTTGGAGTGCACACAATACAATACAAGCTGTTCACAATACAAGAACTCGTGGGCACTCAATGAAATAGCTGAGCAGTCGGGTTAGAACAGATAAAAGGGAGTACTTCTTCACCCAAAGACTGATTAACACATGGAATTCACTGCCACAGGAGGTGGTGGTGGCTACAAGCATGGACGGCTTCAAGAGGGGACTGGATAAGCATATGGAGCAGAGGTCCATCAGTGGCTACAAGGTATAGATAGGAACTCTCAGTCTGGGGCAAGTGATGCTCTGTATTCTTGGTGCTGGGGGGGCAACAGTGGGAGGGCTTCTAGTGTCCTCCTGGCCCCACTACTGGACCTCCTGATGGCACCTGGTATTTTTGGCCACTGTATGACAGAGTGTTGGACTGGATGGGCCATTGGTCTGATCCGACATTGGCTTTTCTTATGTTCTTATGAATACCTCTTGAGACTGCTGAATTACAACTGATAACAAAGCTCATTACAATGCATCCACCTGGACTTAACCGGGACCTAGGTTTCCTGTCTCATTACCAATGCTGATTTCCCCACACCTACTACTCCTCTGCATATCACACCTAATCCAATCACACCTGCTATTGTCATTTACCTGCTATTGTGATTTGCCTGCTAATGTCATTCGACATCTGAAATCACTCCACTTTCCAATATGGAGGACAGATGGACTCACATTCTAGTTGTATCTGGAGAAGTGACCAGTGACTCATGAAAGTTCATCCCCTACCACAAATTCTGTTAGTCTTTAAGGTGCTACTGGACTCTTGCTCTTTTCTACTGCTACAGACAAACTCACATGGCTACCTGTCTGGATTTATCTTCTTGGGTTGTGGTTGCATTCGAATAAAGAGCAAGGACACTTATGGGATGGTGCTGCTGCATCACTGATGACAAAGCGCATGCCTCCAGCCGAACCCATTTACCACGGAGTAACCCCAACACCAGCACTCATTCCGCAAAAAAAGAGAGGGATTCTTGTTGACCCATATCTTTCTCCTCACAGTGATCACCTTGTGAGGTCAGTGAGGCTGGGAGAGATGAACTGGCCCAGCAAGCTTCCATGGCAGAGCGGGGAATTCAAACCTGGGCCTCCCAGATCCCAGGCTGACCCTCTAAGAAGGCTGAACACTGAGAAGGATGAAGGAATGATTCTGCATCTAGCATTCGCTCCACATTTTCTCAACTGGGAGGAAAAGGTGCAGCTCAAAACCACATTCAAATACCTCAGGGCAACACTGTACTGACTGCAAAGGCACCCCTGAACTGCCATAAAACAGCCATAAATCTATGCAGAAGGTACCATAAAATCCAATGATCAAAGAAAGCGAAAGCGGCATGGAGTGTGGAGGGTACCATAAAATCCGATGATCAAAGGAAGTGAAAGGAGCATGCAATGGCAGAGGGGGATTTCTGTTCCAACGTGGGTTTCGTAAAACAATGGAGGGAAAAGCCAATGCAGGATCAGCCAAGGTATATCTGCAGGCTGCCTAAGGCCTGCTCATGTGTTACAATAAAAGTGTGTTTTCCTCCTGCATGTACACGTGTAAGAAAGCTGCAATGCATGTTCACTTTACACATGAAACCAGGGACCAGTAACCGGAGAAATATGTGGTTTGAATCACAGATTCAGTTGTACATATGCTGAATGTAGCATGAGAAAAAACTCAATGCACCTAGCAATTACAATCAAGCGAACACTGTACATGGATTTCACATGTGTTCAATGCAACGTGAACTAGGCTCAAGGGTACACTGTGTGTGGAGTGTATGTGCCTTTGTTGTAACTTGTTGTAACTTTGTTGGGCTCAAGTTGACTCCAGAATGCGAGCCTCTCGGACCTGGTTCATTCGTGTGGGAATTGTGGTGGTGGAAAGTGCCACCCATTCACAGCCGACTCATGGCAACCCCTGCAGGGTTTTCAAGGCAAGAGACATTCAGAGGTGGTTTGCTATTGCCTGCTCCTGCGTTGCGACCCTGGTATTCCTTGGTGGTCTCCAGACGGTAGTCGGTGGGAAAGGCAGCATATAAACATTTAAGTAGAGAGGGTGATATTTGAAGACAATGTAAGGAGTGGTAGGGGATTAGAGGTTAAAAATCATTAACTTGGGTCCTTTCCGCATTTGCCTGGCACTCCGGATTTCAGTGTTCGAGTTGAGGCCATTTATGCCCACTGCAAAACAGCATCCAAGTAACCCAGGGCAACAGCAGGCTGGAAACGGGCTGACCACTGAAGAGAGGTAATGTAATGCAGAATGGGGGGGCGGGGGGACAGAATAAAAAGAAGGCTGAACTCGATTTTAGTGCAGAATGGGGAAAAACATGGATTAAAAAGAAGGTTGAATTTGATTTTAGTGCAGAATTGCAGAACTGCAGAAAGGGCCATAGATCCTTGCTAAAGCCCCTTCCTCCTTCTACTTGGAGCTGTCCCAGGTTCTGTACAGACCTGTCTGTCAATGAAACAGGTGCTTGCTGCTGACTCTTTCCACTGGTCTGTCTTCTCCAGGCCTGGTTTAGCACCCTCAAGTTTCAAAGCCTGGCTATAAGAACAGGCTATTCTTTTGGATTTTGACCTGAGAAGTTCCTTCCATCTCTCAGAGAATAATAATTCTGACACTGTGCACTGGGGCTGTGAGAGGGAGGCCAATGAACTAAAAGCTGCTGTGAACCCTGAGAATGCACTGAGCCAGTGTGGGGTAGTGGTGAGAATGTTGGTCTATGAGACCCAGGTTCAAGTCCCCACTTTCCCATGGAAGCTTGCTGGGTGACCTCAGGCAAGTCACAAACTAGGGTTGCCAAATCGGGCCGGGGGGCGGTGAACCCCCCGCTTCCGCGGCCCGATTTCCGTCGCAGGGGAATTCCGACCCGGGGGGAACCCCGCCCCCCAAGCTGCGTCACCGGAGGTGACGCAGCCACGTTGCCGACGAGCTCAGCCACGCCCCCAACGTCAGCACGTCGCCCGTCACTTCCGGCGACGTGCTACCGACGCACGCACATCGGGACGACTCCCGAACCGCGGCGACGCTCCCCCGCCGCGGGGGGAAGAAGATTTGGCAACCCTATCACAAACTCTCAACCTTGCCTACCTCTCAGGATTGTTGTGAGGGTAAAATGTGGGAAGAGGAGAATGGTGTAAGCTGCTTTGGGTCCCCACCGGGGAGACAGGCAGGGTGTAAATGAAGTGAATGAATCAATGCAGGGAAAGGTGCCGGCTGAAGCTGTACACGGTTCAGTTCCGTTTCGTACCACTCGGCAGTCATGCTTCTACTGTCTCTCAGCATTGGGTGCAACAAGTCCGTAGTTCCTGATGCAGTGATGCTCCACACAATCCCATCTCAGGAGGCTGCCTGTTGCATCTCTGCATGAGTCTGTGCTCCGAGCCCATCTCCCTCCATTCAAAGGCTCACACAGAAGCACAGAACATGAGCCACACTTGTGAGGGTGGGTGATCCATCCTCTTGCACACTCTAGTGAAGTCTCTCCCCCAATTTAATGTAGGGGGGAAAGTACCAGATATAATTTGGGGGAAATTTTCCCCTGTAGACTGAGCCACCCCTTTCCTAGAAGAGTACAGCTTCTCAAGAGGAGAATAAGCAGCGTGGATTTAACTAAGATTTCCTCCCGTTTCCATCATAAGGAAACTTAGAGAGGCGACTTTGAATCAAGACTCAATATCTTATCCGTCAGGTCATTTCAAAGTGAATAATCTCGACTGTTTAGCCTTTGTGGGTCAGTCCCAGGACTGATGCTAGGAGTCACGGTAAGGCAGAGATGTTCCACCAGGCATTTGCTTGAGGCCAGCGACGGTTTTCACCTGTCTGGCACTCCTGTTTCCTGCCTCCCCACCCCACAATGAGGCAGTGGCATAACTGGATATTTTAGCACCATCAAATTAGGCTAATTATTGTATTTTTGTTGTATTATTACTGTACTCATATTGTTTTAACTGTGAATTTGATAGGTGAATTGTGACTCACTGATGTACACTGCCCTGAGCCCTGTAAACAGGGGAAGGCGGTTTAGAACTCTAATTTAATAAGTAAGTAAGTAAGTAAGTAAGTAAGTAAGTAAGTAAGTAAAATAAAACTGTGGCTGGGTCCCTGCTGAAGCCGATCTATAGCCTGGTCCTGAGCCCCCCGGGCCAATCTTCCATTTCCCAGTGGGAAGAGTGTCGGGGGTAGGGGAGGAGGAAGACAGTCAGTGTGGTATTGTGGCTGGAGTGTCACACTAGGATCTGGGAAAGCCAGGATTAGGGTTGGGAGGGGTGCCTTGAGGAGGCCACAAGACACGTATTTCTACCCCACCTTTCTCCTCAGCAGGGTCCTAAAGCAAGAGTGGTTCTGCGGCAAGCTTCCCTGGCACGGTGGGGATTCGAAGCCAGACTCTCTAACTGCTACACCCCACGTAGCAGATTAAGCGAGCTGTATTTGGCAGTGAATTCTGCTGGATTCAGTTGTACTTACTTCTGAGTAAACTTGTCCAGGATCTGGCAGAACTCCATCTGGATTCAGCTCCCAAGAACTCCCAGCTGCCAAGCCCTAACTTCTGTCTCATGTGGAATAGTCAAGGGCGCTCTGAATCATGGGCAGGCTCCATTCCCTCGCAAGGCCGGACTGCCTGTGCCGAACCGCTGGGGGGTGGGGGGAAGGAAGTTGGTGTTCTGTCTGTTGTTTGGAAGGAACGGTGGGGTTAGGAGAGCGGCAGGAAAGAGGTGGGACACGCAGGAAGCCGGTGGAAGGCATTCAGAACTCGCCGTCTCTGTCTGGAGGAGGAAGTGTAGGAGAGAAACGGCTTTCTTTCTGACTAGAAAACAGCGCTTGCAGAGGGTGTGTGGGCGTCGAGGGACTCTGGTTCCTGCTATTTTCTGCCAGATGGCTGCTGATAACTACTCTCCTCTCTTGTATTCTGTGGCACGGGGGGCTCTTGTTTTTCACATTGCTGCTACCACGTAAAGCCCTATGCAGCCTGACAGAGGGAGGCTTCTCGTTGTCCTCAAGGGAGTGTGAATCATCTCCCCCCCCCCCAAAGATGCCTGATGGTGTTACAATGGCTGATACCACCTGCAAGCCTGGCCGTCAGAAAACCAGGGAACGAGTAGGGTTTTAAATACGAGTTCTTCTCTCTGCTACGGGATTAGATAAAGGTACAGGTTTCCCTTGCTCGAAAGCCAGTCGACTCCGACTCTAGGGATGCAGTGCTCATCTCCGTTTCCAAGCCGAAGAGCCAGCGCTGTCCGAAGAGGTTTCTGTGGTCACGTGGCCAGCATAACTAGATGCCAAGACACACGGAACACTGTTACCTTCCCACCAAAGCAGTACATATTTATCTACTTGCAATTTCTTGTGTTCGAATTGCTAAATTGGCAGGAGTTGGGGCCAGAGATGGGAGCTCACTCCGTCACGCGGCACTCGGGTCTTGAACTGCTGAGCTACCGACCTTCCAGGGTGCAATTCAGCGTCTTAACCTCTGAGCCACTATGGCCCCACATTTGCATTATTAGGGTGTTCTTAATTGCGGGGTTCCTAATATATGGCTGCCAACCCCCAGGTGAGGGCTGGAGATCTCCTGGAATTACAACCAATCTCCAGATTACATAGATCACTTATTGATTTATATAAAACACTCATTCCACTTCTCCTGGAGAAAATGGCTGCTTTGGAAAGTGGGCTGCATGGCATTATACCCTACAGCATGGTGTAGTGGTTAAGAGCGGTGGACTCTCATCTGGAGATCCAGGTTTGATTCCCCACTCCTCCTCCACATGAAGCCTGCTGGGTGGCCTTTGGCCAGTCACAAGTTCTCTCAGAACTCTCTCAGCCCCACCTATCTCACAAGGTGCCTGTCATGGGGAGAGGAAGGGTGCAACACAACCCCTCCCCCCCACATAGCCTAGGCTAGTCCGATCTCATCAGATCTCGCAAGCTAAGCAGGGCTGACCTTGGGCGGTATTTGGATGGGAGACCAGGCAGGAATACCAGGCTCATGACATGGTGGCAGATAATGGCCAACCACTTCTGAATGTCTCTTGCCTTAAAAACCCCACCACAAGTCAGATGCAACTTGACAGCGAAACTCACACACACACACACACACACATTACATCACCTCCAAACTTCTGACAAGGGACAGATCATTTTGCTCCCTCCAAAAGACTGCCCCACACATGTGGGGCTATTACAGAACAAGCCCTTAACCCCCTCTCACCATCTCGTAAAATGGCCCAGTTGTCTCTTACTGTCTCAGCTGGAAGCGTGGCCTAGAGTTGTTCTGGGATATTCCCTGTTCCCACTAGTAAAATTAGGCAGTGTATTGGGAACCACAATTGTCGCTGCCGCTGTTTGATCCTCCGGTATTTGGCTCGTTGTCTCATCCTTTTAGTCCCATAAGAGCCTGCCGGATTGCTCCCTAATGCTTCCTGGGAAGCCATATCTATAGGACAACTGCTGTTCTGCCCCCTAATGGCATCATCTAATCAGGCTAATATTTTAAAGGTAAACATTAAGTTAGTGTTTGCTTAAAAAAAACAAACTGGTTTGTTTAATCTTATTGGATTCTTGCGGCATTCCCATCTTGTTTTTCTTTGTTTATGTCTCCGCAGCGTCTGTTTTTGTAGCAGAAGGGTGTTTTGCATGAAATTTTAAAATGGAATCTGTTTTACAAGTGGATTTTGTTTGCAGAATAGGAAAGGTCTCTGGGCAGGCATCAGTTCCCTTGGCACACAGATGAATATGTACAAACCCACTCACACTCCTCCGACCCATGTTGTGGGGAATTAGGGGGCCTGGGTCAGCAGAATGCAAAATCCCCCCCCAAAAAAAACCCCTTGTACATTGTGCCTTGCACAGAGGGTTGCCAACTCCAGCTTGGGAAATTCCTGGAGATTTGGGGGTGGAGCCTAGGGAAGGTGGGGTTTGCAGAGGGGAGGGACACCCATGAAGCTGCCTTATACTGAATCAGCCCCTTGGGGTCCATCAAGTTCAGTATTGTCTACTCAGACTGGCAGCAGCTCTTGGCAGAAGTCTTTCACATAACTGCCTGTTCCTTTTAACTGGAGATGCTGGGGACTGAACTCGAGACCTTCTGCATGAGAAGCAGATTCTCTACCACTGAGCCACAGCCCCTCTCTAGCTCAGCAGGGATGCAGTGCAACACAGTCCACTCTCAGAAGCTGCCATTTCCTGCAGGGGAGCTGATCCGTGCAGTCTGGAGATCAGGTGCAATTCCTGGAGATCTCCAGGCCCCACCTGGAGGCTGGTAACCCTATTATTTGGGCTCATGCATGTAGCTGGCCTGCCCTTCCTCAGCCCAGGATACTCCTTATTTATGGTACATGGGTCACTTTGCACTGCCCCACAAAGTCCCTCGATCTGGATTCCAGTGGGGCATGTGAAATCGCAGCTTCTGCTTGCAGTGGATGGTTGTGTTTAGGCTCCTTGGTGCGAGACTCCTGCATGTCGGCCGGTGACACGATGCATTGGTGCGCACGAGAGCACAAGGCTTCGTGCATGGTATCCGGCTTTGATTTACACCGTTGTACGTACCTTTTTACTGCCAGGCAATGGGTTTAAAAATAGCCTGTGCTGAGGAGAGCGGCATTCAGTGTGGTGTTGCTAAGGAAGAAATTAAATTCAAATCCAGGCCCTTTGCCTTCTTTGGGGAGTTACTATTGGTTTCCAAGATAACTACCAGTGTGTAGGGCTTGCTTGCCACATAAAACTAGGACATACAGCTGTGACTCTTCATCAGTTCGACATGGGGGGAGCTCGCAAAAGCCAGTTTGACTCTGGAAAAACAAACCAAATTCATCATCACCAAAAATACCTCTCCCCCTGTGTCTATTTCTTTGTGGCTAAAAACAACAATAGCATATACATAGTTCACTCTACAGTAAGGGAAGGTTTTTATTTCACTATTTATATCCTGCTTTTCTTCCCAACAGAGGCTCACTATGCATTGCACATCTTACTGCAGATTTTCAGAGCAGTAAGCCTTTAATCTTGACTTCGAATTTTGTGCCTGGTTTACACACCGTTCTTTTTCCTCTGGTGTATTTATTCTGCAACTACATTAAAAACAACAACAACACACCACAGTTTTCTAAATTGGAATGGAATGTCACTTGTGATGTGTGGGGGGTGGCGTTCCAAGTTTTTTAAAAAAAATTACGCAATTGCCATATTGCAGCTGCGCAGTAGCATCCAGCAAGCACCTTCCATTTAATCATCGTGGTTCAGGTTTTGCACATGCAATTTCGCGTAAGTTCATTGAACGAAAGGGAACAGACAGAAATACAGGCAAGGGGGGTGGGGGGAAACCAATGTTGAAACTGATCAGATTTTTTGAAACTAACAAGCAGCTGTGAAGCCCCGTTTTCCATATTGCTGAGCACTAGAGGATTCTCTGCTGTGTTATCAGCCACTATGAAAAATGGGATTCAATGATCTCATAATATGGGGGAACATGTTGAGTGTACAGCATGCATGATAGAACCTACCGACACTGGCATTGCAAGCTGTGATGGTTGACGATGTGTGTGTGCATGTGCATGTGCATGTGCCTGTGCAAAGTCGGCTGCAACTCCACCACACTTTGCACAGGGCTGCAATTTGTATGGGGGAGGAGTACTCTGGCAGAAGCTCTGGAGATCTCATTTTGTCTTTTGCCACTAAATTGAGAACAAATGGGGGTGTTTTCACTGACGCCCTAGTGCAGTTGCATGGAAATGCTAATCTCCTGTCCTTCCTTGCAAATGTGTGTGGTTTTTGTGATTCTCTAATTTGATCCTGCACACTGGTTGTGATCTTGACAGTTCTTCAGAGCCTGTCCTGTGTGGATTGCACTCTGTCCTTCAAATGGATTGATCCCAAGCAATTCTTGGCAAAAGAGCATGGGGGGGGGGAATCCGAGGGAATCTGTATGTTTTTGAATTATTTTCAGCTTGGAAGAGAAACAAGGGGAAAATCAGCACAAAAACACTCTCAGAAAACCTGGAGAAACAGCAATTAGAAAGCAAACTTGAGTGCTGAAAGGAGGAAAATCAATGCAGAATGGGGGGAAAACCCCCCGATGGAGATGCATGGTGAAAGTGAGGGAAAACACCCATGCATAACAGGACAGAGACTCAAAACAGCTTATATGCTTGACCTCTGCTCCTTTGGATCCTCACAGCAACAACCCCGGCAAAGCAGACTTAGGCTGGCTGGCCAGCAGGCTTCCAGAGTGAGCATGCAGGTGAGGGTCTCCCAGATCCTAGTCCGGCACTCTGACCACTACACTGTGCTGGCAGTGGCCCCAGGTGGAGCATCTGGGAGAGGTATCTGTCTCTAAAGACCCCTGGGAAATGATGAGGAAAGGTGTTTTAGGTCACACGGGCTGGATATCGCGGGGGGGAGGCGTGGCTGTTTGCCCCAGAGTGAACTACCGCACGGCAGCCGGATCAAACGTCCCGCCCGACGTCCCGCCAACGTCCCGTGGTTGGGGGGAGGTGCTGATCATACCTCACTCCTGCAGCGCGGCAAAGAAGCGGCGCCGCGGGGGTTGTGGGTTTTTTTAAAGCCCAAGTGTTCGCAAGCGCCGTTGGGTGCTTGTGTGCACCCGTGGAGACTTGATTAAAAAAACACTTTTCGCGTCAGGACATGGGCGGGCGCCGGATGCCACGAGTTAACACCGGAAACGTGATCTGATGCCCACCCTTGCCCTGCGGTTTCCAGAAACTAGTACCTCGGAGGTACTAGTTTTTTACAGCACATCTTTGGAGTGAAGCCTCGGGTGAGCCATGGGAGCTCTACGCTTCCCAGATGTGGTGGTGAGATCGCGCCCGGAAAATCCGCCTATCTTTCGTCTCTCTAGTGTGGCTAAAGCTCCGTGTGACCGGGGCCTTACACACTCTGGCTTTTGACTGGGGAGAATGAGAGGCATAGGTGTGTATGACATCCTTAGGGGGCACCAGGGATGCCAGGCTCCAGGTGGGACCTTAGGATCTCCCAGAATTACAGCTCATCTCCAGACTAAAGAGATCAGTTCCCCCGGAGAAAATGGTTGCTTTGGAGGGTGGAGTCTACGGCATTGTACCCCACTAAGGTCCCTGTCCTCCCCAGGCTCCAGGCTCAGATCTCCAGGAGTTTCCCGACCTGGATGTGGCAACCATACCCTTCGCCCCCAGCCAGTGGCAACCCTAGGCTGCTATTACGGAGCCACACCACTAAGCATACAGAAGACATGATTTCCAGATTGCTAGTGCACCCTGTCCACTACAATTAGGGCAAATAGAAAAAACAAAACAAAAAACTCTTAAAAAAAAAAGGTGATCAGATGCAGAAGAAGTAGAACGCCCATCTTATAAATTGGTTCCTCTAGGTGTCCCTTCAATATTGTTTTGTCTGCAGCAATTAGCAGGTAATGTTATTTAACTCCATGTCAGTAAAAGCTTCAACTGCCCATTTCTACACAATAAATCTCTATTAAAAGGACAGTGCATTTTTCCCTCTGGTCAGTTGGCAACCTTAAGAAGAAGAAAAGGTAGTGCAAAAAAAAAAAAAAACACCCCTAGATTTTAACACTCCAAATGGGAGAAGCAGTCTGATGTGTGTGTTTTGAATCACCCAGGCTTGCAATACCTGGCTGCCTGGAGTCAACAGTGGATGCACTACAAAAAGCAACATTCACCCTTTCAAAGCAAGGCTTATTGAAGATTGAGGAAGACCCAGTTCCCTATTCTTTAATTAGCAAAATGTCTTCTCTGGGGCTACATCCCATAGAAGTGTGATTTGGCATTGTCTTTGCAGGCCTTCTGGAGAGATTTGAAGGTAGATTCCACCCCCACCCCACCCCAAAGGCTTTTAAAAGGGATTATTCAATGGGTTATCCCAGAATTTTACTGGTTTTGATTGATGGATGACTTCTAACTTTGCTATACTTATTACTGGATGTGTTGATGATGTCCTGCTGCTGTTATTGATAGCTCTTTTGGGTGTCTACTTTTGGAATAGAAAGACAGGATAAAAATTGCTAAGTAACAGTGGGTTGGATCTGGATTAAATTCTCCACTAATGGAAGGGAAGGGGTAAATTCCACAAATTCCCTCTTCTTGCTGCAGACCCCTGCTTTGCCCCTCATGATATTCCAGAGAATCCCCTGTCCCGCAGGAGCAGCATTTTGGGGAGACCAGGACTATTTTGGGGCAGGAACGCACAGGAATGGAGTTCCGGCTGGCTCCCAAGTTGGCCACGCCCAGCAGGAACTCATTCGCATAATAGGCCACACCCAACATCAGAAACTCATTAGGATTGGCTACATTAGGGGTGTGTGGCCTAACATGCAAAGGAGGCCCTGCTACAAAAAAAGGCCCTGGGTTTTGACAACAAACAAGGTAAACAGAACAACAAGCAAAAGGTGGGTGTGGCTGGATAACCACACTTCTGGTAACATGGGGGTGCAGCCTAATGTGCCAATGAGCTGTGCTGTCAGGGGTGTGGCCTAATATGCTAATGACTTTCTGCTGTTGGGTGTGGCCTATCATGCTAATGAGTTCCTGCTGGGCTTTTTCTACAAAAAGAGCCCTGGGGGAGACCAATGTGCTGCAGCATGCGTGGGGGGGGGGACACATGTTTTGTTCCACCAATGAAAGCACCTTCCACAAGTGGAATTTTGAGTCTGCTTCCATCCCATAGAGAACTACGAGGGCTGTCAGTTGGCTTCTGTGATGAAACTACTGAACCTAACCTAGAAGCTGGCTGAGCCCTTCCCCTGCTTCACTGCTAAATGCAGGGTTTTATTGGTCAATAATTCATGCCGATATATTAAAATCCTCCTCTGGAACTGCGGAAAGACATTCCCTCTACACTGACTCACTGTCCCCAGCGTGTACGCAACATACTACTCATTAGCCAATTTGGCTCTAGGATAGGTTAAGAAGAAAGATGAAAGAAACCTTTCTTTCTCCTTCTCACTTTCTTTTTACATCAAATAACGTCTTTAATTTGTCATAAGGCCCCCTTTTTAAAAGCTTTTTCCTTCACCACGAGGCTGTTTCTATAATTCGGTGTGCAAATGGCTTTCTGGAGAAAGCTCTGTGCTTGCTTATGTAAATCCCATTCACAGATGGACTGGGCATGCAGCCACTAATATTTGCATGGGGCAAATTTGGGTGCCTGGGATAGAGAGGGCCACTTCAGATGCCCTGGAAGAGTCTTGTCGAACTACACCAAGCCGAGGTGTTGTCAGTCTTTCCCTGTTTCAGTGACAATGGAAAGGATATCGTGGATTTTAGTGATTTGTGATGAATATATGAAGCTGCCTTATACCGTGTTACATTATTGGGTTGTCTAGCTCAGTCCTGTCCAATGTTCCCTCTAAGCTATGGAGTCCTGTGAGCAAAGATTCTGCTTTGTGAGCTACTGGCCTTAAAGTTGTGAGCAAGCGATTTGGCTACTTCATAAATTAGTTGGCTTGGGAGCTGTCCTTCCTGAGCGGAGACAAAAATGTGTGAGCCGGAAGCTAAAAAACTGTGAGCTAGCTCATACTAACTCAGCTTAGAGGGAACACTGGACTCCTGTCTACTTAGCAGCATCTCCCCAAGGTTCTATGCAAATGACAATCTTTAACTAGAGAGGCCAGGGATTGGACTTGGGACTTTTGGCATGCAAAGCAGGCACTCTGCCACGGAGGCTGCTCCCAGGGGGAGGATTTTCTCCTTCTTGGCTTCCAAATCGAGAGTGCTTTTTTGGCAGGAGGAGATTCCATATGAAATAATGCTATAGTTACCCTGTTTCCAGGGTTTCCCTGGAACTCTCTTTCCTAAACCTGCTTAATGCCATACCTTTCGGAATGAGCATAGTCAAAATGCCTTAGCACATCATCTGGGAGGAACAGCATGCATTAGCCTACCCTGCAAAGGTGCAGCCCACATCCGTGGCATTTCCTCACTGTCATCTCACGAGCACCGTGGTCCCAGCATTTTTTCCCCTGTTGCATCATCAGAGGGCATTTTGTGTTTTTTTTAAAAATCAGTAATTGCTCTAGCACTATAACCATCTACTGCTACTTATACCATTATAATAATCTAGTGCTATGTATCTGCTTCACATTTTAATAGAACCATTATGGGGCTATAGCACCTGTGTTGAGAAAGTAAACAAGGGAGCCGCTGGACCCAAGGGCCAATGTGTGGAAAGGGAAAGATGGGGGAAACAGAGGGAGAGAAATGCACAGAAAAATCCCATGTGTGGAAGCTCCCCCATTATTGTGCATACCTCAGCATTTACAGGGGCCGCAGTGGCTCAGAGGTTAAGATGCTGAGCTGCAGACCAGAAGATCTGTAGTTCAGCAGTTCGAGACCCGAGTGCTGCGTGACGGAGTGAACTCCAGTCTCTGGCCCCAGCTGTTGCCAACCTAGCAGTTCGAAAGCAAGAAATTGCCACATGACCATGGAAACGTCTTCGGACAGCGCTGGCTCTTCAGCTTTGAAACGGAGATTAGCACCGCAACCCTAGAGTCGGATTCGACTGGCTTTCGAGCAAGGGAACCTTTACCTTTTAAATAGGTACCACATCAGTGGTGTTCCATGCACCTTGGCATTTAGTCATGCTGGCCACATGACCAGGAAGAAGTCTTCGGACAGCGCTGGCTCTTCAGCTTTGAAACGGAGATTAGCACCGCAACCACACCCTAGAGTCGGATTCGACTGGCTTTCAAGCAAGGGAAACCTTTACTTTTACTGCATTTACAATAGCAAGGAAAGCAACACGGTCAACCCTTGCCAAGGGGAAGCCTGAATTATGGGCTCCCTCTCATGTCATGCTGAAACATCACAGGGCTGCTTGTCATTCCTGCAAGGCAGAGGCAGCTGGGGCAGAATATTAACTATTCCCCTCATTTCAGAGCAGATCTCTGGAAATGCTTTACACCAGTGCTTCCTATAGGAAGGAGAATCTTGTATGAGTGGGGGGGGGGGAGCTTCTAGGCAGGAGTCAAAAGTGGTTTGAGAGAGGGATTGGTTTTCATGGCATGCCAACTTATCCCACCTGTTGCATCTAGCCAAACAGGTCTTGTAGGTTTGAGTCTTTCAAAACACCTCAGCTCCTGTTTACCAGAGGCAAACGTACAATGAAAGGAATATGCATACACCTACAGCATGGGAAGCAATGCCTAAGCCATTTCTGACGCTCTTAAAAGCCCCGGTTTGCTTACAGCCTGACCCTCCTGGGCATGCTTATTTGGCAGCAAGTCCCACTGAGTTCAGTGGAACATACTCCCAAATAAAGTGCACAAATCTGCTGCCATAGCCGCTTTTGCTGATTTTTAGCATCTGTGGATTACTGAAATGTAGTTTTGGGCTTGAATGCATAGGAGCCTAGTTGAAGGAGGAGGAGTGGGATTTATACCCTGCTCTTCACTCAGAGTCTCAAGAGCAGCTTACAATCTCCTTCCCTTCTTCTCTCCACAACAGATACCCTATGGAGGAGGTGGGGCTGAGAGAGCTCTTTCAGAACTGCTCTTGAAAGAGCAGCTCTAAGAGAACTGTGACTGGCCCACGGTCACCCAGCTGGCTGCATGTGGAAGAGTGGGTAATCAAACCCAGTTCTCCAGATTAGAGTCCGCTGCTCTTAACCACCACACCAAACTGGCTCACTGCACCAAACAGACTGAATGTTATGTAGGCAGGTTGACTGGTAATGCAGTCTTAAGCAAAGTTACCCCTTACAAGTACACTGAAGTTAATGGGTTTGGAAGGGTAGAACTCTGCTATAACCGTCACATGTTCTGCCACCTTTGAATTGTGCGAACACGTGTGCTCTGCCTGAACCAGATTATCAGTGTTCCGGCCATCATCTGTTAATATATATATACAGGGCTCTTTTTGTAGAAAAAGCCCAACAGGAGCTCATTAGCATAACAGGCCACACCCAACAGCAGAAACTCATTGGCATAGTAGGCCACACCCCTGACGGCAAAGCACATTAGCATATTAGGCCACACCCCCATGCCACCAGAAGTGTGGTCATCCAGCCACACCCACCTTTTGCTTCTTATTCTGTTTACCTTGTTTGTTGTCAAAACCCAGGGCTTTTTTTGGTAGCAGGAACCCTTTGCATGTTAGGCCACACACCCCGAATGTAGCCAATCCTAATGAGCTTCTGCTGTTGGGTGTGGCCTATTATGCTAATGAGTTCCTGCTGGGCGTGGCCAACTCAGGAGCCAGCCGGAACTCCGTTCCTGCGCGTTCCTGCCCAAAAATAGCCCTGTATATATATATTACTAGGAGCAAAGCCCGTTGTGGAGGAAGACAATGAGCCCTAGCACGGCGCGATGGAGGCTCCCCCAGTCTCCCAATCTCTCCCCCCGTGCGACCCCCTGGAGTCGGGGGGCAAGGGAATAGCTGGGTGTCCTCCAGCAGCCTCGGGGATGACGGTGCGCCGGCCCCCGCCCAGTGAGAGGCCAGTCAGCTGCATGTAGTCAGTGGTGGCAGCAGCAGGATCGGGTGCGGCCAGAGGCGACCCCCGTGTGTTGGAGTGGGCAGTGCGGCCTTCATCCGGGCGCAGGGCAGCCAGGAGCCTGTAGCCGGGCTTGGGTGAGGATGGCGGCAGGACCGGGGCAAGGCCCCTCCCCTGCTGGAGCGGCCAGGCCGCCCGTCGTCAGATCGCATGTAGGCCGGGTGGCAACGCACATTCAGGCGAGGGCGGCAGGCTTGGGCCACGGCCCCCTGGTGGTGCACGCAGCCCATCCGTCATCGGGCCGCGCACAGCCCGGCTGGCTATGGGCGCTCAGGAGAGGATAGACACGGCAGCTGTTTGTGTCTTCGAATTGCGGGGCACGTTCGCCCCGGCGCCGCATCTGTGGGCGGACATCAGAGACAGTGGTTAGTGGCCAGCATCTCCAGCGTGAGTGTGGCAGCTGGCTCAGGCTATGGCTGAAGGAACGCATCGAGCGTGGCCACGCCAAAGCAGCTCTCTCTTTGAATTGCAGGGCACGTTCACTCCAGCGCTGCCTCTGTGGGCGAGGGCAAGGGTGTAGACTTTCCAATTTCCCGGGGGGGGCTGGGGCTGGGCCAGAGGCATTGCTGTGCTAGGAGCAAGGGTGGCTCCCGGGGGAGGCTGAGCACCTTCTTGAAAATTTCGGCGGGGGCTGAAGCCCCGCCGCCCCCACGAAGATTACGCCTATGGGCGAGGGCAGAGACCGCGAGCAGTGGCCAGCGTCCCCGGCGTGAGTGGCAGCCGCCTCAGCCTATGGCTGAGGGAGCGCATCAAGCATGGTCATCCCAAATTAGCTTTATAATATAGAGAGAAGAGAAGAGATATCTAGACATATACCACAATCACTTGGGTAAATGTTTTCAAGAACTTGCACAATTAATTTGGTTCACCAGGGAGGTCAGATATATATATATCTGACCTCCCTGGTGAACCAAATTAATTAGGACCAGTGCTAACATTTATCCAAGATTTTGGGGTACTAATCAAGTGATTTTCATATCACATGAAAATGATAGCCATTCTGCATACATATGAAAACGGTCACCGTTTTGCACACAGGGATGTCTATAGCCTAGGCTGCTTGTCCATTACAGGTTTTCCCTTACTAGTTTTAGGAAGCTGACAGTATAAAAAATGGTTAAAGCTGTCTTTCTTTTCTTTTTTTCTTTTCAAGAACAGATGGTCAATTCTAAAGCACTTGAACCAGTTATGTACATGAATTGGTACGATAATAACAATAACGAGCTTATTATAATGTAATAATGAGCTTGCTTATGAGGTTGTACCAATGAGCTTGTTTATCCACCTCAAAAGGAATTAATCACATTTGCATAATTATTTTTTTTTGCATTTCGAATGCTATGTTTTGGCACTCATATGTCGTTTCAGTCACAGAAGGAAAGTTTGGGAGAGGAGTATCAAGAGATCTTGCAGGGGCAAGGTCTCAAAACCAATAAACCTTTTATCTTTGGCGGCTACACAATGCTTAATTCTAAGGCGGGTGTGTGTGAGGGGAATGAGCAAACACAATTCGCATTGCTTGGCACATGCCATGCACTTTAATTTGTCTTGATGTAACTGCCCGACTGAGAATCCCAACCTTAAAACGTGCCTTTGAACCGCTGTGGGGCTCATTAATTGCCTCTCCCCACTGGTTTTCCAGCCCAGCTTACCCAGAGTGGTGGGAGGAAGAAAAGGAGCCTCTCGCTGTGTTAATAACCATTCAGAATAATTTGCTTCTAATGGGTAAGCGCAGTCCCTTGAAGCCTAGTGGCTTTCCACAGTCGCTTTGGAAGAACAGATTCAATATACTGGGCAATTTTGCTCGAGAGAGTACTAAAGGGGGCCAGGGGTTGGTGTTTATCGAGGGGAAGCTGAATTCTCATGAGAATTCATAATTGATATTCATAATTAATCAACCAGGAATTAAATTTCAGCCATGATTCATGCAGCAAACCAGCTCTCTGCAGCAGCTCCATTCCATTTGTGTGAACCAGGAGCCTGCTGGTTTTGTCTTGTGCTGCTGTCTGTCCAACACACTCAGTAGTGCGGTTATAGTGGTTAGGGTCAGGTTAGGATTTGGGACACTTTGGGCACCACATTTTAGGAAGGATGTTGACAAGCTCGAGCATGTCCAGAGGAGGGCAACCAGAATGGTGAGAGGGTTGGAATCCAAGTCTTATGAGGAAAGGCTGAAAGAGTTGGGTATGTATAGCCTGGGAAAGAGAAGGCTTAGAGGATACATTATTGCAGTCTTCAAATATCTGAAAAGCTGTCATGTAGAAGATGGAGCAGATCTATTCTCTCTTGCTCCGGATTGCAAGACTAGATCTAATGGGTGGAAATTACAAGGGAGTCGTTACCGGCTAAATATTAGGAGAAACTTCCTAACTGTAAGAGTGGTTGAGCAGTGGAACAGACTGCCTTGGGAAGTGGTGGATGCTCCTTCGCTGGATGTTTTCAAGCGGAGGCTGGACAACCATCTTTCAGGTATGTTGTAGTGCTATCTTTTGGCTATGCTTCTGCAGAGTGCAGGGGGTTGGACTAGGTGACCTGCAAGGTTGCTTCCAACTCTAACATTCTATGATTCTATGACACCCAGGTCGAATCCCTGCTGTGCCATGGAAGCTCACTAGCAATGCTAGATGACCCTGGGTTAGTCAGTCTGTCTAAGCCTAACCTACCTCATAATGTAGATTTAGGTGGGAAGCTGTGGTCTGAAGCAATAGAACAAAGTTTGAGTCCAGTGGCACCTTTAAGGCCGACAAAGTTTAATTCTGGGTATAAGCTTTCGTGCGCACAAAAACGTATACCCAGAATTAAACTTTGTTGGCCTTAAAGGTGCCACTGGACTCAAACTGTGTTCTACCTTACAAGGGTTGTTGTGTCAGGATATAAGGGAGAAGGAGAGAATGAGATTGTAAGCCATTTCCGATCCCCATCAGAAAGGAAAGCAAGGTATCAATAGTACAAACTGTGGTTAGCAAACCAGCTATAAACTATAGTTTGAAATCCCCATTTGGTGCCAACTGAATTGTCTGCATTTGGATGTTACAGCTCACTAATGTCTGATCAGACCATGATTTATAAATCACAAGGGGAGGGGAGATTGATGTTTGAATGCAGCTCGAGAGTGTCCCATTGACGGTTCAAGATTTTCCTGCAACTTGCAATGCTTCTTGGCAGGCAGGGACTGAGGAAATGTGCTTCCCACCCCACCAGCACATAAGTGACAGAAGAAACTGCATCTGAATAATTTCTCCCACCTGATCTCATCAGATCTCGGAAGCTAAGCAGGGTCAACTCTGGCAAGGGCTTGGATGGGAGACCTCCTTGAAATACCAGAGGGGGGAGGCGGGGGCAGACTTTACTCAACCACCTCTCTGAAGATCCTCCAGGCCCCCAGTAGGGGTCAGTCACCAGGGGTCGCCATGACCTCCAGGTGCATGCAGTCAGTCACCAGAGGTCGCCATGACTTTCAGGTGCACGCATGTGCACACACACACGCAAATGCACATATAAAACAAAAAAATGAAAACATTTATCCTGCCACACAGTTTAATACAGAGAGAATGTTTAATCTCATCCAATGGGAATACCTTTTCCTTAAATTTCTCATTGGATAGAGACGTTCGCACTATGCAAACCTACATGGTGGAGTGGTTAGAGTGCCAGACTAGCATCTGGGAGATCCAGGTTCGAATCCCCACTCTACCACGGAGGCTCATTGGGATGGTGATTCTCTCTCCGCCTCACTAGCTCACAGGGTTGTTGTTGTGAGAATACAGTGGAGCAAGGGAGAGTATTTAAGCCGCCTTGAGTCCCCATTGGTGAGAAAAATGTGGTGCTAAATAGCTAAATAAATAAACAAATAGTAATTGTAGCGGTAAATACATTTGGCATTTGGTTGGGCTGGACTCAACATATTTTTAGATTTCTAAGGCACGGGTCCCTCATGTGGATATCGTGTGACAGCAACACGGAATGCTCCAGAGATATATCTCCGTTTGATCCTCTCTGGCCATAACAATCACAGCCTGATACACCACTAACTTTATGCGAAATTGACAAAAGCCAGCTTAGAGTAAGCAGCGCAGAACCAACTTGGTTGAGTGCAGAGGGCAGGGAAGGGTAAAAGACAGAGGGGTTTCCAGAACTCTACCTAGCCCGCCTGCACAGCATCTGTCTCCCTCAGACTGAGTAGGAAGGGATGTCAAGAATCATCCTGTCTGACTGTTTTGGCAAGATTCCCCTGGGGAAGGCCTTCAAAACAAAATCCAAATTGGCACCTGGAATAAATCATGCAAAGGAAGCACTGGGGTGGTTTTCTGTTGGCATTGTGGTCCCCCAGCGGGGGAAAGGGTGAGAAGAAACACAGGGGATTGGAGTCCGCAGGTCCCAGTAATGGCAGATGCTGCTCATATCCCACATCCCAGGCTTTGCTCCATGTTTCAAAGCTTCTCACTGCAGGCCAGAAGAACTAGTCATGATGTCTTTTAAAATTTATATATATCCCCCCCCCCAAGTTGGGACCAGTGTTCCCTCTAAGCTGAGTCAACGTGAGCTAGCTCACAGTTTTTTAGCCTCCGGCTCACACATTTTTGTCTTAGCTCAGGGAGGAGGGCTCCAGAGCAAACTAATGTATGTAGTATCACATTGTTTGCTCACAACTTTAATGCCAGTAGCTCACAAAGTAGAATTTTTTGCACACAAGACTCCACAGCTTAGAGGGACCATTGGCTGGGACTCAAAGCAGCTTACAACATGGTTCTCCCCTCCTCCATTTTCTCACAACAACAACCCTGTGAGGTTGGCCAGGCTGAGAGTTTGGGATGGGCCCAAGGTCACCCAGTGAGCTTCTATGGTAAAAGTTAGGAATCTGAACCTGGGTCGCTCAGTGTCCACTACCCACTCTACCACACCGGAGGCTTCCAGGAATGGGCTTGAATTGTTCTGTGCTTGTGCAGTATATTCGCAGACATGCACACACTTCCCCACAAAGCAGTTTTTATTCCTGGCAGTTCTCAGAAACTCTTTCTGAGCTGAAGGACAGTACCGACGATCGGGACTAGGGATGGGTACAATTTGGACCATGGACCAAATTTAGTCATGGACTGGGGCAAGGTTCGTGGTCTGTTTGCCTGGTTTATGCGTTCACATTTTCCACGGACTGCCCACAGATTGCCATGGGCTTTGCGGAGGTCCATTTGGTCCGTGGGAGTGGTCCATGGACCAGACAACCAGGCACCTGTCAGCTAGGCCTCTCTCAAGCCCTGGCTGCCATGGGAGTGGGGGGTGACTCTGGAATGCTAAGTTTCAATTCTGCGGTGTCTTCTGTGTTTCTGTTATCTCTGTCTGACCTTCAGGGAAAAGTAACCTGTTACTTTGGTGGGCTTCTACCTGGTCCCTGATTGGCCCCGGGCCATCAGGGGTCTCTTTGAACAATGTATAACTGTTTACTTCGCGTGCTTTATTTTAATTCTAACACGAAATGGTCAAGATATCTGCATACTCTCAAACTCTCGATAAACTTTACTTCTTTGCAGGGGTCATTTCATAGAAAAAGAGGTGCAGGAGCTCATTAGCATAACTTATTTGCATATGCCACACCCTCTGACATCACCGGAAGTGTGTCAGAAGGCAAAACCCACCGCTCAGGCTCCACTGGACTGTTTTGGATTGCTAGCTATTGGGGGGGGGGACGTGCAGATCTGTCCTCGTAGAGGAAGGAGAGCTCGTACCTGAAGGCAGGCGGTGGGGGGGCTCTCTGCAATTTACCTGGCTGTTTCTTGCTCCTTGTGGCTCGACTGAGGTCTGCTGGGAGCAGGGGGTGGGGCTTGTTGCATGTGTCCGCCCACTGGGCTCCTTACTGCCGGAGCTCCGCTCCTGTGCGCTCCCACAGGAAATGACCCCTGCTTCTTTGAATGAAAGCTGTTGGGAACAGATTGGTGCAGGAGTCTGACAGCACCGAGGCATTAAATATCGAGGCAACCAGGAGGGATGGACTTTTACAGCCCTGGAAACTGTAGGAGTGTAAAGAAGTGCAGATGGGATAGATTATGATGGGGAAACTGCTCCCTACTCTTTAGCACAGCAGGGCTACAGGTCATACGGACATTTAGTGCGGGCTTCGCTGCTGATCCCTCACGCATTAAAGTTTTCTGTTCATATTGGCAAACCTGCCTCCTGCACCGAGTCCCACGGTTTTCGCTCTTTTTATCCGTGTTTTCTGACACCCGTTGGAACAGGTGTTTTTCCTATATCTCGCACTTTGTATCCGCGGTTTTGGTATCTGGACAGCAATCCGCCGTGACCACGTTACCCTCCCACCCATCCCTTTTTTTGTGTGTGTTTCCGGTTTAAGTTATGCGCATGTGCAAACAGGCACTAGCTTTTATTTTGGTCTTTTTTAGTTTATATGTACGCCCAAGCGCATGGGAAGACAAGCGCATGCACAGGTTGTTTTTTTAAAAAAGAAAAACCACGCTGCCGCGGGGACGGTACACTGTGTGATCTGTACTTCGCGTGAGTGAAGCGGAAGACAGAGGAACCGTCTGACCACCTACAAGCAATATAAAATGTCACGGATAGAAGAACTGCGGGAAAACTAGTGTGGTAAGAGGTCTGTGTGACCGCGGCCTGGGAGAGTGTCAGGTGAAGCTGAGGTTGAGGCACGTACATGCGATGCCACGTATCCTCCAGCCCTCCTCTCTCTCCTCCTGCCAGGCATGCAGCAAGCCTTGTGGCTGCCCAGCACACTGATGGCTTGTGCCTGTCCTCTGCCCACATGCTACTGGTGCTGGAGGGGCCACGGCTCCAGTTCAATCCCCAGCATCTTCATTAAAAAAGATGACGTCGTGGGTGGTGGGACAGACCTGCCTGAGATCCTGGATGGCCGCTGCCATTCAGACATAAGTCTGAGTTGATAGTCAGGGCTCTTTTTGTAGAAAAAGCCCAGCAGGAACTCATTAACATAATAGGCCACACCCAACAGCAGAAACTCATTGGCATAGTAGGCCACACCCCTGACAGCAAAGCACATTAGCATATTAGGCCACACCCCCATGCCACCAGAAGTGTGGTCATCCAGCCACACCCACCTTTTTCTTGTTATTCTGTTTACCTTGTTTGTTGTCAAAACCCAGGGCTTTTTTGTAGCAGGAACTCCTTTGCATGTTAGGCCACACACCCCTAATGTAGCCAATCCGAATGAGTTCCTGCTGTTGGGTGTGGCCTATTATGCTAATGAGTTTCTGCTGGGTGTGGCCAACTTGGGAGCCAGCGTTCCTGAACCCAAAATAGCCCTGCTAGTACTGTCTTTGAAGGAGCAGTGGTCTGATTCAGTAGAAGGCATCCTGTGTAGTTTCCAAGAAGCATAAGGTTGTTCTGACTGGGCATTTCTCTCCAATTTTTTTTTAAATGAGGGTTGTATATGCAGAGACTGTCTCCTTCTCTCTGGATGGCCCTGCTTTCACGGATTGCTTATTTATGCATTACATTTTTTTACGTTACCCTTCCTCTGAGGGGTACATGCTTTGCTCTTTCCCCTTCTGTTTTCGCAACAAACTTGTGAGGTGCCCAGATCTGAAACGAGTGACTGGCCCAAGTTCACCAACCCAGTGAGCTTCATGGCAGGGCGGGGTTTGAAGCGGGATCTCCCAGATCCTAGTCTGGCTCTAAACGTCCTGCCACACTAGCCCTCAGACTGGTCAAGATGAGACCCCATTTTGCTATTAGAGGGAACAAGTGGGGGACACACAAGGACTTGCAGGGGCCTCTCATTTCCCCCTTCCCCACTATTTTCCTTTCCCCTTCCTTGAAAGCCCCATAGTTTCTCCCCTTTTCTGGCTTTCTTCTCTCCTTCCCACCCATCAGCTAACCTACCTTTATCTGCTTCCATCTTCAGTTTTTCCTTCTTCCTTCCCACTGAAAGCCTCAAACTAGGAAAACCATGGCCTGATCGTGCTGTGCCAGCTGCCAGGCAGGGCCCAGTTGTATGGTGGGGAACTTGCAAATGACTTGCAGGGGTTACCTCATTTCCCCCTCTATCCCCATCTTCCCTGCACTATTTCCCCTTTCCCTCCTCTTGGCAACCCCCATATCCTCACCTTTTCCTCTTTCCTTCTCTCCTCCCCTTCATCTTCAGGTCTATTTATTATTTCGTTTATACCCTGCCTTTCTCCACAATGGGCACCCAAAGCAGTTTACATCATTCTCCTCTCCTCCATTTTATTATCACAACAAACCAGTGGGGTAAGTTAAGTTGAGAATGCATAACTGGTACAAAGTCACCCAGTAAGTTTCCATGACAGTGACGATTTGAACCTGGGTTCCGTGGGGTGGCTGCTGTTGAACAGCAGCAAGCAGCCAGGCCTGGGTGAGTAATACAAGTTACATGGTAACAAGTCTTCTGGTGGTTGCTGCCAGGCCTGGTCCTGATAAGTCTACCCTAAAAAGCCAAAACACCCTCAAAAAAGGTCCTTTAAGAATGGCAACAGTGTCTGTTGTGGTTGCCTAGCAATGGCCACTGAGAGCATTCATTTCTTAAAGCTATAGGTGCTGTTTTTGTTATTCGGGGGGAGTTGAACACCCAACTTTATTTATTTATTTTTAGGTTTCAGCTTTTTCTGCAAATCTGGGGTGTTTGTCACATTTGTAGAAAGATCCGTGTTGTCTGATCATGGCTCCGGTCTCCAGATTTAAATATCCACATATTTGGCCTTGTTAAGAATTAGATATATTGATGCTAGTTCCTTGCCTTTTCTTCAGGTGTGAACAGTTGTTTTCTCCTTTAAAGCCCTGGTTCACCAGTGAGCTTTATGACAGAGTGGAGTTTGAAGCTGGATGTCCCTAGGAAGTGCATTAGCTCTGCATGTGGAAAGTCCATGGTACAACCTCGGGCATCTCCTGGTAAAAGTATCAGGTAGTAGGTGATGTGAAAGATGTTGACATGGGATCCTGAAGAGATACTGCCTGTCAGACAATAACCTTCACAGACCATGGCCTGGTCTGATTCACTACAAGGCAGCTCCCCGTGTTCTACATTCTACGTGTTCATATTCAGCTGCGGAAATCCTACGCTTTTGAAATTTCACTTGCCAATTGCTAAAGGCCTCAAGACAACTTCTCAGGCATGCCAGCATCTAGCTTTGGGGAGGAACAAACCAATATAGCGTGTGTAAACACATAATTTTGAAACGCTGCACCATCTCAGTAATTCCCCTCTGAATATATATTGGATGCCCCAGTACTGAAACAGAAAATATTGGAATGCAGTCAGTAGAATTTCGTCTCTGTCCTCGATTCTAGACCCACAGAGGGCAGGCTGCACCAGAGACTTGCTCTGACCCATTTTTGCACATCTATTTCTGCTTCAATCTCATCTTGCTGTGCACACCCCCACCCTCTCCTCCCTTTCTCACTACCAGTAGGCAGAAAGCCCACCCTGCTACTGTCTCAGCAGCAGAAAATTCTCCGTGTTGCTGAAGATGGGAAGACAGGCTGATGATAACTTGCTAAAAGAAGCAAAAAGCTGTCTTGGGAGCGGGGACTGGGATGTTGGGCAGCCACTGGTGAAACATCTGGCTCATCCAAGTGAGGGAACGTCTTTTTTTTTTTGAAGGTGGGCTGTAAAGAGGCTAAACATAAAAGGGGGTGATGAGCTTGGAAAAGGAAGCAAAGTGGTGAATCCACTTTTACGGAGCATGTGGCAGGCCAGCGAGTTCCACGCAATTGTCCGTCTTTGTAAACACAGGATTTTTATTTACCATCTGGGACAGAGAATCTGCTCTGTAAAATGTTCTAAGGCTGGAATGTTTGCCATTCCCCCCCCCAGCTACACTGTGGTTTTGATCGGAATGAAGGAACCTGCTATTTACCTGTTTTTTAAAAAACAACTCTGGGAAGCTTCCCTTGCAGGTCACTGGTTTTCCTTGCACCACTGCAAATGTCCACACAGGAACATGGTTAAACAGAGTACCTGTTCAGAATTTGTATCGATGGCTCATATTTTGGGGAGCTCTGTTCATAAGATGTAGGAAACTAATTACGGGTGGACTTTTGTCCCTATTTTAAGTGACGGCTGTCTGAACAAACTTTGGCCAGCCCTGCCTTTAATTTCAAAAATGTGCGGGGGGAGCAGCAAGCACCAATTTTCTCTCTCTCTCTCTCTCAAAAAAGACAACCTAATAAAGGGTATGCTGTTCTGCAGAAATATGCGGCATAAGCAGTGGCATGTCATTTATCATACTCACTCTGAAGCTGTTGTGCAGAATAATAAGAGGTTACCATGATGACCATTAAACTAATGCATCGTGCTAGGAAGAAATACAGGAGGGTAATTGGTAATTTGTTAGCCGCTGCCAACACAGGAGTTGCAAAACTTGGGAAACTGCTATGTTTCTTAGAATGGAAGAATGGCTTAGTAAAACCTAGCATGCGTTATGAATGGAAAAACCAAAGGTCCTCAACATTGTACCAGTGGGCACCAGGGTACTTGCCAATTTGTTTCCTGCCCACTTGCTTCTTGAATCTTGGGGATAAAACCAAAACATCTTGCAAAATTAAAAAGGAAGGGGGGGAAAGTACAGGAAGCTTTGGTTTACTTGCCATCACATTGGCTGCATATACAACCTCTCCTTGAGGGCCCCGCCTTTGGAAACGGAAGCAAAAAAAATCTCTTCCTCAAACTGATCCTGTCCCCTGGTAGCCATTTCGTAATTAGCTTTGCTCTCCAGTGCAGTCATCCTTGTGGTTATACCCATTAGCCTTTCTTAAAATCACAGAAGGGCCTTTGGGTTCAAGAAAGTTGGGGGGCCCCTAGGATAAACTGATAGTAGCAATCAGAACACAAGGTGTGTGTGTGGGAAATATTTTTATGGAATATCACAGAAAGTCCATAAATTAGTGGATCATTGTTAGGCAACGAGAACATCTGTGTTCACAGGCATCAGCCGGATCTATTGAACAAATGGTTTCTGATTGTCTTGAATGTAAGAAAACTGGGCACCAATACTGGCAGAAAGGTAGTGTGTAACTATAAAAAATATTTAAATAAAATCATAAAGCTGAAGTTTTAAGATTTTGTGTTAATAGATGGAATAAGATCCCTTAATTTTAGCATAAGGAAATACTAGAAAACTGCATAATATTGACTGTAATGTGGGAAGGTATTTGTGTCCCAATGGAATGTTTTTCCTGTGCTCAATCTTATTTATTTTTGCAAATTATATATATTTTTCATTTTTATAAAAATTAATTTTGTAAGGGATCCTGATTATGCAATAAACCCTTTGGCAGTTTGGTGTAGTTTGGTGGAGTGGTTAAGTGCGCAGACTCTAATCTGGGAGAACTGAGTTTGATTCCCCACTCTTCCACTTGCACCTGTTGGATGACCTTGGGCAAGCCATAGTTCTGTCAGAGCTGTCCTTGAAAAAGAGCAGTTTCTGTCAGAGCTCTCTCAGCCCCACCTACCTCACAGGGTGTCTGTTGTGGGGAGGGGAGGGGAAAGGAGCTTGTAAGCCACTCTGAGATTCCCTTGGGTAGTGAAGGGCGGGGTATAAATCCAATTTCTTCTCTTCTCTTCTTCAATCA
Organism: Gekko japonicus; assembly: GCF_001447785.1. Taxonomy (NCBI): domain Eukaryota; kingdom Metazoa; phylum Chordata; class Lepidosauria; order Squamata; family Gekkonidae; genus Gekko; species Gekko japonicus. Next base: position 1,008,651 of record NW_015161948.1, on the reverse strand, counting down.
ACTAATTTTGCTTTTTTGCAGCAGGTCTAGATTCCCCATGACTGACTGGTCAGATTAAAAGCTGTCAGCTCTAGCAGTGTTATACTGAAAAGGGTCTAGTCTAGTCCTTGTGTTAACAGCAGCCATACAGGTGCACCCACCACATGGAGACCCTAAAGCAGACATAGAGTTGCCAGGTCCCTCCTGGGAACCTGTGGGGGATGGGAGAGATTAGTAAATCCTAGTAAGGAGGGAGGCCCAGGCCACGTCACCAGTGACGTGATGACATCACTTCTGGAGTGCACAGAGAGAGATGTCACAACACTGCAATGTCACCACAATGCTCTGGTAAAAACGGCTTCTACCATACCGGTTTTGCCCAAATACCAGAGTACTGTTGCAACTTTGCCAACATGATAATGTCACTTCCAGGGCACTCTGGAAGTGATGTCGCCACATTGATAGTGTCAAAACCTGAGCCTCCCACCATCTCCTGGTAAGTCCTCCCCCCAGTGGTCAGCTGATCAGCAGCAAGGGGCAGGGCCTGGCAGGAGGGGACCCCCGCCTCTATCGGGTGGGCTGGCAACCTTAAGCAGACACTAGCCTTCAACTACCAGTTCCTCTTCACCAGGCACAAAAGTTTCCAAGGCAGTGATACTCAGTGGCTCAGCAGCCACATGTGGCTCTTTGGCATGTCACCTGTGACTCTTCTGGGCATGTTCTCCAAGCTGGCACCTGCACTATGTTTCAGGAAAGTGGGCAAGGCCCTTATCTGCTAGGGTTTGTGGTTGGCAGGGGGTTCCCACCTTAAAGCAACCACTACCAAACGAACAGGTAAGCTGTAAGTCTCCCTGAGGTGCAGACCTCATGCCAGGAATGGGAGTAAATGTGGCTGCTTTGGTTGATGGTAGTTGCAGTTGCAGCACTTTCTGAGCTGTGGATTGACTACCACTGTGCTAAGGCAAACCTCAGAAGAAGAGATTGAATTTATACCCTGCCCTTCACTACACAAAGGAGTCTCAGAGCGGCTTACAATCTCCTCTCCCTTCCCCTCCCCACAACAGACACCCTGTAAGGTAGGGGGGGCTGAGAGAGCTCTTTTGAGAACTGCTTATGATTGAACTGTTCTAAAAGAATCTGTAACTGACCCAAGGTCACACCAGCAGGCTTCATGTGAAGGAGTGGGGAATCAAACCTGGTTCTCCCAGATTAGAGTCTGCACTTTTAACCACTAGACCAAACTGGGTCTCTAAGCATCTGACTTGGGTCCTCTCACCATGTAGCATTATCCATCTAGTAACTGAGGTTGGCCAATTATATCCAAGGTTAGGTAGTTTAGTACAAAGGTAATTAAAGCAGGGAGCTGCGGTGGCTCAAGTGGTTAAGACGCTGAACTGCAGGCTGTGGAAGGTCAGTAGTTCAGCAGTTCGAGACCCGGGTGCCACATGATGGAGTGAGCTCCCATCTCTAGTTCCAGCTCCTGCCAACCTAGCAGTTCGAAAGCAAGAAATTGCAAGTAGATAAATAGGTACCACTTCGGTGGGAAGGTAACAGCGTTCCGTGCACCTTGGTGTTTAGTCATGCCGGCCACATGGCCACGGAAACGTCTTCGAACAGTGCTGGCTCTTCGGCTTTGAAACGGAGATGAGCACCGCACCCCTAGAGTCGGATTCGACTGGCTTTCGAGCAAGGGAACCTTTACCTTTACTAATTAAACCAGATGCAACAAATTGCTCTCCATGATGTCTGTAACCTTCTGAAAACAAGCAAACATGTATCGGAGGGTAGGATTCTTACCCATCTGCTTAATCGCCGTTGCGTAAGTCCCCTGCACGGGCGCTGCTCGTACACTCCGGGTCCTTCCTCTTGCGCTCCCTTTCACCCCCTTTAATCTTCTTCCTAGTCATATGGCCACGGAAACTGGCCTGGATCTTGGCCGCAGCTGCATTGGCACCTGGGTCATCAAGGGGAATGTCCAAGATGTCTTCATCCAGCTTGGTGCAAGCCCCTTGCTGAAACAAAAATAAGATACCAGAGTCAACACTGGAGGTCACAGGTTACCAGGTTCATCCTACAGCCTCCCCGCATGCTTCTTTTAGGAAGTCCAAACTGCAAGAGGTTAGTGGAGGAGTTACATTAGGAGTTATGGTTTAAAAAGCAGACAGAATAGAATGCAGGAGGGTAGGAAGGGATGATGGATACCATTTGGCAGTAAAGTACTGCTTTTCTCCCAGTGTACACCTACGTCTGATTAGTCTGTGTTGAATTTATTTATTTATTTACATCATGGGCAGTCTGCTTTTTCCACTTAGACTCAAGGAGGATTACACAGAGTGAGTCAATACAATTGGCAGGATGGGGTAGTCAATAAACAACGTGGTCCGGGCTGTAGAACCAACCAGAAACCTCAAAACAGAACTGACGCAAAGCATAAGCCTTTTACATGACACATTAAATGCTACAAAAATTACATAGTAGGATCCCAGTTTCAGTAGGCTAAATGCACATTAAATTATACAAAAAGTACATAGTAGGACCCTAGTTTCGGTAAGCTACATACAGTAGCATAAACCACAGTCCCTTATAACTGACCTATGTAACTTGGTGAATCATTTCGTGCTGTGCAACTCTATTGCCTGCATATAAAAGCTCTCTTGAATAACTCAGTTCTGCATCGTTTGCAGAAAGCCAGGAGGACAAGAACCTTCCTGACCTCTTCAGGCAGGCCATTCCATAAGGTGGGGGCCACAATGTACCGCTTCGGTGGGAAAGTAACAGCGTTCTGTGTGCCTTGGCATCTAGTCAAGCTGGCCACATGACCACGGAAAAGTCTTCGGACAGCACTGGCTCTTTGGCTTGGAAACCGAGATGAGCACCGCATCCTTAGAGTTGGATTCGACTGGCGTTCGAGCAAGGGAAACCGCAGATGACCCTGCTCTGATGAGTAAAACTGTTGTGGTGGTGCATAGGGGGAGAGGCGGTCTTGCAAATATGAGGGACCAAGGTCATGAAGGGGAGGGCTTTGTCTGTAATAGCCAATATTTTAAATCGAGACCAGTAACTGATGGGCATTTGTGCCTAACACTTGAATGGGATTCCTGAAATGTAATTACTTGATTGGTGGACTTTCTTGCATGTTTGCCATGATAGAAAATGATAATATTTGAGGACAGATTTGTATGCAAAGTATAAGGCTGTATAATACATACAGAAATATTTATAACACACACATGTCCAAGCAATGTCTTAAGTGATGCGCAAAAGTAAATATTGAGCCTGTCTTGGTGGGGAGGGCGGGGTATAAATTGAATAAATAAAGACATAAAAATAAATAAATAAAAGGTTCTCTCGGTAAGCATTAGCCAGCAGCCTGAGTAGCCCAGCTTAGCTTGGTCTCATCAGTACTTGGGAGCTAAGCAGGGTTGGCCTGGGGTAGACTTGGATGGGAGACCAACAAGGAAGACTGAGTTTGCAATGCAGACAGAGTCAGCGGCAAACCACCGCTCTGCTCGTCTCTTGCCTGGAATGTCCTGGGGATGGGGGTTACTGTGAGCAGGGCTTTTTTTTGTAGAAAAAGCCCAGCAGGAACTCATATAGGCCACATCCAACAGCAGAAACTCATTAGCATATCAAGCCACACCCCTGACATCACAGCTCATTAGCATATTAGGCCACA
>NW_015161948.1:1000888-1004957 GCF_001447785.1 Gekko japonicus | reverse complement strand
TTCTGTTTACCTTGTTTGTTGTCAAAACCCAGGGCTTTTTTTGGAGCAGGAACTCCTTTGCATGTTAGGCCACACACCCCGAATGTAGCCAATCCGGATGAGTTTCTGCTGGTGGGTGAGCCCTATTATGCTAATGAGTTCCTGCTGGGCGTGGCCAACTCAGGAGCCAGCCAGAACTCCGTTCCTGTGTGTTCCTGCCCAAAAATATCCCTGACTGTGAGTCAGTTGTGACTCCAGGGCATATTGTTCTCCTTCAGACATTAGCCACATGCAGGGCTTTTTTTGTAGAAAAAGCCCAGCAGGAACTCATTAGCATAACAGGCCACACCCAACAGCAGGAACTCATTAGCATAGTAGACCACACCCTGACAGCACAGCACATTATCATATTAGGCCACACCCCCATGCCACCAGAAGTGTGGTCATCCAGCCACACCCACCTTTTGCTTCTTATTCTGTTTACCTTGTTTGTTGTCAAAACCCTGGGCTTTTTTTGTAGCAGGAACCCTTTGTATGTTAGACCATACACCCCAAATGTAGCCAATCCTAATGAGTTTCTGCTGTTGGGTGTGCCCTATTATGCTAATGAGTTCCTGCTGGGCGTGTCCAACTCAGGAGCCAGCCGGAACTCCGTTCCTGTGCGTTCCTGCCCAAAAATAGCCCTGGCCACATGGAAGCACCTTGTTCACACTTCATTTTCGCTTCCACATAGAATCTCATGTCATAAAACAAGCTGATGGGTTCAGTATTATGGACCCAAATCATAGGCAGCTTAGCCTGATTCTGATGATCCAGTGGTCTCTTTCCGTACCTAAGCTTACCTCCTTTTAAATTGGCACTTGGCATGATACTGTCTGGTTTTTCACCACATTATGTCCCTTTCTTCAGATACTTCTCTCTACTGCTGTGAAGACTCCAATCATGGCTGAGAAAATGACTTTCATCCACTTTGGTAAAAGAAATGCCTGGCCTGATGGACTTTGACAATGTCAATTACTGATTTAGGATCTGATAAATCTTTATCTTTTTTAGGTATTAAAATTATATTCGCATTCTTCCAAGACTTGGGAAGTTGCCCTGAAGCCAGAATTTTTTAGACCATGGTTTTTATATTTGTATTTTAACAAATTGTTTATATTGTTTTTTTTATGGTGTTACTGATTTGCTGGCTTGGTGGCGTGACAAATACAGAAGGATGCGTGGATGAGACACTCAGCATCACGCTCCGTTTTGATTGGTCTTATCATCCAATAGACAGTAAGACTCTGAATCCTTGTACTCAAACTTCTTTTTAAACTTTTTGTGTCTCTCTGCCTTTTAAGCCTTCCTTATACACCCTTTGAAAACTATAAAACCTACTTTCAAACCCCACAATAGCAGTAGAAAAGGGCTATTTTTGGGCAGGAACGCACAGGAACAGAGTTCCGGCTGGCTTCAGAGTTGGCCATGCCCACTACAGCCAGAACCTCTGGCTACAGAGGGAAGGCCTGGAGAGCGACCCTCCGGTGACTCTGAGATGGGTGGGGCAGGGGGGGCCTGGAAGGATCAGGGAGGCATTTAAATGCCTCCCCGTGCCTTCCCTGGCCTGTCCAAGGGCCAGCTTGCCCAGGCTCCCCGCAGCCGGGGGGCGCCTGGGCAAGCCAAGGGAAGTCATAGAGATGTGGCCTAATATGCTAATGAGCTGCATTGTCAGGAGTGTGGCCCAATATGCTAATAATTCTGCTGTTGGGTGTGGCCTATTATGCTAATGAGTTCCTGCTGGGCTTTTTCTACAAAAAAAGCCCTGCTCATTTCTACTGCTACAGACTAACATGGCTACCCACCTTGATCAAACCCCACAATATCATCCTTATTACACCCCAAATGCAATCCAGTTATTCACCACATTAGGAGGGCTTGCTGCAGCCACAGTCTAAGCAGTGGCATCTCATCTCATCTTTTTAGGTATTTTCATTATACATGGAGTTTGGAAACAGGTTGCTAATATGGCAACAAATGGATAATAGTTGATTCAGTCAAAACTGTGAATGTTTCACCTGTGATTCATCGTTCACATCACATTTCACATTTTCCATTGAGATTTGATTCTGATGAGAAATAAAATAATAATGAATATGGGGGAAGGGAACCCCTCCAGGCCTAAGAAGCTCATAAAATACAAACAAGCCATAAACAGTGGTTTCTGTCCTATTACTCCATTTTAAATGTTGGAATATGCAAGGTCTATCATGCATAGATAAAGAAGACAGGAACATCCTACAGGGGGCAGCAGAGGGGACAACTTGTTAGCATAGTGAGATTAGGGATTTCCTGCTATTTTCAAATAGTCTCCTTCCTGTCTCCTGATTGGCCTAACTGGGGTTTTTTCCTGCTCCTGCTGAGAACTGTTGGTTACTGACTCTCTCCTGGCTAGTTATACAGTTAAACTTCTCTGTCTCTCTCCTCTTTCTTACAATTTTTGTTCTCTTCTTCATAAACCAACTCTATTCTTTAAAGAGCTTGTGCTCCCCTTTACTGCATATCTACACTCTGCCAATACTGAAGCCTTCCTCCAGTCTAAGGAGACTTCTTCCAGCTTCAGTGGCTCTTCTGTTGGAAGGAAGGTTCCTTGGGTTGGAGGAACCATGACTCAGTGGCAGAGCATATCCTTGGCATACAGACTATCCCAGGTTCAGTTCTCAACCTCTCCAGTTGAAAGGATCAGGTAGTAAGTGATGTCAAATACCTGAGACCCTGGAGAACAGCTGCCAGCCATGCTAGACAATATTGACTGTTAAGTTGCTCGCTTAACAAAAAAGTTGGAGAGTGATTCAGCAAGAAGACAACTTTATTCTTCAACTCGGACACAACTCCAACACGGATCAACATCTGATAGCCAGAACATAACAGTTCAGCTTTTACATTGCAGTAGTCCTGCTTTTAAACTCTCCTGGCTAATGTAGCCACACCCACTGTACAAATACCAACCAATACGGTTGTTCAGATAAGGACCAATCACGGACATTCCCACTCAGGGAGCATGCTGTAAAGTGATTGGCTAGGTGCTTCCTAGGCTAGCAATACAATTGGATGAATTTGGATCCTAGCCCAGAACGAAGCTTAACATATCTTTTCAATCAGATGCTTCACAACACATAATGCATTCAATGGCAGCTTATGAATACATTGCAATTCTTCCCCCCTAAGTAAAAACAATCATGTACACTCGTAATCACTTAGGTAGGTCGGTGCTCGGCGCACCCGCTGAGACCTATGTAGCTGTGTAGGCTCAGGACACAACTCAGCTTGGGGGACTCCGCTTGACTCACTGGGAAGTGAGTCAGGTACACTTCCGTCCTCTGTTGCGGGTCTGCAGTTAGGGGTCTGCCCTACCACTGGGACAGTACTGGGCTCAGTAGTCCTCACCTCCGGAGGAGGTCTGGGACAGTCCTCTGGTTTGGGGGACTCAGCCGGCTGGGAGTCTAGGTGTTCCTTTGCCCACCACTGCCTAAGCTGGTCTATGTGGCATCACCACTTGCGTCCATCTACAAGCTCGACCACATACATTCTTGAACCAACAACCTCAGTTACAGTGGCTGGTAGCCACGAGTGACCCCCTGCATAGTTACGACTAAACACTTTGTCACCTGGTTCGTAAGTGTGGACCTTAGGGAGCGCACTCTGCTGCTGGTGCTTTAGATCATTCAGATCTGGATGAAGGCGATCTAATAAGGTGGTAAGGTGACACCCCATCAGCAGCTCGGCCGGGCTGCGGCCTGTGGCTGAGCACGGGGTAACGTGCTAGCGCAGCAAAAATGAGGCCAGTTTTACCCCCCAATCGCCCTGCGTAAGTTTGCTCAGGGCTTCTTTGGTCATCCTGACCATTCTTTCTGCCTGGCCGTTAGAGGCCGGGTGGAAGGGAGCTGACGTCAGGTGCCTAATCACGTTGTCTGATAGGAACTGGCCAAACTCCCTTGAGACAAACTGTGTCCCATTGTCACTCACCAACACATTCGGTAGCCCGTGGGTGGAGAACAAGCGGCGCAGCACGTTGATGATGGAGGTCGAAGTGGTGGAGTGCATGTGCACA
>NW_015161948.1:995647-1000585 GCF_001447785.1 Gekko japonicus | reverse complement strand
CTGGCCACCCCCTCCACACCCAGTTTAAAACTCGGGCGAGTACACTGTCCTTAGCTGTCGCAGCAGCAATGTCCGTGGAGGAGATTGGAGCCTGAGGCAGTTCATCAATGGCTAGCACCGTGCTAGCTGGAGCAGGGTCCACATCCTGGCCGGGTAGAGGGCAGCAACTGAGGGCGTCCGCATGTCTAATCTCCCTGCCCTGCCTGTGCTCAAGGTCATAATTGTACGCAGTGAGGAAGATTGCCCACCGCAACATTCGAAGTGACAGTATGTTGGGGATTTGCCAGTCCGAGGCAAAGATCCCCAACAACGGTTTGTGGTCTGTTACCAAAAGAAATTTCCATCCAAACAAAAAGTCATGAAATTTCTTGACTGCAGAGACGAGTGCCAGACCCTCTTTATCAATTTGTGCAGTTTTTTTCTGCAGCCGATAGCGACCTTGAATAAAACGCGACGGGAGCTTCACTGCCGTCTGGCATTAAGTGGGTGAGGACTGCCCCCACCCCAAATGGAGACGCATCCGCCGCCAGTACCAACAGTTTCTGTTCATCATAGTGCGTGAGGACCGTGTTTGATGACAATAGGGCTTTGACTCCCTTGAAAGCCCACTTGTGTTCCGAGCCCCACCTCCATTTCACGTCCTTGTGGAGGAGCGCATGTAATGGAGCTGCTACTGACGCTTTGTGTGGCAGAAAAGCGTGGTAGAAGTTTAATAGTCCTAGAAAGGACTGGAGCTCTTTTTTGTTAAGGGGTCGTGGGGCATTCTTAATTGCCGCCACCTTGTCCTCTGTGGGGTGGACATCTTTTTCGTCTACCCGAAACCCCAAAAAATCCACACTTGGAACTCCTACAAGGCACTTAGACTGTTTTACCTTGAGGCTGGCAGTCTTGAAACGCTCCAACCCTGCTCTCACCCATTCCATGAGCTCTTGATCGGACCCCCCTGCAATCAGCATGTCATCAAAATACGGTACCGTGCCTGGCACCCCTCTTAGTAAGCCCTCCATCAACCCCTGAAAGATCCCTGGGACGACATTTACCCCGAACTGGAGTCTGTTGACCCTGAAAGCCCCTCTGTGGGTGATAGTTTGGGCTTCAGCTGCCTCCCTGGTCACTGGCAGCTGCTGGTACGCTTGCGCTTAGTCAAGCTTGGCGAATACCTTCCCTCCCCCCAGGGATGCCAGAACGTGACTGATGACGGGAACGGGGTAAGAGTGCTGCTGTAAGGCACGGTTAATCGTGCACTTATAGTCAGCGCAGATTCTCACCGACCCATCTGACTTTACCGGCGTCACTATAGGAGTTTCCCATTTGCTAAATGGAACCGGCTCAAGCACCCCCTGCTCGATCAGTTTGTCCAGCTCTGCTTTGATCCGGGGTTTGAGCGAGATTGGCACCTTCCGATACTTCAATCAGATCGGGGTCACGGAGTGATTGAGTTCGAACAACACCGGGGGCCCGTTGTACCTTCCCAAACTGCCCCCAAACACTTCAGGGAACTCCGCATACAACAATGCCCATTTATTCTCAACAACATTGTTTACCCTGGTAATTGCAATACCTAGGGGTTCGAACCAATCCAGGCCAAGCAAATTAACTCGGTCTCCCTCAGCAACCAGCAGAGATAATGTGGCACATTTCCCCTTAAACTCAACACTGAAGGTATCCCTCCCCGCCAGAGGGATACGTTTCCCCTGAAAATCAGATACCTGGGTGTCCGCCGGCTTCAACCGCCGCCGACTCTGGGTTGGGAATAGCCACCGCCACGTCCTTGAAGAGATTACCGTCACCGATGAACCGGAATCAACTTCCATGCTGCATGGAATGCCGCCTAGGTGGACGGTGACGTGGATCTTTCCGTGACCGCCGGTACGAAGGACGGTCGTGGCGGATGACAGGCTCGTTGTCATCTGACAGCTGGCGTCTCTGATGGCTGCTTGTGAGCGTTGGTTCCTCGGTGGGGATGTTGGTGCTTGCTTCTTTGACAATCTGCAGACTCGTGCCAGATGGCCCTGCCTCCCACATGCACGACACACAATGTCTTTTGACCAACAGCGCTCACGAGGATGGTTCCCGCCACAACCGGCTAGAAAAGTATACCCCTACATCTTCCTTTCTCTTCCTTCCCCCTTTTCTCTTCCACTTCCTTTCTCTTCCTCCTCCAATGTCTCTGAGTAACTGGAATCATTGACTGTGCTCTTGATTTTGCCTGTTTCTCTTCTGCTCCAGCTGTCTCTATAGACCAGAGAGGGTCCTTCTTTACTGGTACCTGTACCCTGGAGAGGCCCTGTCTTGATTTTTGAGTGTTGAAGATGCCTTATTAGTAACGTATCATTACAGCTGTTGTTCTCAAGGGCTGGTCTCTCTTCCTGGGTCTGTACCAGTTAACTACTTGGGTGAGTGCATGTGTCTTTGTCTCCAGAGCACATGTAGGTAAATACAGGCACATGAACACAAAAGCACCGTGCCGTGCATGACTTGCGTACACTATGGCAACTGCTGAACTGTGGGTGACATAGAGTATGGCAATTATATTTTTCAAGTATTCTTGAACCAAAAAGAACAAATACCCCGTTGGCTCTGAAAGCAATTGAGAATGAAGGGAAATGGCACAGTGTGTCTTAATGGGGCGCGTGTGCAAAGGAAACCTTAGAGGCATCCCTGTTTTCCTCTATGAAACACTGGAGGATCTGGGTGGTTATTTTTCCTGGGTGGAACAATCAAGATGCAGACTAATTGCCATCACTGGGCTGGATGTATTCATAGTTATACAGGCTCGGATTCTGATAACTGTGGATCAGTCTATCTTGGTGGTGAAATGTGCCGTCAATCTGCAGCTGACTTACGGCAACACTGTTGGGTTTTCAGGGCAAGAAACTCTCAGAGGTGGTTTGCCATTGCCTGCCTCTGCATAGCAACCCTGTTCTTTCTTGGTGGTCTCCCATCCAAGTACAAGAAGACGGAGCAGGAGGAGGAGATTGGATTTATACCCCACCTTTCACTCGGCATCTCAGAGCGGCTTACAAGCTCCTTTCCCTTCCCCTCCCCACAACAGACACCCTGTGAGGTAGGTGGGGCTGAGAGAGCTCTGACAGAAACGGCTCTTTTTCAAGGACAGCTCTGACAGAACTATGGCTTGCCCAAGGTCATCCAGCAGGTGCAAGTGGAGGAGTGGGGAATCAAACCCAGTTCTCCCAGATTAGAGTCTGTGCACTTAACCACTACACCAAACTGGTAACCAGGGCAGACCCCACTTAACGTCTGAGATCTGACAAGACTGGGTGAGTCAGGGCCATTCAGCTCAGAGTTTGTCTTAAATGACAGAAAGAAGGGTAGCTTCAGCTGGGTAGCCATGTTGATCTGAAGCAACAGAACAAAGTTGGAGGCCAGTGGCACCTTTTAGACCAACAAAGTTTAAGCTTTCGTGTGCATGCACACTACTTTAGTGTGTTTCTTAATGACTGAAGACCTTAAACGGACCTTAAACATCAGGAAACGGCTCTGGCCAAGTGCCAATCGGGACTTGGAAGTGGTGAGCTCCTCCCTCCTATGAGAAAGGAAGGGAGCAGATGTCTGTGTGAAAAGGTAGGGCCTTTTAGATGCTGGAAGAGACAGAAGCAGATGTTGCTGTGAGTTGGCTAGGCCAAAGCACCGTGGGGGTACAGGATCTCTCTATTTGAGATCTGATTTGGGGTTAGGGTTGCCAACTCCAGGATAGGAAATTTCTGGAGATTTGGGGGTAAAGCCTGGGGAGGATGGGCTTTAATGCCATAGAATCCACCCTCCAAAGCAGCCATTTCCTCCAGGGGGAACTGATCTCTGTAGTCTGGAGATTAGTTGCGATTCCAGGAGATCTCCAGGCCCCACCTAGAGGTTGGCAATCCCATTGGAGATAGTGGAGCTGGTGTCCCCAGAGTAATGCTTCTTTGTCTCCATCTCTGTTCTGCTCGTATATTTGTAAGTAAAGCAACAGTACAACTGTTCCATATGTTTCCAATGCTCTCTCTTCTAAAGGGGATCAGCCCTTACCTGGCACTTATTGCTCAGAGACATGGGGATTATGTAACACTATAAATTTTAAAGGCTAGCAAACACTGTTGTGCTCTAAAAAGCATTGTTTCCGCCATTTTGTTTCTTCTTCTTTTTTTTTGCTGTCTTGGGGTGCAGTTAGGGCTATCAGCCCTTGCAATTTAAAAATGTGGGCACCTGGCAGGGCCTAGGGGTGGAGCCCCAAGTAATTCTAGGCATGCAGTCCAAGGATGGAGCTCAGCTGTTTGGGGTGGGGTGGGGTAGGGTCCTAGGGATGCCAATTCTGGGTTGGGAACATTTTGGGGATGGAACCTGGGGAGGGTGGGGTTTGGAGAGGGGAGGAACCTCAACGGGGTATAACGACATAGCGTTCGCCCTCTTGAACAGCAGTTTTCTTTAGCAGAACTGATCCCTGTTGTCTGGAGATTAGCTGTAATTCCAACAGATCTCCAGGCACAACCAGGGGGGGGGGGGGGGGAGGTTTAACATCCAAAGGGATAGCCCAATGCAAAATCTGACTATTTCTCTAACTTTTAAAGTTTATAACAAATACAGGGAGTGGGCAGCCTTATTCCTTGCTTCCTTGGGTATCCCTGGCTGCCTGGAACCTTTGGGACCATCCACAGTTGGCTGCATTGTTGGCTTCCCAATCCATGACCCTGCAGCCCATGTCATCAGGACTCACCAAAACACCTGCAACATCACCCAGTGAGGAGCTGCAAAACTGCAATGCTCTGTTTTCCCCCCAGCAACCAGAAGCAACAATAGATTACAGTTGATAACTGCTCCATTCTGTGATAGTAGCGTGCCAACAGCAATTGCACAGAAACTGAGCTTTCTGGTGACCTGACTTCCAGGTATGCCTAAGAATTAGTGGACTAAATTGAGAGAGAGAGAGAGAGAGAGAGA
>NW_015161948.1:955302-995605 GCF_001447785.1 Gekko japonicus | reverse complement strand
GAGAGAGAGAGAGAGAGAGAGAGAGAGAGAGAGAGAGAGAGAGAGAGAGAGCGCTATTGTTCGTTTCTGCTGTCTTTCCCCTCAAGTTTCCATAAAGGGCTGAGTTTGTGCTAACGTAATTACAGCTTGGCTGACTTCAACCCACCATATCTTCTCACTGCAAATAGCTACAGGTTTGTTGGAAAATGACTGGCTTTTTGTTGTAGGTTTGTCAGACAAGTGCTAGATGATTTCTTTTCTTTTTTTTCTCTTTCAAAACAAAGAAAGCTGCCAAGATTGAGGTGAAAAGAGAGAAAAAAAGAGTAACAAAATGGCAAAAAGAGAAGATATATCTTACAGTTGGGGTTGGTGTAATGTACTAGGCAAGCTGGCCAGTGGGCTGGAACGACAATACTTCTAGGGATTCTGATGAATAAACAACACGCGGCATTTATAGTGCACATTTTAAGAATCTGAAGGGTGGATTAATTTGGTAATCCTTTCCAAAGGAGTCTATGGCTGCGGTCACATGGAGCATTAGGCACGCTAGAGAGACGGAAGATAGGCGGGTTTTCCGGGTGCGATCTCACTGCCACATCTGGGAAGTGTAGAGCTCCCATGGCGAACCCGAGGCTTCCCTCCGAAGATGCACGGTTAAAAACTAGTACCTCGGAGGTACTAGTTTCCGGTAACCGCGGGGCAAGGGCGGGCGTCTGATCGCGTTTCCGGTGGTAGTTCCGGCGCCCGCCCATGCCCCCTCGTATAAAGATTTTTTTTCAACTGTCCATGGGATGCGCACGAGCACTTAACGGGCCATGCGCACACTTTGGTGTCCGGAGGAAAAAACACCCGTTTGCCGCGCCACGCCGCTTCTTTGCTGCGGCACAGGATTGTGGGGTGCTCGGCACTTCCCCCCTACCACGGGACCTCCATGGGACCTCCACGGTACGTCTGCTGGCGCAACCGTGCGTTATTTTGCCCCGGGGCAAACAGCCACGCTTCCCCCCCGCATTTTCCTGCCCGTGTGCCCATGGCCCTCTATTGCTTTCCCCATTAGAGAAAACTGACAGTGCAGAGAAGGGGTGTGGCAGTGGAAGAGCCTCTGCGTTGCATGCAGAAGGCCCTGGGTTCAATCCCTGGCATATCCGGTGAAAAGGACCAGGTAGTGGCTGATGTGAGAGACCTCTACCTGAGGCCCTTGGAGAGCCCCTGCAGTATGAGTAGACAATACTGATTTTAATGGACCAAAGGTCTCATTCGGTATAAGGCAGCGTCATGTGTGGCTGGGTGAGCTGTTGAACCCAGGTCCTTCTGGGCTCAGCACTGTGAGCTGTGATACGCTACCAGCTCTTGAAAGGAAGCACCAAGTGGCGCATCCAAGGGTGGATATCTACGTGTGGAAATATTTTTAGCCCACTTATCTCTCACACTGGGGTCTGGACATGACTTACTAAATAAAATGTCTGTTCGCCGCCTTGAGCCGGTTCTCTGGCAAGGCAGGGTACAAATTGAAAATAATAAATAAATAAATAAACGGCACACCAAGAATAGAAATGTAAACAAAAAACTATACAACCCAGCAAGCACACCCAAACTGAAAACTGGAGATGAATCACAACCACATCTTGACTGGTGCTGGTGGCACAGAGGACCGCAGGCTGTAAGCCGTGGCTTATAGCCAAGAACCCTTCTGCTCACACGTCTGTGGCTGAGAGGCTTTCAGTTACCTGGGTAAAAAGTGAAGGGCATAATGAGGCCCTAAGCCAGTAGCCTTCAGTCCTTCCAGACCCGGGACCCACATAGCACCCACTGAATTGCAAGCACATAACAGGAAACATGAGCCGAGCACTGACAGTTTACTATAGCGAGGAACTTGTGAAGGGTGGGAAGGATGGAGATATTCTCTGCAACTGATTGGCCTGGCCTGGCCTCAGCATCCTGCCCTTCCTCTTACGCATGCGCACAAAGAGAGGCAGAAGGTATAGAATCTTTGCTCTCTCTACCCTAAAGATATACAAAACAGTAACTTCTGCAGAGGCCCACTACCCACCAGGTAGGGCTCCATGTAACCCTCCCCCCCAGAGTCCTGACCCATGGGTTGAAGACCACTGTCAGCTTAAGAGGACCCTTTATTACTTTACTGTTCTTACAGAAAGGATACTGCCAATATAAGTTGTTGTTGCGGTCAGTCTGAGCTTGGATGGATGGTAGGTCTTAGGGATGGGCATGAACCAGCTGATGAACTAAAGATCAGCATGAATTTTGTCCAGTTCATGATTGGTGAAGCAATGTTCATCAGCTGAAGAACTGCCACAAACTTTCACAAATTCTGATGCAGTTCATGGTCGTTCGTGGTGTTTAAAGCCCTGCTTTCTGCTCTTCATGAAAAACAACTGAGTGGTTTAAATGGCTTCCGCCACTCTTTTGTCACTCAGCTGTTTGGTTTAAATGGCTGGGAGTGCTGGTAAGCAGATAGCAAGAGGTGAAATGACTAGGAGCCATTTAAATCCTGACTTTCTGCTCCCCGTGGCTCCCTGTGAAAAGCAATGGGGAGCAGAAAGCACGGGTTTAAACTTAATGCCTCACAAACCAATATGAACTGGGTCAGTTCAGCCATGAACAATTAACCAAACTGCAAAATTGTTGTGCCTATCCCTAGTAGGCCTCCCATTTACCTTCCCATGGCAGGGAATTACCTGCCCCCACCCCTAATTTTCCATTCCTGGGAAACTGGGGAATGGCCACCACATGGTGATGTTCTAGGAATTTCTCCTAGTCTCTGTGGTGCTGGTTTCTACAGTAAAGACCCTAGAGACCGTGGGTGGCTGCCTAGAGTCACCCAGAAGTGACATCATATTCTCCCCAAACTCTTCCCTCCCCAGGCACCCCCACCCCAAATCTTCTGGCATTTGCCAAAGCAGTGTTGGGAATGATAGTGGGCAGAGACTTAGACTGGAGAGGGGATGATTTACCTTTTTTTTTCTTATTTAAAAGCCCTTCAGATTATGTGGCTTATTTACCTTATCCCTAACTTTGGCTTCAGGTGCATTTTAGGATACCATTGGGATTTACAGGGACATGGCAGTAAACTTTATTTTTAAATGTATACTTTCCATGTAGACTCCTGAACTGCTCCTGACCTTACCAATAAAGCATTAGTAAAGTTAGCGGTTCAAAAGTGTAAACGCGAGTAGATAAAGTTAGTAAAGTTAGCGGTTCAAAAGCGTAAACGCGAGTAGATAAATTGGGTACCTGCCCCTAGGTGGCAGGGGGCACCCTCCCCCCCCACGGCGGGGGTGTGCAGCAGGAGCGGCAGCATCGGTGGAGACTGCAAGCGACGGTGAGCGATGGCAGCAGCAACAATGACGGTGACCTGGCGAACCCTGTGGGCCCAGCGTGGAGTAGCGGAGTCTAGCAGAGGTGGAGTCTGGAAGGCGTGGCAACGCGGCGGCGCGGCTCGGTAGAGCCAGCAAAAAGGACGGAGCCGAAAGCTGTGACTGCCGCGGGGCCGGAAAGGCGGGCCCACCAGAGGAAAAAGCCACCAGAAAGACCTGTTCCAGGGGCCAGGAAAGCAGAACGCCAGGAAAAACAAGGAGATGCCGAACAAAATCAACTGAGCCCTGCTGCCTGGGTGTCGGTAGGGAAGACACCCCCCCATACAACAATGTGGCCCAAGATAGGTAACGTAAAAATAATGTAAACCGCTCAGAGACCCTTCGGGGTCAGAGCAGTATAGAAGTCGAAAGATAAATAAATAAATAAATAAATACCATACAGAAATATATTCGATTGCGTTCTCTGCTTGGTATAAACGTAGGAAGACACCATGCAACCTCTTTGAAAGTGTGCACTGGAAAATGAGGCTCATTTTAGTAAGATGGTGGGACAGCGAAATAGGTTTTTCTTAAAGGATCCTAAGTTTTTATTTTCTCAAGCATCTAAATAAAGTTTTTTTTATTTTTTCTAAAGAAAAGATTAACAGTCAGGTAATTTGTTCCCATCAGAAGATAAAAATTACCTATCCTTCAAGGCTGAGTGGCTCTAATTGCCCATCATATAAATCTCTTGTCAAATAATGCCCTCTGGCAGCGTGACACTAATAATAGTTCAATTACCTACTTTTAGCTTTCAAATGGCCTGTGTGTGTGTGTGTGTGAGAGAGAGAGAGAGAGAGAGAGAGAGAGAGAGAGAGAGAGAGTCCTTTGCTGAATGTATATTGGATGCACCTCAATATTCTTTTTGGAACCAGACTTTTTTCTTGTTAGTTTCTGCTGCTGCTTCTCTTTAGTGTCTATGCCAAAACTGGACTTTCGATTGATTAGACAGATATTCAGTGTGTAGATTACATTTCCCCCCAGCCCAGTAGCTTTAAGAGCAATGCACAGATTGATACTGGGGACAAATTGAAAACAGCAAGCTGCTGAGGTGGGGGTGGGAAATGTATCCTATACCCTCCTGCCTAGACAAATTTATGTGGTTTCTCCATTCGTGGCATTCTGTGCATCTTCGTTGTCCATAATTGAATCTTCCATTACTGTTGTTTTAATCAGTGTTGTTGTTATTATCCTGATTCTGCCAGGCAACCAAGTGAATGGAAACCCACCTTATTAGATTTCACCTCAGCTATCAGACCTTCCATATATCCATATAAAGCAGGCAATATTAGACATTTTTACAATTCTCCTAAAGCCACTGCTGCTATAATTGCAAGAATACTGCAAGAAAGACTGTACATAATCTGCATCACAATATTCTCTATAACACTGAAAGAGGGATCCTAGGGTACATTTCTTTGATTTTCTTTGTGGCGTAATTCTGATGAGATACTCAAACCAGGGCATGGCCTTCATGCAAACAGATCTAGGGAATCCTCCAGCTAATGGGCTCCCGTCCTGTTCCTTCTTCCCCTTGCCCACAGTGAGCAAAGCAAAGGCTTCCAGATTTGCAGCAAACTGCCATTCCATGAAAACCACAGACTATGGTTTGTGCTTCTCCCTGCAAATCAGGATTAAACCCTGGTTTGGAATTCTGGTTGGGAGAGAAAAGCATAGTAAAGCCCTATTTGTGGTTTGGATGGAAGGCCCATGGTATGTTGTGAATTTACAACCTTTTCCCTTAGCTAGTGAGGTTGCCAACCTCCAGGTGGGGCCTGGAGATCCCCCAGAGTTACACAGATCAGTACCCCTGGAGAGAAGGGCTGTGTGAGAAGATGAATTCTATGGCATTATACTCCGCTGAGGTCCCTCCCTTCCCCAAACCCCACCTTCCACCCCAAAATATCCAAGAGTTTCTCCAGGAGTTGGCAACCGTACTGACTGTGTGCAAGGGGAGGGAAACTTCAGCTTGAGGATTCAGTTTTCCAGTGGTCAGTGGCTAGCAGTCAAAGCAAAAACAACCTAATGTCAATAGTGCAATATTTTTCAAAGTTATTTATTGAAGTCTTTAATCCATCTTCCATTATAGTAAGAGAAGTCCCAAGGCATTATCCACTTGGAGCCGGTGAACTTTATCTCTAAGCAGCTGAGAAGAGCTCATACAAAAAAAGCTGCTTTATATTTATTGGTCCATCTATTTTCTACTCTGACCAGCAGTGGCTCTCCGGGTCCTAGACAAAGGTCTTTCCCAAAACCTGCTGCTTGAGAATCCTCAAAGAGAAGATGTCAAGAACTGAACCTGGGACCCTCCATGTGAAGTATCAGTTCTATCACTAAGCCACATTTCCTGCTCTTTCAATTAGTACTGAACTGATGACCTTGTAATAATGTCATTTGGGGAGGACTGTGGCTCAGTGGAAGAACACGAGCAGGAGGTCCCAGGTTCAATCCCTGGCATCTCCAATTAAAGGGACCAGGCTGTAGGTGATGTGAAAGACCTTTCTCTGCCTGAGACCCTGGAGAGCTGCTGCCAGTCTGAGCAGATAATACTGACCTTGATGGACCGATGATCTGATTCAGGGGTCATTTCGTAGAAAAAGAGGTGCAGGAGCTATTTAGCATAACTCATTAGCATAACTTATTTGCATATGCCACACCCCCTGACATCACCGGAAGTGTGTCAGAAGGCAACACCCACTCTTAAAGGTGCCACTGGACTGTTTTGGACCGGGGGGCGGGGGGGCTCTGCAGCTTACCTGGCTGCTTCTTGCTCTGACTGAGGGCTGCTGGGAGCAGGGGGTGGGGCTTGTTGCATGTGCCCGCCTCCTGGGCTCTTTACTGTCGGAGCTCCGCTCCTGTGCCCTCCTGCAGGAAATGACCCCTGATCTGATTCAGTATAAGGCAGCTTCGTATGCATTCATGTGTCATTAACTTTGGGCTTTCCTGCTGTGCCAGTGGTCCTTGGTTAGGCTCATATGCCCCTGGAAGCATTTGTGCCACCCTCCTCTCAGTTTTGATCTCATATCATTAATTTAGGTTGTCATCCTTCCGCTCTAAGGAATCTGTCATTTTCTTGGGGAGTCAATGGGGAGGGAGGTGGGACTTCTGCAAAGTGCTGTTGACTGCAAGATACAAATACAGTTGGGAAATGGATTAACAACTCCAGATTTCTCCTTTTTTTCTGAGCCAAGAACAGAAGCTCTTGTGTTGCAATTACACTGAGCTGAACAGAATCTCTTGGGGATTTCACAATCTCGATGTGATGGAATATAATGGGAAGGCAGCCCACAAATCCCTTCTGTCCTCCTCAGACTCAAGTCCATCTCTCTTTGTTGGCTGTTGTTTTTTGTCTTTCAGTCTTGCTGTTCCCCCTACGTCAGCTTTTGAGATCTAAAGAGGGGAGGGCCAGCCGGGGCCATCCAAGTCAGGGTCATGCAAGTACTAGGAGTGTAAAATACTAAATCAGTGTCCCCCAACATGGGGCCCATGAGTTCCATGGCACCAGCCAGTACTTTCCCTGGAGTCTATTGTGCTTTTCAGAGAGTGGGCAGTGCCATTCTAAGGTAGGGCTTCTGTTATTGGTCTCTTTGATTCACAGGAAAGAGTTTTCCATAGCTGCGCTAGCAGCCACAGCTATTGGAGGATCAGGAAGACTGGAAAGCACATAGTCAACGTGGGGTTCCATTCCCCCTTCTGGCTTTAGTCCTTCTTATTCTCCTTCTCTTTATTCTCCTTTCTCTTATTCCCTTTATACTCCATTCTCTTTATTCTCCTTTCTCTTTTCCCTTTGCCTTTCAGGTTTCCTTTGTTTCTTTTAATTCCTCAGTTCCCCCCATCTCCCCCCCCCGGTTTTCCCTCCTATCCCCCCCCCCCCCCCGTTCTCCCTCCCTCTGGCTTTCCTTCATTTCTTTCTGTTCCCCTCTCTGATTCTTCTAAAAAGAGAAGAAGAGGTATGGCATTTCGTGCAATAGGGCTGCCAGCCTCCAGGTGGTCAGCCACACACAAATGGAAATACGGCAAATACAGCTGTGCGAACAAATAACCAGAATATTCTGTCATGCTGTACAAATCACACTCGGGACTTCCGTCTTCTTATACAGTTCTACTTACAATTATAAACAATACACATAACAAATGGTTTTGCGACCATGCATAAATGACATCTACACCAGTTGAATAGGGACCTGATAGTCCCTGAAGAGTGACCTGAAGTCTCTCTTTGGAAGGATGCAGTCACCAGCTCATGATGCAGAGAAGAGTTTCAATTAGAAAACACACAGTGGATGGCATGGGCTCAAGAGTAGCTGTAGCACGAACTGAAGGAACTAGGAATCAGGCTCCTAGCTATTTGGAGTATACTTGTAGACCATGTCATTTTGAACCTTACCAGAGCTGGGTGGGCTCCATCACTAAGAAAAGCAGCCTGATGAAGCCCTAAGAAACGGCAAAGCCATTCCTTCAGTTTATGCTACAGCTACTCTTGAGCCCATGCCATCCACTGTGTGTTTTCTAATTGAAACTCTTCTCTGCATCATGAGCCGGTGACTGCATCATTCTAAAGAGAGACTTCAGATCAGTCTTCAATGACTATCAGGTCGCTATTCAACTGGTGTAGATGTCATTTGTTATGTGCTTTCCGATGTGCTTCCCAATGCTGGCATGAATCATCTTCTTACAAGATGGACACTGGAGCATGTTAGCATGCTAATTTAACAAAAATCAGTAGCAGAGCTTATAATGAGTAAGAATGTATATGTGGGCTAGATACATTGCAAGCGCACTAATGTTTAACATGTGTAAAAATTCGGATAGTTTAAAGAACTGCTGTACTAAACAAAGTGTGCATCCGTGCTAAATACATGTGTATGGACAATAAAGTCACCCACACGGCAGCTGTGAGATTTTTTTTTTGAACTGTTGATAGCATATTGTAAGGCAAACTAGTACAAGGCTTCTGAGGGGAGGGGAGACCTGGTGGTACAACATCTCAAACGCAAAGACCTGGCAACAGTGATACACGCTATGGTCACCTCAAGATTAGACTACTGCAACGCTCTCTACATGGGGCTGCCCTTGTCTCAAATTCGGAAGCTGCAGCTAGCGCAAAATGCAGCGGCCAGGCTGTTGATGGGTCTCTCAATACGGGACCACATCCAGCCTGAGCTGAAGGCATTGCACTGGCTGCCAATAGCTTACCGGATTCATTTCAAGGTGCTGGTTTTTGACCTTTAAAGCCCTATATGGTCTGGGACCTGCCTACCTGAGGGACCACCTTTCCCCATATGTGCCCCAGAGAGCACTGAGGTCAGGGTCGCAACAATACCTGACTCTCCCTGGCCCGAAAGATGCCAGGTTGACTATTACTAGAGCCAGGGCCTTTTCAGTGGTGGCTCCATACTGGTGGAACAAGCTCCCAGGGAACATCAGGGCCCTGCGGGACCTTTTACAGTTCCGCAGGGCCTGCAAAACGGAGCTCTTCCACCAGGCTTTCGATTAGGAGCCACCACTGATAAATGAGCCACCGGAATACATCATGGCCCTATGATATACTGTTGGATACCGCCTTTCATTTAAGGGATTGTTTAATGAATGCCGCTATCTACTGTATTCTCTATGTTAGTATTTTATGTAGTTTATATGAGTTTATATGAGTTTTATTGTATTTATGCTTTTATTGTATTTTAATATCTGTAAGCCACCTTGAGCCAGCGTGTCCGGCAAGGCAGGATACAAGTTGAAATAATAAATAAATAAATAAATAAATAAATAAATAAAACTTGTGGGACCAGCAGGGTTGCCATCCTCCAGGTAGGGCCTGGAGATATCTCAGTTATACAACTGATCTCCAGATGACAAAAAGATCAGTTCCCCTGGAGAAAGTGATAGGTTTTAAGGGGTGTGCGTGTGTGTGGGGGGGGTTATAGCAAAATTCCTGTTCAATTTCTTTCGTGTGTGCTCCTCTGAATGTGACCCCGGGCTCAGATCTGGTATGGAGAAGAATCTGCCTGGAGGCCTTTGGTGGCTCTCAGCATCCAAAGGAGAAGCAGCTGTTTAGCTTTGGAACTGGTAGAGGAGAAGCTGCCATCAAGTAACTGACAGTGCCTTCCGAAGCAGAGTGGCTGCAGCTGGAGGACCCTTCCTACTCTATGATTCTATGACAGAGAACTGTCTATGTCATCGGCAGGGCTATTTTTGGGCAGGAACGCACAGGAACGGAGTTCCGGCTGGCTCCCAAGTTAGCCACACCCAGCAGGAACTCATTAGCATAATAGGCCACACCCAACAGCAGAAACTCATTAGGATTGGCTACATTAGGGGTGTGTGGTCTAACATGCAAAGGAGTCCCTGCTACAAAAAAGCCCTGGCTAAACAGAATAAGAAGCAAAAGGTGGGTGTGGCTGGATGAGCACACTTCTGGTAACATGGGGGTGCGGCCTAATATGCCAATGAGTTGTGCTGCCAGGGGTGTGGCCTAATATGCTAATGAGTTCCTGCTGTTGGGTGTGGCCTATTATGCTAATGAGTTCCTGCTGGGCTTTTTCTACCAAAAAAAGCCCTGGTCATCGGTGGTGGCGGTGGTGTCTTGACATGAGAACAGGGGTGTTATAAATGTGTCCGGGTCTTCGTCTGTGGAATATGGGCAAGTATGAGTTGGGTCTAGACTAAATGGGCAATTTCCACTGACTCCGCCCTTCCCATTGCAGACCCCAGGACCCAGGATTATCCAGGCTGTGTTATGAAGCAACCAGGCACCGTGTGAGAGACCTCCTTTCCAGGTCAGACCTGGCTGCCCTCGGGGCCCCCTGTTCCCCAGGAGATTTTGTGGAGCTCAGTGAGCTGCAGTGGATGGGAGGTAGGGTTGCCAAGTCCATCTTCCACCCCCAGCGGGGGACTTTGGGGGCGTTCCTGGAGGGGGTGGGGCATCCCCAACGTGATGATCCGCCCGTGCGCTGGATCTCCAGAAACGGCAGTTCCCTGCATTTAAAGTAGCTGGCAGCCGGCGTTTCCCCTTTAAGAGCAGCTGCGTTTCCCTTTTAAGAATGAAGCTGGCTTTTCCCTGCAAGCTTGCGGAATTCGCGCTTGGGATAAAACATGGGTTGCACACCCTTAAAGAGAGAGAGGTGGGTGGCTGTGGGTGTTGAGGGTGGGGTGTTGAGGGTGGGGCCCAGATGGCTGGCGGCGGGTAGAACCCCCCCCCCCAAATGGGGGAACCCTGGCAAACCAGGGGGGGGGTTGGCAACCCTAATGGGAGGCAAGAAATTTCCATTCTGCCTCTGGAAAATTTAGCTCAGATCCAACCCTACGTTTCTGTCCTACTGCTGTTCTTTATGAATTTTATTCATTTCTATTATTAGGTATTTCTTTCTCCTGATTGCTTCTGTAAAAACTGGACGTCGTAGCGATGACTGATGACTACGAAGAAACTCAGTAATTTTGTTTGTATCTCCATACATAAAGAAGATATGAACTAAGAGTAGGTACCTGGGATTTTCTTGAAAGGGTTAGCTCCCATGGCCTTCTTTCATAGCTAAGACCACACTGGAAGTGAGATTTTGAATGACAAGAGGAGAACATAGATATTTGCAGAAAAAGTGTGTGTGTGTGTGTGTGTGTGTGTGTGTAAAACTCCTAGTTCATAGGTTGTGGAAAGCTTCCTGCAGAATAAAGAACATGTTTAAAATGCTGCAGCTGGACTGAAGAATCACCCTAAAATAGAACAAAAAAGATTAAAGGCAATGGCAGAAATGCACGTACTAGTGTAATCCCTATTGCTTTGATGGTATTACACCAGTGTAAAGGATCTGTGATCCATAGCGGTAGCTCATGTGTTTAACATAAATATGGCTGTCTCAATTTTTAAATTTTTTAAAGCTTCTCAAATCCTTGGAGGCTTGATATTTCTGGAAGCTATTTTAAGATACCTTTAAAATGAAAAGTGCCACATGGTAAGCATTGTATCGCATTTTTTGTGAATATTCAGTACATTAATATTACACAGCTGGGAATGATTATGTAAGCCCATCTCTCTTTGGCGGGTAACAACCAGTCTAACACCCTGCTATTTACAACTCCTTTTTTATTTCTGGAAGGCAAAAAGCTGACTTTGTGATGCTGATTGTTCCTGGTCCAGTTTTGATTCATAACCTTGCTCTGTGTAGGTGGGGGAGGAAATAAGCTAGCAAAATTAACAGGGTAAGATTGCTACGTTTTATCCTGGCACTTTTTGGACAGTCCAGCCTGATCACTGCATTAGTAAGACAAAACAGACTGGGCGGTAAAGGGTCTATAGATTTAGCAGGATGTTTCAGGAGAGACGCAAGAACATGACTTTGTACAACTTGCGATTGACTTGTGGAACTCACCGTTACAAGATGTGCCAAGGGCTATTCACTCAGATGCCCTTTAAAAATGGTTAGACAAATTCAAAATGAATGTGTGTTACCAAAGACAATACATCTGGAAGAGTTCTATTGTGAACACCAAATGCTGGGGATAAACAATCAAGGAGGTGTATTCCTTTGATCAGGGCTATTTTGGGGCAGGAACGCACAGGAACGGAGTTCCGGCTGGCTCCCGAGTTGGCCACACCCAGCAGGAACTCATTAGCATAACAGGCCACACCTAACAGCAGACACTCATTAGGACTGGCTACATTAGGGGTGTGTGGCCTAACATGCAAAGGAGTTCCTGCTATAAAAAAGCCCTGGGTTTTGACAACAAACAAGGTAAACAGAGTAAGAAGCAAAAGGTGAGTGTGTCTGGATGACCACACTTCTGCGAACATGGGGTGTGTGGCCTAATATGCTAATGAGCTGTGTGGTCAGGGGTGTGTCCTAATAAGCAAATGAATTTCTGCTGCTGGGTGTGGCCTATTATGCTAATGAGTTCCTGCTGGGCTTTTTCTACAAAAAAAGCCCTGCCTTTGATACTTGTGAGCCCTCCAGAGTCATCTGGTTTGGCACAGTCAGAAACACAATGCTGGGTAAGGAAGACCCCTGAGGTGATCCAGCAGGGCTGATTTTGTTATTACAGCTACTGGATAATCATGGAGATTTAGTCACGTCATTATAAATATTAGATCTAGAGATGGAAAACAAGTGGGTGATTCCGCACTAGACCTTGAATCCTGGTTCAACCCTGTCCCCGAACTTACATTCTACACTACACGCGAGTTCACCCCTGTAAACGGATCCACATTACATTGAGGTCACCCCGGTTTCACCCCACACTTGTCCCAGGATAAATGGATGCGGTTATAACCAGGGATAAATGCAAGGTCTTGTGTCGCGAGTTGAACTCTGATAAAACCAGGGACGAGATCCAAGTGTGGGAAAAATAAGCAAATGAATTTCTGCTGCTGGGTGTGGCCTATTATGCTAATGAGTTCCTGCTGGACTTTTTCTACAAAAAAAGCCCTGCCTTTGATACTTGTGAGCCCTCCAGAGTCATCTGGTTTGGCACAGTCAGAAACACAATGCTGGGTAAGGAAGACCCCTGAGGTGATCCAGCAGGCCTGATTTTGTTATTACAGCTACTGGATAATCATGGAGATTTAGTCACGTAATTATAAATATTAGATCTAGAGATGGAAAACAAGTGGGTGATTCCGCACTAGACCTTGAATCCTGGTTCAACCCTGTCCCCGAACTTACATTCTACACTACACGCGAGTTCACCCCTGTAAACGGATCCACATTACATTGAGGTCACCCCGGTTTCACCCCACACTTGTCCCAGGATAAATGGATGCGGTTATAACCAGGGATAAATGCAAGGTCTTGTGTCGCGAGTTGAACTCTGATAAAACCAGGGACGAGATCCAAGTGTGGGAAATGTCTCAGAGCCCGAGCATCCCATTATTTTATCCTGATTGGTCATTTAGGTTTTCAAAGTGGACTGGAAAAAATTAATATTTTACCATCTATTTCTGACGATTTTTTCCACTTTTAGAAAGCTCGCTTAATGTTGCTGTTAGCCTTAGAGTGAAACATTCCCCCCCAAACACAACACAGAACTGGAGGCTGCTTCAGGGGCCTGTGCATGGAGAGTCTGCAGGGAATATATTTTTTTAAAGTATGCAGTCATGGGCTGCTAAAACCCATTGGCATCCCAAGATGGAACCAGTGTTTGATTTGTGTGTAAAGTGCTGTAAAGTCACAGCAGATTTATGGTGACTGCAGCAAGGGGCTTTCAAGGCAAGTGAGAAGCAGAGGTGGTTTGCCATTGCCTTCCTTGGCAGAGCCTTCCTTGGTGGTCTCCTTTCACAGCTGGAGTTAGGGATCAACTAAATAATCTACAGCAATAGGAGTGGTCTCTAAATGTGAAAAAAGATGTCAATTGCTCCTGGTTAAATCTCCCCTTATTTATCTCTCTCCTTCTCTTTTGTTAACTTTCTTGAAGTGGGACCCCCTTCTAAGCTTTCAGTCCCTGCTTGCAAAACAATTCTACACTATTTCCCTCCCTCCCAACATAAAGCTCAAGATTCTCGCAGCAGTCAGTGAGGAATAATGTTCTATTTTGTTTTTTTACATTGAGCAACTGGCTGTACAAAGATCTCACCACCATGTTGCACATTATGCTGGGACAAACCTAAATCGGCCCACTAAATTGGCTCAACAGGAGGTGCATCCAATCACACCTCCCTGGTGAGTCT
This sequence comes from Gekko japonicus, assembly GCF_001447785.1. Taxonomy (NCBI): domain Eukaryota; kingdom Metazoa; phylum Chordata; class Lepidosauria; order Squamata; family Gekkonidae; genus Gekko; species Gekko japonicus. The sequence goes on along the minus strand of NW_015161948.1, from coordinate 981,598 downwards.
GAATACAAACAGAAGAAGGAGGAGGAGGAGGAGGAGGAGGAGGAGGAGGAGATTGGATTTATACCCCACCCTTCCCTACCCGAAGGACTCTCCTTTCCCTCCCCCTCCCCACAACAGACACCCTGTGAGGTAGGTGGGGCTGAGAGAGCTCTCTCAAGAACTGCCCTTGAGAGAACAGCTCTGAAATAACTTGTAACCAATGCTCCCTCTAAGCTGTGGAATCTTATGAGCAAAAATTCTACTTTGTGAGCTACTGGCACTAAAGTCATGAGCAAGCAAGCTGGCTACTGCACAAATTAGTTTGCTCTGGAGCCATCCTTCCTGAGCTAAGACAAAAATGTGTGAGCTGGAGGCTAAAAAACTGTGAGCTAGCTCACACTAACTCAGCTTAGAGGGAACACTGCTTGTAACTGACCCAAGGTCACAGCAACAGCTGCATGTGGAGGAGTGGGGAATCAAACCTAGTTCTCGCAGATTAGAGTCCGCGCTCCTAACCACTACCAAACTGCATTTTATATCTTAGGTACAGCCTTAAAAATATTAGGTGTATACCTAGGAAATGTAATATGTGAAACAGGATGCTGAAGGAAAGATGAAGATCTGGGACTGGGACTGGGGGAGGCAGACTGCGCTGCCAATTCCTAGGATGCCAGGCCCAGCCAAACCAGGAAATTTCAACTCCTCACCCCCGAAGGTCAGCACTGGAGAGGATGAAGGCCAGGTGGGCTGGTTGTCCTGAAAAACACCTGGCCATTTGGTCAAATTTGTCCAGCTCTCCCTCCAAAAGAGCTCCGGGTGACATGCACGGTTCTTCCCTTTCCATTTTATATCACACCACTCCTGTGCATAGGTTGTAGGCTTGCCAACCTCCAGCTGGGGCCTGGAGGTCTCCGGAACTACATCTGACCCAACTGTGGTTGCAATCTGCAGGCGGGGCCTGGAATTCTCCTGGCATTACAAATGATTCCCAGACTATGGAGATCAGTGCCCCTGAAGGAAGTGGCAGTTTTGGAGAGGATACTGTATGGCTTCACTTCAGAGTCCCTGTGCAACCCAGGACCTTTGGAGGTAGAACCTGGGAAGGAGGAGTACCTCAGATGCTGTAACCTCACATCTGGGCGATCATCCAGAAGTGATGCCCCAGCACCCAAGATGCTCTCAGAACTCCTCCAATCTTTATGGGAAAAGCCATAGAGATTAGGGGAAATTTCTAAAGTGTCATGGACACTGTGACATCTCACCCCCCCCACACTTTTTCTCCCTGGTAAATCTACATCACATCCTTGCTAGTCTATCCCCAAACTCTGCCCTCCACAGGCACCACCTGAAAATCTCCAGGAATTTCCCAAGCTGGATCTAGCAACCCTAGCTGTGTGCATGCCTGTGCACTTGTTATATAATGACTTGGATCCTAATTCGTCCATTATTTATTTATTTTGCTTCACTTATACCCTGATCTTCTCCCCCAATGGGAACCCAAAGCAGCTCACATGGCTCTCCTCTCCTCCACTGTATTATCCTCACAACAACCCTGTGAGGTAGGTTAGGCTGAGAGTGTGTGGCTGGCCCGAAGTCAACCAGCAAGCTTTCATGGCAGAGTGGGGATTCAAACCTGGGTCTCCCAGATCATAGTCTGACACTCCAACCACTACACCAAACTGGCTCCTAAGCATTACCCCCTGTCATGCTGTACCTGTTTCTATGGTAGAGACAGTATCCATTGACCAGTGTGTATCTCTGGCACTTGGAGCTTCCATTCATGCAAGGTCAGTGTTTTTCTGTCATCTGAAAAGTACTTAGCACTACCTAAGCAGCAGATGAAGAGGGGCACAAATGGGAGCAAGACTTTGGATCTGTTGGAATATGCAAGGTCTATCATGCATAGATAAAGAAAATGACATGAACATCCTGCAGGGGGCAGCAGAGGGGACAGCTAGTTAGCATCGTGAGATTAGGGGCTTCCTACAATTTTCAAACAGTCTCTTTCCAGTCTCCTGATTGGCTCAGTTGGGTTTTTTCCTACTCCTCCTGAGAACTGTTCGTCACCAACTCTCTCCTAGACAATTAGACAGTTAGACTTCTCTTTCTATCTCTTTCTTACAAACTTTGTTCTCTTCTTAATAAACCGACTTTATTATTTAGACAGCTTGTGCTCTGCTTTATTGCATATCTACACTCTGCCAACAGGATCCATGCACATATTATATATAATAGACTATATAAATGCAAACCAAATGAACAATTAGGGGGAAAAATAGTTTCCTGCCCCTAGGAGTTTGCAATTGAAATTTCAACAGAGTAGGCGAGAACATAAGAGGGAAGGATGAGAGTGGGAAGGGGACGGGGAACAAACATCAGAGAGACTTCAGGAACTGGGGAAGGAAAAGGCAACAACGGACGATTGTGAACTGGAATTTAGGCAGCAGCAGATCTGAGGAGTCAACGACTAAGGGATTAAACCAATGGCTTCCTGGCCAAGGGAAGGGCTTTGAGCGGAATCAGAGGGGGCAGACAGAGAGAGCAGTGAGTTGACCCTAAAAAGAAATGATGGGAGACAGTGGCTTAAGAGAACAGGAAGGTGGGAGGGATGGAGACTCAAAGGTCACAGGGATAAACTGGAAATAAAGACAGACCTGGGCAGGGCAGTGGGGCACTGCTGCCAATGGCAATAGAATGGGCCATGCTGGAAAACATCATGATAGCACAGAGAGCAGATCTACCCAACTTAAAGGTCAGCATTTGCTATTCAAAACTCACAAACAAGATTCATCCAGGGATGCCCTTTTGCCCGCCTGCCCGTTGCCCTTCAGCCCTTACGGCTTCTCCTCTCTCTAGGAATGAAAGGGTCTTCACAGAATCCTGAGATCTTATTTCTCCATTGCAGTTTAAACGACAAATTTGACATCATGGTAGTAATCGTGGTTGGGCTGGAACTAGACTCCCCCCCCAAGCTTTCCCATCAATTCATCAGCATGCTGGGAGAAACCATTCACCAGCTGGATTCCTTTCTGTCCAACATGCAGGTACAGCTGTTAAAAAGACAGGAGTTCTTCCAGGGGAGAAAAGAGTCCATCCTCCTCACCTGAATGAAGAATGAACCTGTTTAGTGTCTGGGTTTTGTTTTGGAGTTTTGTTTGGGGTTTTTTTTGGCCGTAATGTTGCAACTGACTTATGGCGGGGGGTTTGGCCGTAATGTTGCAACTGACTTATGCTAACTTTGTAGGGTTTTCAAGACAAGAGATGTTCAGAGGTGGTTTGCCATTGCCTGCCTGGAATTCCTTGGTGGTCTCCCATCCAAATACTAACTAGGGCTGACCCTGCTTAGCTTCCGCGATCTGATGAGATCAGGCAAGCCTTGGCTATCCAGGTCAGATTTGGGCTTGTAGCCACTCACAAATCCGCAAAGGGTTAGAACAGAAGGTCCCCTCTAGGACTGTTCCAATTCAAAAGTTTATCGAGCGTTCACAACAATTTGCTATTGACTTATGTTGACTTACTGTCGGTGACGCTTGTTCACATTTTTGTTATTGTGAGTTATTCCTCCCGAGAGATGAAGTACAACAAGGTGAGCACTTGTGAAAGCTGGATGGTGTAACTGTGAGCAGACCCTTTGTTTCATCACTGCTCGAGAGGCGAGGGTTTCCAGGGGCAGCAAAGAAACAGAAAGCTTGGCAACAAGAAATAAGGATAAATTGTTTTGTAGAGATATCGGACCACAGGGGACCCCCATTCTACACACAAAGGGAGTCTTCTGCTCCTGGAAAGCCATTTTTAGACATCGTGCTAGAACATTGCTGGAGAAAAGCAATGAGAAAAGCTGGAGAAAACTATGGCCTTCTGTTCCACGAGAGAGTGTGGGCAACCTCTAGTGCACATGGATGTATTGAAAACTGCCGTGGAACCCCCTTTGTGACCACACAGAGTGACTTCTCATTGTACCAATTCTTGCAGAAACGTTTGCAGAACAGCATTAACAGCTTTGTTCCTTTGGCTCAAGTTCCTTGGATACCAACCCGTAATGTTTTGTTTGTCAGTGATGTCCCATGCTAAAAACTGAAAATGTTAAGCAGGAAGCTGAGGAGCTTCAACCTATGTTGACTACATGGGACAGACAGGCCTGCCTCTGGGGATTCAATGCTCATTCTCCAGCTGAGCCACCCTAGCAGCTGCTTGGGGTGCCACAAAGGAGAGGTTACCCGAGAGGTTGCCCAGAGGCTCAGCTCACTCCTGGCCATCAATGAGCATCGCCTACAGGACTTGGCTGATTGCTAGACAGGTCAATGTCAAGCACCTGTGCTCTTGGGTCAGAGGGGCTTGACTCAGACTCAGTCAGCAGTAGCTCAGGAAGGGGCATTGGGTGCATCTTTCTTACATACCTATCCAGGTGCCGTCAAGTTGCAACTGAATGGCGCAGCCCAGCAAACAGCTTCCAAGGCAAGTGAGGAGCAGAGGTGGCTTGCCAATGCCCTCCTCTGCAGAGCCTTCCTTGGTGGTCTCCCATGCAAGTACGGGCCATGCTTAGCTTCTAACAAGATTGGGCAATACCATGCTGCTTTCCCTCCACATCTTGCTTGGGAAGAAAGAATACCCTGAACCAGGGGTCATTTCGTAGAAAAAGAGGTGCAGGAGCTCATTAGCATAACTTATTTGCATATGCCGCACCCCCTGACATCACCGGAAGTGTGTCAGAAGGCAACACCCACCCCTCAGGCTCCACTGGACTGTTCTGTATTTCTAGCTATTGTGGGGGGGGGGAACGTGCAGATCTGTCATCGCAGAGGAGGGAGAGCTTGTACCTGAATAAAACTTGGTCTTAAAGGTGCCACTGGACTGTTTTGGACCGGGGGGCCGGGGGGAGCTCTGCAACTTACCTGGCTGCTTCTTGCTTTGACTGAGGGCTGCTGGGAGCAGGGGGGTGGGGCTTGTTGCATGTGCCTGCCCCCTGGGCTCTTCACTGCCGGAGCTCCGCTCCTGTGCACTCCTGCAGGAAATGACCCCTGCCCTGAACTGGACCTGTGGTGTTTTAGGGGAACTGTAGCATGGAAGCGTCCAGGCTCCTTCATCTTAGGTCTCTGTGAGAACTGCCTGCCATGCACCCATCTACCTGTTTTGTAGTTCTAAGGAGCATTGCTGCGGTCTCAATGGACGCGTTGTCTCCAGAACAGCTTAGGCCAACCCACCAGTCCATCCACCCTGCTCTTGGATGCCCTCATCGTTCGAAAAGCCACACATATGCTGAGACGGTGCAAAGTCTTGCTCTCTGCGATCAAGTGACCTGGTTTTGATCCCACTTAATGCAATGCAATATGACTCTGCCATCTCTTAATTGAAGTTGCTGGAAACAAAACCAAGTCCTGTGGGAACCACGGGGACGTCAGTGCTAGAATCTCCTGGCTTCGAAAATTGGATCATGGGGAAATTCCAACCCAAGTATTCAATGTGCACGTCAAATCCTTCCTCCTTCAGCTCCATGGGCAGGGATGGATTTCTGGGTCAGGCTCTTACAGTGATTCAGACTTTTGGTTAACACTGGTCACGTGGCAGATGGCGGCATTATGTTGCAAAGAGAAGAAAGCCTTTCATCTTTCACATCCTTAAATATACAAACCGTGGTGTGGATAGAAGGACTTTTACCTATATTTCCCAGCAAGGCTCCTAGGCTTTTAACATCTGCATGGCAAACAGATGCTGGACTTGTCTGCTCGGGAAAAGCCTCACCCGGCACTTTTTGGTGTGCCGTGCAGACATTAAAAGTCACAGGAGCCCTACCAGGGGGACAAAACACAGACCTTGGCTACCTTGTTGAGAAACTTTATTGATAGTTATACCCCACTTTTATCCCCCAATGAGAACCTACAGTGCCGTACAATATTATTCTCCCCTCCTCCATTTCATCCTCATCACAACAATCTGTGAGTTGGGTTAGGCTGACCCAGCAAGCTGGGGTTGCCAACTGTGGGTGAGGAAATACCTGGAGATTTTGTGGGTGGAGCCTGAGGAGGGTGGGGTTTGGGGAGGGGAGGGGCCTCAGCATGGTACAATGCCATAGAGTCCACCCTCCAAAGCAGCCATTTTCTCCAGGGAAACTGATCTTGGTCATTTGGAAATCAACTGTAATAGCGGGAGATCTCCAGGTGCCGCCTGGAGGTTGGCAACCCATGTGCGCTATGGCAGAGCAAGGATTTGAGCCTACGTCCCCCAGATCTTATTCTGACACTCTTCCCTTTACCTTCCTATACCTCAGAGCCCTTAATCCCTCTGTTTTTAGCTCGGGATGATGTACATGGTTCCTGCCCATTTTCCTCTTCCAGCCTTGTGAATTAGGTTAGGCTGAGAGAGGATGACTGCTTCAAAGTCACCCAGTGAGTATCATGACTAAGTGGGGATTTGAACTCAAGTCTCCCAGGTCCCACTCCAGCGCTCCGACAATTACACAATGCTACACACCACTTCATGTGTGGATACCGGCCAGCATTTGGCTGATGTACAGCCACTGGCCCCACTCCTGTTTCCAAGAGCATGGCCAGATTTTTGCCTTCATGCGCTACCCCTCATGGGTGAGAAATTGTCGTGAAAGGAGCTGTGGAACAGGCTGAGCTCCTGTGTCCCCAGCTATTTAGCAACGGCTTGTGTGGGCACTGCTGAAACAGGAGAGTGGGCTCCGGATCTATGCCTCTCTGAAGGCTCAACACTTAAGGAATAGCAGGGAATAAACGACATAGGATACGTCCCCCACCCATATGAATAAACTCCCCAGGATATCTTCCTCACCCATATGAATCCAGCCTCTTACTGTTCAAAAACCCAGACCATTTTTATCCCTGCTAACAGTTCTGCTTGTCCGAAGTTTCAGCCTTTTAGCAAGTATTCTTGTAAAGGGGAGGGGGGACGCCCCAACCCTGTTCCTTGCTTTTATTTAGCAAGTGCCACTTGTTCTCCCCCAACAGAAAGACTTTGGTTTTTCCCCTCCCTGCTTTTTCACCCCAGTTTGCCGGCACAGAAATAAACAGTGACTCCCACACACAAACTAAGTGTTCTGCCAGTCCCGTTATTATTATTTCATGCTTAAAATTTCAGCAACAGGGGAAAAAAAATCACTCTACCATGCAGAGAAGCCGATGTCCCAAAGCAACCTCTTTGGGAAGCAATGGGGAGGGGGGGAAATCTGAGACAAAGCTTATCTCGTTTGGAAAGGAAACAGGCTCCGAAGAGCTTGGCGAATGCAATGGGCTTAAAGTGCAACCGTTTCCAAAGATCACAAGAGTCCCACAGCGCATACTGGTCAAGAGCCCAAGAGTCATCGACCCCCATAGAAAGATCCAACACCTCAAGCAAGTCCACATCATTCCAGCAATAAAAGTCACAGCGGCACATCCAACCCCGCTGCAATCTTTTACACCACCAGCTCATGTACAATTTCTGTGCATTAACAAAAAAAAATGTACAAAATCTGTACGTACATTACAGCAGTCCATCCTGGATGCCACTGTGACGGAGAGCTTTCCAGGCAACACGAGGCTGGTATAGTGGGGAAAGCAGAGATCCGCTCTTTGAGCTTTGGAGAACTTGCCTTTCCCCCCCTGCTTGTCTCTGGATCAGCTCTTTCCGCAGGTGCCCAAGTTGTGTGGAGCTGATTGCCTACGTAACCCAGTTACTCGCGGCTGGGGAGCCTATCAGACCCACTCAAGTAGCTCCAGTTCACATGCTTTTTAATTTCTCTCTCTCCCTCTCTCTCTCTCTCCCTCCAGCTTATTTTACAGCAGCAACTCCCCTTTGCTTCCAACACCCTTCAAATACTTAAAGAGACAGGCAGGCTGGCATTAGGATGCCTTTGTGCCACAGAGAAATACACTGGAAGAACAAGCGGTCCCGAACATTCAGCGGCTGCTTTTACAAGGCTCCTTTGTTAGGGCACAGCGAGGAGTTCTCTTATACCAGGGCCTGATCAGGTTCGGTTATCTGAGTGGATAGATAATCCAATTGAATCCTTACTTCCGAACCTGATTGAATTACATGTATAGGAATGGATCCTCTGTTTGTATGTGTCTGGCATGCATTTTTCAACACAGCTGCCCTGGCTATCAGTTCTCTAGCCTCTCATTTGCTTTAGGTAAGGTCTTAGGCAGTCCCCTGAGTCACTTTTTGAAAGCCAAATGGGAGGAAGTTGCATTTTGTTGTGTCATGAACACAAAGTACACAGAAGAGTGCTACCCTACCTGCTGACTTGTTCTCTTGTTGTTGTTGTTCAGTCGCACAGTCGAGTCCGACTCTTTGCGACCCCATGGACCAGATCCCGCCAGCCCTCCTGTCTTCTGCCGTCCTCTGAAGTTTGCTCAACTTCATGTTTGTTGCATCTATGACACTGTCTAACCATCTCATCCTTTGCCGTCCCCGTCTTCTTTGACCTTCAGTCTTTCCCAGCATCAGGGTCTTCTCCAGTGAGTGCTCCCTTCTCATTTGGTGGCCAAAGTATTTGAGCTTCAGTTTAATTATCTGGCCTTCCAGGGAACAGTCAGGGTTGATTTCTTTTAGGATTGACTGATTTGATCTCCTTGCAGTCCAAGGGACTCTCAAGAGTCTTTCCAGCACCATAGTTCAAAAGAATCTATTCTTTGGCACTCGGCCTTCCTTATAGTCCACCTCTCGCAGCCGTTCATGACTACTGGGAATACCATTGCTTTGACCATGCGGACTTTTGTTGGCAGGGTGATGTCTCTACTTTTTATCATACTGTTGAGGTTCGCCATCGCTTTCCTCCCAAGGAGCAGGTGTCTTAATTTCATGGCTGCTGTCACAGTCTGCGGTGATCTGGTATCCCAGGAACGTGAAGTCTGTCACTACTTCCACGACTTCCCCTTCTATTTGCCAAGGAGTGATGGGGTTCTCTAGACCTGGTGAAATGGCACGTTCTCCCCTCCACCTCGCCAGCCAAAGCTCTGGATACAAAAGTGGTCATATAAGCAGTCCTAACATGAACATACCCTGACCTGGTTGGCCCAGGGTAGCCTGATCTCACCAGATCTCAGATGCTAAGCAGAGTTGACCCTGGTGAGTGTTTGGATGGGAGACCACCAATGAACTCTTGCTGTGCAGAGGCAGGCAATGGCAAACTACCTCTAAAGTCTCTGGCCCTGAAACCAATGCTCCCTCTAAGCTGTGGAGCCCTTGTGAGCAGAAATTCTGCTTTGCGAGCTACTGGCATTAAAGCTGTGAGCGAGCGATTTGGCTACTGCATAAATCAGTTTGTTCTGGAGCCATCCGTCCTGAGCCAAGAGAAAAATGTGTGAGCCGGAGGCTAAAAAACTGTGAGCTAGCTCACACTAACTCATCTTAGAGGGAACACTGCTTGAAACCCCATGAGCTATGGCTTGATGACACTTTACACCCAGACAATATGAACATAAGAACACGCAAGCCCTCATCAGGGTCCAGCATCAGGGTGTCCAGCATCCTGCTTTATACAGCGGCCAACCCATTGCCCTGGAGGGCCAACAAATAAGGGCATAGAGGCCAAGGCCTTCCCCTGATGTTGTCTGTTAGCACTGAGTTTCAGAGGTTTACTGCCTCTGAATATGGAGGTTCCCTTGACTCACCATGGCTAGTAGCCACTGAGGGAACTATCTCTCTTTTTAAAACCATCTATGTTTGTGGCCATCACTACCTCTGCTGGCCGTGAATTCCATGATGTAATTCCTTGTTGAGTCAAGTATTTCTTTTTCTCTGTTCCGTACCTGTTGCCCATCAACTTCAAGATGCCCAGGAGGTACAGTGGTGTGCTGAGCACCTATTCACAGTGAATGGGTTAATATAACCCAGATATGTAAAAGACCTCTTGGGGAAGGACTGTAGCTCCAAATATGCTTTACGTGCAAACGGTGCAGGTACCATCACCTATGAACCTGCCCAGCAATTAAGATAATCTGCTGGGGCCCTTCTGCAGATACACCCTCCTTCAAAGGCCTATTCCTGAAAGAGCCTTTCCAGTGGTGGCCCCCCTTGCTTGCAGAAATCCTTCCCTATGCAGTTTTTCGTTATCGTCTTTTAAGTGCCTGGTGAGGTCTCTCCTGTTCACTCATACTTTTAACCACATATAGGGTCAAAGTGCTTCTTTGACGTCTATGTTCTTACTGCTGGCTTTATTGTATCTGTTTTATATTGAGTGTTAGTATTGTTTTTAATATTATGTAAATAGGGTTGCCAACCTCCAGATGTTGCTTGGAGACCTTCCAGAGTTACAGTTTTGTTTCCAGATAAGTTCTTCCAGGGGGGAAAAACAGCTGGTTTGGAGGGTGCCCTCTATGGCCCGCTTTGGTCCCTCTCCAAACCCTGCCTTCTCGAGGCTTCCAAATCTCCAGGAACCGGCAACTCTAATTGTAAGCTGCTTTGAGAGCTTCTACAGTAGAAAGGCAAGATTTTAAAATATATATATCTTAAATGAACCGTAAGTGTTGTAGTGGCATGAATGACATGGGCCGGGCCGTGCACCTTACTTGGCTTGCTGTAAAAAAAGGTAAAGGTTTCCCTTGCTCAAAAGCCAGTTGAATCCAACTCTTGGTTGCGGTGCTCATCTCTGTTTCCAAGCCGAAGAGCCAGCGCTGTCTGAAGATGTTTCACATGATCATAAGGCTGGCATGACTAGACACCGAGGTGCACGGAGCCCTGTTACCTTCCCACTGAAGCGGTACCTATTTATCTACTTGCAGTTTCTTGCTTTCAAAATGCTAGGTTGGCAGGAGCTGGGGCCAGAGACCGGACCTCACTCCATCTCGTGGCACTTGGGTCTCAAACTGCTGAACTACCGACGTTCCAGTCTGCAGTTCAGCATCTTAACCACTCAGCCACTGCAGCCCCTCTGGCTTCCTGTAGTGTCTGGAAATCTGTACAAACCCACTAAGCTTTTTCTTAGGTCTGCCATAGGCTACATCTGTTATAAGACTTAGGCTTTAGAGCAGGCCCGTAGCCAGGATTTTTTAATTCGGGGGGCCTTTAAATAAGTTGGGGGGCACCCTGCACGCACCCCCAAGAGAGCACCACAAATAAAATTAAAAATTGGAAGTTGGGGGGGGGGGAGGTCTGGGCTGGATGGGAAGTTGGAAGGCCTTCACAGTAAGTAGGGGGTCCAGGCCCCGAAATGCCCCATTGTAGCTATGGGCCTGCTTTAGAGTAACAATAGTAAGCATTTATGGGGGGAAATCCTAAGCAGGTGTACTTAGATTTAAATCCCATTGGGTAGGATCTGGACTATTTCCTAGGGTTGCCAGCCTCCAGGTGGGGCCTGGAGATCTCCCACTTTTACAACTGATCTCCCGCTGACAGAGATCAGCTCCCCTGGAGAAAATGGCTGCTTTGAAGGAAGAAGAAGAAGAGAAGAAGAGATTGGATTTGTACCCCGCCCTTCACTACCCAAAGGTGTCTCAGAGCGGCTCACAAACTCCTTTCTCTTCCCCTCCCCACAACAGACACCCTGTGAGGTAGGTGGGGCTGAGAGAGCTCTTGACCGAAACTGCTCTTTTTCAAGGACAGCTCTTATCAGAGCTACGGCTTGCCCAAGGTTATCCAGCCAGGTGCAAGTGGAGGAGTGGGGAATCAAACCCGGTTCTCCCAGATTAGAGTCTGTGCACTTAACCACTACACCAAACTGGCTCTCTGGGTGGACTCTATGGCATTGTACCATGCTGAGGCCCCTCCAACCCCTCCCGCTCCTGGATCCACCCCCAAAGTCTCCAGCTATTTTCCAACCCAGACCTGGCAACCCTACTATTTCCCCTTCTTGCTGCAGACCCCACTCATATGAGTCCTCAGGGTCTCCTGTCCCCCAAGAGCCATATTTCTTGGAGATCAGTGGGCTGCTGTGGGAGGGAGGGAGGAGGGAGGAAAGTTCCATTCTGCCTTAGGAAAAATTTAGCCTAGATCCACCCTGTTGAGTTCAATAGGACTTGCTGTCAGATAAATGTGCATAAGATTGTCAGCACAGGCTGCTTTTCGAGTGTTCAAAGAGCTTCCCATAATTATATCGGTAATCCAGACAAGAAAAGACAGCTAATCTCTTTAATGTGACCCTAATAAATCCCCATACTGCAGGCTGAGGCTGAAAGTAGAGCCACAGTGGCTAAATGGAACCTCCATGTTCAGAGGCAGTGTACCTCTGAATTTCAGTAGATGGGAGACAAAACAGAGGATGGTTTGTTCACTGTGCTATTAGCAGACCTTCTGGGGACATGTGATAGACCACTGTAGAAAACACAGTGCTAGACTAGATGGATCTTTGGTCTCATCCAGCAGGCTTCTTCTGTTCTGAGCCAGTTTGGTGTAGTGGTTAAGTGTGTGGACTCTAATCTGGGAGAACCGGGTTTGATTCCCCACTCCTCCACTTGCACCTGCTGGATGACCTTGGGCAAGCCATAGTCCTGTCAGAGCTGTCCTTGAAAGGACAGTTTCTGTCAGAGCTCTCTCAGTCCCATCTACCTCACAAGGTGTCTGTTGTAGGGAGGGGAAGGGAAAGGGGTTTGTAAGCCGCTCTGAGACTCCGAGAGAAGGGCGGGGTATAAATCCAGTCTCTTCTCTCTTCTCTTCTCAGAATATAGACTTGCCCAAGGTCTCTCACTGAGTTCATAGCTGAGTTCAAATTTGAACCAAGGACTTTCCAGCTCATGCTCTGAGATCTTTAACCAATATACTTCACATGAACTTGGGTTGCCAGCTCCAGCTTGGGAAATTCCTGGAGATTTGGGGGCAGTGCCCATGGAAGGGTGGATTTGGGGGAGGGGAGGGAACCCAGTAGGGTCCACCTTCCACAGCCGCCACTTCCTCCAGAGGAACTGATCTCAACAGCTTGGAGACCAGTTGTAATGGGGGGGGACGGGACTCCAGGGCAATGTTCCCTCTAAGCTGTGGAGTCTTGTGAGCGAAACGTCTACTTCGTGAGCTACTGGCAATAAAGTTGTGAGCGGGCGATTTGGCTACTGCATAAATTAGTTTGCTCTGGAGCTGTCCTTTCTGAGCGAAGGCAAAAATGTGTGAGCCGGAGGCTAACAAACTGTGAGCTAGCTCACACTAACTCAGCTCAGAGGGAGCCCACCTGGAGTTTGGCAATCCCCCCCATGAACTTTCGTACTTGCACTAACAAGTGGAATTAAAGAGAAGGTTTCTTTAGGGGAAAAGGGAATCTAAACAGCAATTGTCACCTTTTGCAAACTTAAGCCATAAAAGGATGAAGGCACACCACGTCGTAAGGTAGCCGTGCATAACTCAGGCTTACCTACACAAAGACAAGGCATGACACACTGTGGCTGGCCTACTTGCACAAAGGCACATCCTCACTTTCTGGAGTCGATGGTGCACTGAAATACACTTGTCTCATTATGGACCCCAGAGTCACAGAGTACATCCAGAGGACAGCTTCTTTCACTCCTCAACGCTTCTACGAAAAGTAGAAATGGGCTCGCTTTTCAGCCATGTGATTTGGCAAAAGGTCAGAAAGGGGTGAAGCACCTTTTAAGCTGATGCATTGTGTACGCTGGAAATTTTAAAAAAATATATTCAGTGGCACCTTAAAGACTAATAACAGTTATTTCAATACAAAGAGGGCCAGAGTGGTCTGGGGTTAGAGTGCTGGAGATTCTGGTTCAAATCCCGACTCTGCCATAGAAGCTTGCTGGGTGTCCTTGGGCCAGTCTCACACTCTCAGCCTAACCTACCTCACAGGGTTGTTGTGAGGAGAAAGTGGAAGAGAGGAGCATGAGGTAAGCCACTCTGGGTTCCCATTTGAAAGGAGGACAAGGAATAAATTGAAGTGAAATAAAAATAAATGAAATTTAAAAATGAACTTCTGTGAGTCACTGCTCACTTCTTCAGATATGTGTGGAAATCAGAATGAGAATTCTTCTTATGGGGCAGGATCTCGGGGTGGGAGAGTAAAGGCAATAGGATAATTCTATCATGAGACTTTCAAGTGTAAATTCACAGTACAATTTACAATACAATCCTGAAGCGAGTTACACCTTCTAAATCCATTATAGTTTTGGGATTAAAAGGGTGTAATTCTGTTTAGGATTGCACTGTTATCGGCATAGCTGGAATATCTTGGTCCTGGGATAAGGCATATCTTTCCACCCTTCCTCACCTGCTCTTTGTGCTCATACAAGGCAAGTACATCATTTGACCATATTTAACTGCAATCCCAAATTTCCCTTCTCTCCCTCTGTGTCTTGCTTCACTATTCTTCAGTTATTCTGGTAACCAGTTTTTAGTTTAGAATGGCAGATGGCGTGTAAATCATTTTTTTTTTAAAAAAATAAAAACTCAGAGTTGCAAAGCCTTCTTCAATACATAGGTTTCTATACTGTAAATATATTTCTGTAAATAGGTTTCTATACTGTAAATTGCATCAATATATTATACAAAATATACTGATGTAACTCTGTCCACAATATATGTAAAATACTGTGATGTATTAAATAGCTGCCATTGTAATACATGACTGTATGTAAATCACCTAATTGAAGTTCCATGTCAAGCTTCGTCCTGGGCTAGGATCCTAATCCCTCCAATCCTATTGGTAGCCCAGGAAGAACCAACCAATCACGTGCCATCAAGCTCCCTGAGCGGGAACGTCAGTGATTGGGCTTTATGTATACAACCTTATTGGTTGGGATTTGTATAGTAGGCGTGGCTACATTAGCCGGGAGAGTTTAAAAGCAGAACAGCTTCAATGCAAAAGCTGTTCTGGCTATCAGAGTTGATCTGTGTTGGTGTTGTGTTACGAGTTGTTGAATAAAGCTGAATCGTTGCTGAATCACTCTCCGATTACTTTGTTAAGTGAGTGACTTAACAAATACCATACACAAAAGTCCCAGCATTTACATAGATGGGTCCTGATCAGTATTTATAGTGTGAGAACAGAACCAATGAAAAACTGCCATGCTGTCCTTCAGCCTGGCCTTCTGCCCTCACTAAGCCTGAGAAATTAGCAGTAAATGGACAATTTTAACTTTTTGAAAACATATATATACAAAATATTATATCATTGCATCTTATTTCATCAGCGCAAGTGCATGATCTTTTGCCATTTTGTATACCTACCCAGGTCAAATGCCTCTTTTGCCCCATCCTAATTTGTTCCTGAGCCAAACCAACATTCTGGTCGGAGAAGCTTTCTTGCTAGCAGGACTGCCGAGGGCCTCCATGTGCCCATAAGCAAAGATTTCCTCTGGCCTCCCTCACCTTCCCCACACCCAACCCAAACATCACATGGAAAGAAACAAAATGATTTTTCTGGTGGGTAGCCATGTTGGTCTGTAGTAGAAGAGAAACATTCATGCCCATTAGGACCATGAAGACCAACAAGATTTCCAGGGTATAAGCTTTCGAGAAACAAATACCCCTTCTCGTTGGTTGATGAAGGGAGCTTTGACTTTTGAAAGCTTAAAGTCTGGAAATCTCGTTGGTCTGAATGAACTTTAATCTTACTCAATGATTTCTCTGTGTCCGTTGGCTCCATGTTGACCAGCATCTCCAGACTTTGTCCCCCAGTCCCTCCTCTTGGCATCCTTGCTTGTAAAAACTCAGGGCAGACTAGACATAACAGAGATGAATTCACATACTTATAGATGTGTAAAATGGGGTGGCCAGGCCTCTTTTTGACAAAAATGGGGTCTATGAGTGAAGGGAGTTAAACCCCGCCACCTTTTCCCCTCGTTATGTTGCTTTCCACACTTAGATTTCAAGCTGCTTCACTTCCACTGTCAGGCCTGGCTTGGAATAAAAGTTCTGAAAGCAACAGAGCTTAATGAGGTGAGGTGAGGTGAGGGAGGGACAGGGTTTAGTTCCCCTCACCCATATGCATAATTTTTCTTTAGAAAAATAATACATACTATACATGTAATCAGGGCTCTTTTTGTAGAAAAAGCCCAGCAGGAACTCATTAGCATAATAGGCCACACCCAACAGCAGAAACTCATTAGCATATTAGGCCACACCCCTGACAGCACAGCTCATTAGCACATTAGGCCACACCCCCATGTTACCAGAAGTGTGGTTATCCAACCACACCCACCTTTTGCTTGTTATTCTGTTTACCTTGTTTGTTGTCAAAACCCAGGGCCTTTTTTTGTAGCAGGGACTCCTTTGCATGTTAGGCCACACACCCCTAATGTAGCCAATCCTAATGAGTTTCTGCTGTTGGGTGTGGCCTATTATGCTAATAAGTTCCTGCTGGGTGTGGCCAACTTGGGAGCCAGCCAGAACTCCGTTCCTGTGCGTTCCTGCCCCAAAATAGCCCTGTATGTAATAACAAGTGGACACATTTGTTGTTGTTCAGTCGCACAGTCGAGTCCGACTCTTCGCGACCCCATGGACAATCTCCCGCCAGGCTCTCCTGTCTTCCGCCGTCCTCCGAAGATGACTCAATTTCATGTTCGTTGCATCGATGACACTGTCTAACCATCTCATCCTTTGCCGTCCCCGTCTTCTTTGACCTTCAATCTTTCCCAGCATCAGGGTCTTTTCCAGTGAGTGCTCCCTTCTCATTTGGTGGCCAAAGTATTTGAGCTTCAGTTTCATTATCTGGCCTTCCAGGGAACAGTCAGGACACATAACTACATGTTAATCCCCCACTACCATATCTAGTCTGCTCCTCAGAAACAGCCCAATACTCTTCCCAAACAAATGGAACTGTTTAGATTTAAGTCTGACCAATTTTGTCAACTCAATGGGGTTCAAACAGGCCTCAGCCCTGAGGTTACGAGCCTCCAGGTGGTGGCTGGAGATCTCCTGGGATTATAACTGAATTCCAGGCAACAGAGCTCACCTGAACTCTATGGCATTATACTCCATTGAAGTCTCTCCCCTCCTCAAATCCCACCCTCAGCCTCCACCTCCAAAATCTCCATGTATTTGTCAATGTAGAGCTGACAACCCTACAGTGACCCTTGAAGTGTTGGAAGAAGCCTGAGCCAGGTGGCAGGTGCTTGACTCTGTCTGTGTTTCGTAACCCAGAGATGGCAACCCTACCCAGCCCATGTAGTTTGGTTTGACTGAGGCAAGGATAAGCCAGTACTTCTAATTGACATGAGGTCTCATTGCTGGAATATCTGGGCAACTGTTAACTGAACATGTGCCGAGAGCCGGGCGAAACTTTTGTGCTTGTCTGCCTGCGAGCGAAGGAAGAGTCTGAGAATAAGCCTGGCTCGACCGAGTGTGTTTTCTCCCATCTGAGCTCCCTGCCTACGTTAAAAAAGGCTTGGACGTTGCTAGGCAACCTTACAATCTCCCACTCTGTGTTGCTACCGTTCAGCGGGCTTGTCGTTTCTTATTGCCTAGGGATTTGTTTCTCCAAAAATCTTTGCCCTCCCAGGTGCAGGATGTTATCTGAGCTTTTAAAGAAGCCCTAACGTTTTCATCTGAAAACCCAGTGCAAAAATAAACAGTGTGTTCCTTGCTTTGTTACCCCAAAACACCAGTTAGTACAAGTGAACCATCTGGCACTTATGTATATTTACTTAAAAAAAATATATCAGAGCCTTGATTTCAGTGGGATTTACTTCCCTTAAAGGCTGTGATCCTGTACACGCTAAAATGGATGCAGGACCCATTGAACATGAGGAGACTTACTCCCAAGTCACTATGCATAGCATCGGTCTCTTTGCGCTCTTTGGATTGTCGCTTTAATGTATTGCTCAGAAGAAAAAGATGCCGGCTGCCATTCTAATAATCTGAACTGTGTGCTGGATTGCAGCCATTATAAACGGGAGTGCAATTACTGTCATGTACATTGTAAAACTTGGCAGGTTTTGTTTGTGTTGATATAATGACTCTGAACAGTGTGATATGTAATAAATGTGATTTGGTTTAAAGTATTAGAGCTGGCATTTCCCAGACAGGCAGGTAGTAACTATCAGATATGCTGTTTGCTATTTGGTTTATGACGCCTTCTCACAAGTGTCTTTTAGCAGCTGCTGAAGGCTACAAATGTCTTCCAGGTGTAACGCACCAGGGGTCGCAACCCAGGGTTTCTGAGAGCCAGAGAAAGGGGCTTAGCTGTCTGCACTATCATGGCTTGCCAGAGGAGGGAGCTGCTATGTTTCAGCGCCACCACTGAAGATGGCCAGTGGTGGTATTGCATCTAATAACACAATAGGGGGAAAGTGACATCTGGGCCAATGGGGTTTCACCTTGTCCTATAATGCTGTTGACTGTAAACTGGTCCTTGGTATGAACAGCTTGCTGCACTAACACATTATGAACTATCCATCCCTGAAAACTGATAAGGAGAGGCTGGCGATAAGGAAAACGGATGACATGACTCCTTAGAACTTTGGCAATATGTTTCTAGATTTGTTGGTGATAAATGTGGGTGAAATATCCTTCTGGAGCTCCAGCGTATTTTTTAAAATTTATTTATAATTTTTATTTTTATTTTTCAGAGTGAAGAAATAACAATTTACATAGAGGTATACAGAAACAGTAAACATAGATAACACTGAATAGTAGAATAATAAAGTTTGTTGAGAATCTTCTGTTTTCATATTTGTTTTACATAGACACAGAGTCAAGTTATTCTTAACCATATTATCTTATGTTGATCTTACTCTTTTAGTATAAGCTAGCCTGATTTGGCTTTTGAGTATTGATACCCACATCCAAGAAATATATGGGAACACTTGTATTGTAAACAATGTACCTGACGAACCAAACATAAAAATTTACTTTTTCAAATCCTTTTGTGGAATTGAGACCACTGAGAGGATATATATTGCTGCCGAGACAAGAAATCCAATATTGGAAACCACTTTCCCATAAAATCTGAGAGATTATCTCTGTGAAGTAATGTAGTTTGTTTGTAGTAGCATCCATAAGGAAGTGGTTCCATAATTTACAGAACCAGACATCTAGTGCTGGGGCCCTGACATCTTTCCAGACTGATGCTATAGTCATTTTAGCTGCATCCAGCATGACTTCAATGGTCACTTTATGAGGTCTGTTAAGTAGATTTTTTTGGCCAGGTGTTTAAAAATAAAACTTCTGGTTTGAGCGGTACTTGTGTTTTGGTGATCTCGTGAATAATTGCTAAAACATCTTCCCAGGATTTCTTCACCCGTACACACTCCCACCAGCAGTGAGCAAAATCTCCTGTTTTCAGACAAGCTTTCCAGCATTGTGACGATTGTGTGGGAATTATGTGAGATAGTTTATTAGGTGTAGCATACCACCTGGTCATTATTTTAAAATTTTGGAACTGTGTATTTTTCAAGTGCTCTGTGCCTATCCCTTTCTCATTTAGAAGAAACTGAACAGGTGACATAGAAGAAACAGAAGAGACTGGCAAGGAAGATGTGATCCTTCCTTCCTTCCTTCCTTCCTTCCTTCCTTCCTTCCACTCAAGGTGTATGCTAGACCCACACCTCTTGGTGCCCCATATTTGTTCAGCCTCATGGAAGAACTGCCCAACTCCCTTCCTGTTTGTAATCCTGCCTGCTTTTATAGTCTGAAACACAGAGCCACCTTTCTCTGACCATTGGCTTCAGTAGACTTAGAAGGTGAAACTCTGCTTAGGGCTGTACTCTTGGTCCCCATGAACTCACCCTGCCCGCATGTGCACTTTATATGTGTGTGTGTGTATATAATTTTTTATTGAAAGAAATGCAACAAAACAGCAGAAACAAAAAAAAATGCATTGCAGCCAAACACCAGTACATAGGATGAAGACAGAAACATAAAATCCAAGAAGAAACAAAATACCCCAACACATTCCACAACTAAACTTCGCGTCCGTCAAATTGAACCCAGAATGAGCGGAGCTTCTGCCCTCTACATGAACAAAAACGGTGATTGAGCCTGAGGAAGTCATAAAGAGCCCCGTTAGCATCTCTGTGATCTTTTTTTATGTGAAATGTAAAAACGGACCCACTTTTAAATCATGGCTAAACTTTCCCCTTACTATAACACATCACAAGAACCTGTTCTTTCCTTTCCTTTGTTTTACTTCATTTATACCCCATGTTTCTCCCCAGCATCCTCACAACAACCCCGTGGGGTAGGTTAGAGAGTGTGTGACTGGCCCAAGGTCACCCAGCGAGCTTCCATGGCAGAGCGGGGGTTTAAGTCCTGTTCTGACACTCTTAACCGCTACACCGCTCTGACTCTCTTTCAAAAGCAGCCTGGGGAGGGGGAAGGAACAATTTTAACCGAGGTTGTGGCCTGGGGGAGGAAACACTAACCCATCCTTCAATGCAATTTTCCTCGGCAGGGAGGACAGGATACAAATTGAATCAAATAAATAATTTTTTAAAAAATCTTCCTGCTAAACTTGTTGGAGGAAAAAGACAAGCAACCAAATTGTACCAGAATTCAGTCTTTACTGACAGCAATTTGGGGAGGTGGGGGAGCAGCACAAATCAATTTCTGTTGAGAAAACGGTGCAGGGAAGGAGTGGATTTGGGCCATCAAAGTAGCCTAGGAGCAAGTCAAGCCAAGCGGCCACTATGCAAGAACCACTCAGCTCAGAGGCTGAGTGTGTTCCCTGCAGGTACACAGCAGCTGAAGAGTACCGCTACTAATAGACAACAGGAGAGCCCAGACAGACTTGGAAATAACACTGTGGAGGGAGGGAGGGTTCCTGCCTTCCCCTCACCCCTGCAGTTTTCTCGCACAAAAACTGTGCTGGGGGCAGGGGAGATATTTTACTTGTTTTGCTGCTCTACACACACAGATGCTCTAGATGGAGCCGCAAAACTGGAGAAATCCCCCCACCCCCCATGTGCATGTGGTTTCTCCATGAGAAAAGCCCTTCCTCCCCTTCCCATGGTGCTGTCCCAAGATTGCTTGGACTCACCTTTTCCCATTTTCTTTCTTAGAAGAAGAAGAAGAAGAGATTGGATTTATACCCCACCCTTCACTACCCAAAGGAGTCTCAGAGCGGCTTACAATCTCCTTCCCTTCCTCTCCCCACAACGGTCACCCAGTAAGGTAGGTAGGGCTGAGAGAGCGCCGAGAGAACTGTGACTAACCCAAGGTCACCCAACTGGCTTCATGTGGAGGAGTGGGGGGATCAAACCTGGTTCTCCAGATTAGAGTCTGCCACTCTTAACCACTACACCAAACTGGCTCTGGAGAAAATGGATGCTTCCCCTGGAGGAAATGGATGTTTTGGAGGGTGGACTCTATGGCATAGTACCCCACTGAGGTCCCTGTCTTCCTCAGACTCCATCCCCACATCTCCAGGAGTTTCCCAACCTGGATCTGACAGTGCTACCCCCCCATCCCCCACTGGTGGCCAGGGAGCACCTGGCAACTCTCACGGGGAAACAGTTAATCCCCTGTGTCCTAGCCCCACAGCCTGGATCAAATCCCCACCCCCACCCCTCCAGCAGCTTTTAAATAAAATTAAAGGCATCAGAAGATCTGCTCACAGCTCCCCCACATCTTGTCTAATTGCAGAAGACACGTGGAAACCAGAGTTCTGTCTACAGACAGCGAATGGTGTTTTGTCACCAGATTGACTAGAAATTAGGCAAATGTGATTTTTCCTCCTCTTCCTTTCAGCCGGCAATTTTTACAATTTTCTTTTGAACACAAGGCTTTTATAGCACCTCTTGAGTCCTTATCGTCTGTCTCAGCAGCTCTTACTTGCAAACATAAGGTTCTAACTCTTGCAAATGTCATTCTTCCCAATACTGTTAGTGAAGAGGAAGTTTTTGTCTTGCCACTGTTTTCAATAACATTTGCATTAAAATCATCTCTCAGCTTTCTAAATAAAGGTCTCCATTTCTGTGGCTTGAATCCCAGCTCTGCGAAAGAGAAGGCAAGGTTTCTGTTGCTTTCAGTGGGTGTTGCAAAACCCTCTTGGCAGTCCTCCACGGGAGACTATTTTTCTATTTGATCTTAGCCAGGAGGCCTCTCAATTGCTTTTGGATTGCTCCGAGATCCCACTCGATTGTGGTTTTTTCTACATAGCTTTCTCCACTGCTGGGTTTCTTCTCTCTTGTCCTTCTTTTACTTAGTCATTTTCACTTCACTGGTTAGCCTTCTCAACCGATGGCTAATTTCTTCTGTCTTCCCTCATTGCTTGAGCAATTCAGCAATTATAGTACGTAGGATGTAGGATTTAGACTGGGGAGATCCTGGTTTCAATCCCCACTCAGACATGAAGCTCACTGGCTCACCTTGGGCCAGTCACTATTTCTCAGCCTACCTACCTCAGAGGTAGAATCACCAGGCTGCAGCCTGGAACCCCTGTGAGCGTTTGGGGGGTGGCGACAGGAGACCTGGCATCATGCTAGTGCGCAATGTCACTTGTGGCAAAAGCTGGGTGTGACATCATGATGTCAGGGGGACACTCTAGGATTCACAAAAATCTTTATAGTAAAACTATAGCGTTTTTAGTGAATTTGCTGCCAGTTTTGTCCCTTCAATCTTTCAGGCATACCTTTCATTTCTTTGGCCCTGTTCATACGAGCCCATTTGGGCCGGGAGCGGGACGGAACGGGGGCGGAGCAAACGGCCGCGATCCCACCTCAACATCTGGGGAGCGTGCCGTCTCCGTCCCTGATCCGGCCCAAATGGCGATACCCTGCTGCAAAAACGAACCACCTATCTAGGTGGTTGCAACCGTCTGGAGCCCCCCAAGCCGGCCGTGGGATCGGCGGCGCGTCCTTGCGCCGCTGCATCCTGGCCCCCGGCCGTTCTGCGCCTGCTCGGGCATGCGCAGTTTGGCGGCCTCCCCCTCCCATCGGGCTCGTCCTCCCCAGCGTCTGCTCTTGCCGGGGAGAAGAGGCGCAGTGGCCAGGGGATCCGTGGGATCCCGCCGCCGCGTCTCAACGTCGGAGCGGCTCTATTTAGCCGCGCTTTGCCTCGTGGTTTCCCTGCCGTGTGGCAGGTACCTTTCTTTCTTTTTTTGCCATGATATCTCCCGCCATATAGTGGGACACGTGGAAACCCTGTTCAGAGGGTCGTTGTGAGAACTAAACCAGATAACCTTGGTATAAGCTGGCTGGAACTCCTCACAATTGGGGTGAAAGAACATGATAAATACATTATTTTTCATGAAAGAATTCTCCTGAGCTACCGATCACCCTTTTCAAAAAGAAATGGAACAAACATATCTCACATTTATGTAATGGAGTATGACATTGCCAAGTTTGTTCCCCCCCCTTTTTTAAAAAAACTTTTATTTATTTCATGATATCACAAAAGAACATACGATGTACGGAAATCAATATTGTTTAACCTCATATAAAACAGAGGAAATAATTGTTGTGAAATCTAAAGGCAATAGAGTAGATATAAGAGAAGGATCTGCCAATTGCCTTTGTACCCAGGTGGTCTGGAGGGAAAGCCAGCAATGGCGAACCAGATCCCTTGGAACATTTGGAGGGGCGAGGGAAGAGGAGGAACAGATGAAAAAGGACCAATAGGATAGTGTTTAGAGGTTCCCTAAGCAGGCTAGGTATCTTGCACTGTATCGTCAGGTAGTAAGTGAGTTGTTCAGTGTGGTGGCCTAGTTTGACACACATGAGTTCTCCTATGGTTCTATGTAACCTTTCAGGGTTATTCGAAACCCAAGGGCAGGCAGAGGTACTCTGGAAGTCTCAGAAGGGTTACCCTTGTATAAAGTTGGTCTTGGACATCCCCAGACACATGAGTTCTCCTATGGTTCTATGTAGCCTTTCAGGGTTATTTGAAACCCAAGGGCAGACAGAGGTACTCTGCAAGTCTCAAAAGGGTTACCCGTGTATAAAGTTGGTCTTGGACATCCCCAGTCTACTTTCCCCTCTCTGTAAAATATTTTTTCTTGCTGTGTTAAATCTTTTTTCTCCTTGATAATTAAGGGCAGACGAGGTCATAACTGTGTTTTACCAAGGCAAGGGAGTGGGTACCTCAGTAGCATCATCCCAATTTACCTCAGGGGTGGTTAGCTATTAAGAGTGCCAAGGAATGGCATTCTAGTTACTAAATATTTCTTAGGCCTCTTTCACAGCTGTGCTTGGGTTGACAGGAAAGTGTGGTGTGGGCAGTAGTCTTCAATTAATCCCCAAATAAATACATACTACCGTCCTGAGGACAGCGTGACTGGACTGAGCGGGGTTTTTCCTGCCAAGCATGTATCAGTGCCCACTCTTGCCACCTTAACTTTTCAACAAGTGCTAGCAGAACAATGGGATCCTTATATCAATGCCCGCTCCTGCCATCCCAACTCATCACGGTGCTTGTGGGGGATGGGGTGAGGATTACATTAAGGAATGCGGTGATGGAAAGAGACAGGAAGCTAACTGTGTTGGGGCTGAGAACACCCAGGAAAACTAAATGAGATAACACGTATGCAATTGGTTTTTTTTTGGTGCAATCAAATGCCTGTGAATGACTCTTCAAACTCCAGCTGAACTTTGTCAAAAGTTCGATCATGTTGATTGCAACTGGTAAGAAGACTGTGAACTGAAGTGGCGGGTACTCTGAACACAGCTACCAGCTTTCAAAAGGCATGCCTCTCCACCATCAGATACATCACCACCGCTGGCAGTAGCCACTAGGAAAACCTGACAGCACTGACAGTGACCGAGACAGTGATGATCAGCCCAAAAGCAATTTGTGTGTGACCAGGAAAACCTGAAAGCATTGACAGTGACAGTGATCAGCCCAAAAGCAATTTGTGTGTGAATGACAAATGGAGGTCCATGTTAAGAGTCAGCAGCTTTAAAGGACCAGTTGGAACTCCACTGGCCCTTTGTGACCCCTGCTGGTAGTCACAATACTGCCATTTGGCCAGAGTCTGGGAAGTTAGGATGCCTGCTAGTCTTTGTATCCTTCAGTCACAACCAATTGGCTCTTCAGCATCACTTGGCTTCCCAGGAGACTCTTTTTTGTAGTATCCTCCCAATAATAATAGCCTCTTGTTGTATCCTCCCAGTTAGAATAGCCTTGTCTGATCAGGGTACAGCGAGCCTGTGCCTCCTGACAAGGTGGCTATATGTGTGGAGGCAGCAGCTGGATTTTGTTTCATGTATTTGTCAGGCTAAAAGCAGCCTTGTACCCATGGATTTTCAACATGCACTGGTTCTTCGCTCTTGTATCTGCTTGACACATCTGGGCAATAGCTTAACACAGGTACAAAGTGTACCGTTTGCGTGAGACGGTCACATTCCATGACTCATCTGCTTCAGCTGACATTTGCCATTATTTCCTGCATGGCAAAAGCAATCCCCGATAGTGCAACACAGTGAGAGAAAGAGTAATTGATTCCAATCTGTTGGTGATTTTATCTTTGTTTTGAGCAAGGGTTGCCAGATTCTTTTAATCCAATCCATCACTGTTCCATACCGTACCATATCATGGATATCTGTTATTTTTGCACTTATTGTTTCCATAGATCATAGTGTGTGTTGTGTGGGAAATGGAAATTAAAGCACACAGGTTGATTTTTGTGCACTGGGTTGGCAGTGGAGGTATAATATGGGGAGGTGTGTTTGTTCCTTGATTCAACAGGGCTCACTCACCCACTGCTAATCTTGTAGGCAGAGGTGATTTAAACCCCCTTGGTTACACTGTTGTTTACTCTTCCAAGTCCTGAATCGATCCAATGGTTTTAATCCCCCTTGATACCAATTACAGCTTGGAGGTAAGGGTAGTGTGATGTGCAGTTCTCAGAAAAGTAAGGAGAGGGTGATGCTATGAGGGGCTTGGTTCCGCATAGAGAGAGGCAGTGTGGGCCTGATTAAGGAATGGAGTAGGAATGGCAGCAGGATAAAGGGATGCAGTGTGCTTACACTGACAAAGACACATTTGGTACTTAAAACAGAGTCCCCAGTATTTAGACTGCCATTACTGTTCATTTGCTGTCTATGACATCGTCATATATCCAGATCTCATTGGCTATATTGGAGGTCCCCAACCTTGTTCAGCCCGCGGGCAATTTTGTACTTTGAGAACAGGTAGTGGGTGCCACCACAAGATAGTTGACAAGGTTTGGGGGTACAATCAGGGCTTTTTTTGTAGGAAAAGCCCAGCAGGAACTCATTAGCATAATAGGCCACACCCAACAGCAGAAATGTATTAGCATATTAGGCCACACCCTGATAGCACATCACATTAGCATATTAGGCCACACCCCATGTTACCAGAAGTGTGATCATCCCGCCACACCCACCTTTTGCTTCTTATTCTATTTACTTTGTTTATTGTCAAAACCCAGGGCTTTTTTTGTAGCAGGAACTTCTTTGCATGTTAGGCCACACACCCCTAATGTAGCCAGTCCTAATGAGTTTCTGCCGTTGGGTGTGGCCTATTATGCTAATTAATTCCTGCT